>NW_006921633.1:5258650-5275088 GCF_000298275.1 Orycteropus afer afer | reverse complement strand
TAGGAGACAGAATAGACTAACTGGCACAGAAGAACCACCACCACTACCAAAACAATGAAGATATAAAATATTTTCGTCACTCTAAGAAGTATCAAATGGCATTTTATAAACAATCCCCTCCCACCATTCTCAGTTGCTCACAGCTTTTGTTGTAATTACTTTTATTAACTTCAGCACGGAAATTTTTAGCTTATTGAGACAGCGGCAAACAGAATTGTCAACAAAATGATTAACTTTGTAAATTTATTTATTTATTTAATTGGTTAAAAATTAACTCTGGATTTTATATACTATGTTGAAATGTGATGAGGTTATTGTTGTTAGGTGTTGTCAAGTTGGCTCCGACTCACAGCAACCCTATGAAAGAAGGAAACACTGTTCGGTCCTACGCCAGCCTCACAATCCTTGCTATAGCAGAGCCCATTGTTGCAGTCACTGTGTCAGTCCATCTGGTTGAGGGCCTTCACCTTTTTTGCTGACTCTCCACTTTACCAAACATGATATTCTTCTCCAGAGAATAGTCCCTTCTGACAACATGACCAAATAAGTAAGACAAAGTCTGATCATTCTTACTTCCAAGGAGGATTCCAGTTGCACTTCTTCCAAGATAGATTTGTTAGTTCTTCTGGGAGACCACAGTACATTCACTATTCTTTGCCAACACAACTCAAAAGTATCAACTCTTCTTCGGTCTTCCTTGTTCATTGTCCAGCTCTCACATGCATATGAGTCAATTGAAAATGCCATGGTTTGGGTTAGGCACACCTTAGTCTTCAAGGAGACATTGTTTCTCTTCAGCATTTGAAAGAGGTCTTTTGCAGCAGATTTGTCCAGTGCAATCCATCACCTGATGTCTTGACTGCTGCTTTCATTGGTGTTGATTGTGGAACCAAGTAATATGAAATCTTTAACAACTTGATCTTTTTTTCCATTTATCATGATGCTGTTTATTAGTCCAGTTGTAAGGGTTTTGATTTTCTTTGTGTTGATATGTAATACATACTGCAGAGTGAAGTCTTTAATCTTCATCAGTAAGTACTTCAAGTCAACTTCACTTTCAACAAGCAAAGTTGTGTCTTCTGCATATCGCAGGTTGTTAAAGAATCTTCCTCTAATTCTGATGCCACATTCTTCTTCATATAGTCCAGCTTCTCAGATTATTTGTTCAGTATACAGATTGAATAAGTATGGTGGAAGGATACAACCCTGACACATTCCCTTCCTAATTTTAAACCAGGCAGTGCCCCCTTGTGATGGGGAAGCAAATAGTAAAGTATCATTTTCACATAAAATATTACAAAATATTTTAGTTTCATCATATAAATTGCTATTTCACATTGTTATTTTCAGCATCTTTTAAAGCAACATCTGCTTTCATAGATTATTGCTTGCAGTCTTCTTTCAAATTTTGCGATTCTATAATATAACACACCAGCCACTCCTCGGAAGGAAAATGGAGCAATCTACTTCCGTAGCGATACTGCCTCAGAAACCCAAGGAGGGGTCGCTATGAGTCAGGTCTGACTCGACAGCACATAACAACAACAATAACAACAACATAATATAACAACGAAAATGAAGATAACAGTATTTTGCTCAATTTGACTTTCTAACTGCTAGCAAATATTGTCTATAGAAATCAGTGTTGTGATTATGTGTATATGAATCTTACTCTTCAAAGTCTTGGAAATGATGTTTATTTCTTTATTTTTTCATTTTTTATTGAAATGTCACTTATGTTGAGTTTTTAATATATAGTTTCCTTTTAGTCAAAATACCATTGCTCTACAATTATGAAAAATATTTTAAACATTTTAAAATTAATTTAAATCCCTTAGCTTTTCTCTTTTTTAGCTAGATTTTACTAACATTATGAAAAATAAACAACAGTTAATACCAAATAAAATGAACAGTGAAAATCTAAAGTTAATTTTATTTTCTGACAAAGGCCTTGATTCACTCTTCATTTTGAAATCATCTCTTGTTTCACCTACTTTTTTCCTGCTGTATCTCATATCTTGTCTGAAATAAATCTGATTATTTTATTGTGATTATCTTCAGAATCACAAATTGAAACAAGAAGAAATGCAGTGAAAAAATGCTTGGTACTATGAGCACAAAACACTTTATTCTTGAAAACTTTATTGCAGTCTTGCTATCAGAGGGAAAATATTCAAAAGTTATTGCTTTTTCTCTTATCTAAGCATTTCCATGGTTAATATGTTCCCACTAGTTCCAAGCAGTGAACTAGAGCAAAGGGGAAAATAGAACAACCTACAAACTTTCATAATATTCTGACACAGTTATCTTTTGTATAGGGCAAGAGATGTGGTGAAGAATTTCTCTGGAGCCTAATTGGCTTAGTCGTAAGAACAAATGTTTGGGATATAAGTTGAGCTCTGGTAACCACTGTGTGGAAGATTCGGAGTGACAAAGGTGCTTAAGTCATATTTAAGTCTGGGTGTATTTGTATATGCAGAGTTCCCTAAATTACATGGCCCAGAGCAAGGTAGTCCCTTGAATGGGTCTAAGGATGGTACTGGTTGTCCAGTCCCACATTGCTTTGTTAATAGTCCTTTAGTTTGGATGATAACTATTAAATTATCTTCTACTTTTTCTGAATAAACATTGCTAGTGCCTTCAGTTACTTTGCTGAAACTCTTTGTTTTATACTATGATCTGAGATTTGGAGTAAGTAACCTAGGAGCCCTGAGGATGTCATGGTTAAGCAGTTGACTGCTAACTGAAAGGTCTGCAGCTGAACCAACTGGCCCAAATGAGTATTGAAAAATTTAGAAGTTCTTTCCTTTTGTTCATTTTATTCCCATTTGTAACTTCTTCTTGGTACCGTCTTTGTTTTCCCACCAAATACATCAAGATTTAGACATAGAATGTCATTCCTCAGTTTACTATTTACCTCAGTGTGACTAATTAGAAATACATTACTGCCAGCACAATCACCCACAGACTTTCTCTCTCAAAAATGGACCCCTTCTTGGAAACTTTTCCCACTTGGTTATGATGTTTGATCACTTGTTAATTCTTTCCTTAGCTTGATAGAGTTTGTCCTTTTTGTTCCATTTTCCTACTTACACACAGAGAAATGCATGTTCTAACTTTATAGATAGAAATATAACTGGAAAATAAAGCATAACCCTTGAATATGTCTTTCTCATTTGACATACTTTCTAGATATAATTACCAATCTGGTTTCCCTCCTCTCCACAGCCTTGAAGTTTTGACACCTGGTTTTTATTGTTGTTGTTTTCTGTATTTTAAATATGGTTGCCAGAGTTTAAACAACTGCAGACACTGAAAAGCAAAGTAGAATGGGGCTATAATCTTCCTATTTCTCTATATTGTATGTTCATTTTTTAAATCTATAAATGCATTTAGTTCTATGAAAGGAAGAAATTCCATATCAATACTTTCTATTAAGTTTGTGATATAAAATTGATAGGTCTTTCTTTTCTTTTTTCCATACAAACTATTGTTTAAATTAGTTTATTCATGGATATTTAGGAGTGATTAAAACAAGAATGTGGAAAGTATGATATAAAGGAATTAATATCAAAACTGGAAATGAAAATGGATAACAATAAAATTCTGTTTGTTCAGAGAAGTTAATGGAATTAATTCCATCAGAGTCCCAGTAGGAAATGATGCTTTCAAAGGAGAAAGCCAGATGTCTGTTAATATGAGATGACAGGACACTTAAGCAAGAGACAGAAGACATAAAGAATTTGGACAGGCTGAAGAAAGGAATCCTCATGCTGAATAGAATTTAGACTGGAGTAGTGTGTCTTCAAAAGGATGGTGTAGAAGTTTGGTGGAGACTATCTATCAGTTGTGTTCTAACATGTAGGTTGGTCAGTATGGGTAGCTAGAAAATGGAGAAAAGGAGGGAGATTGAAGTAATAGATATGTTAGCAAGAAGGCAGAAATTCAGTTGGATTTTCAGATGTTATCCTAAACTAAGGCATGTTACCTTTCATGACTTAAGCAGACATCTCCAGAAATCCTTTTACAATATTAAGATATGTCATGATATCATTTTAAGTAGTGGAGAGATTCATAATGTCAGTTTTTTATATTATATTAATTTCATATCATATGCCCTTATTTCATACAGAGGAGTTTCCATATGCTTGTTGAAATCTAGGATATTGAAATAAAATAATCCAAATTGAAAGTTGTTCTATATTAGCATGTGATAAATAACATTGCATAAGTCATATAAAAAAAGAAACTCACTGCCATTGAGTCAGACCCAACTCATAGTGACCTCTCCTTGTGTTTCTGAGGCAATATCACTATGGAAGTAGATTGCCTGATCTTCCTTCAGAGGAGTAGCTGGTGGGTTTGAACTGCCAGCCTCTGGTTAGCAGTCAGATGCCTTAGGCACTGCACCACCAGAGCTCCTATAAAAGCACAATAAACTAGTCTGAGTGTATTGGCCTAATTGCTTATGGATGTTAGACTAGCTTCAGTTTTCCTACTAGTATACCAAGGAAGAGTACATTTCCTGATGCACACAGACTGATACCACAGAGAAAGTTGAATAATCTATATACTAATTTTAAAAAGGACAGCATAGCTATTAAAAGTAAACTCTGGAGGTCTCTAGAACCTGCTATTCTTGCCAGGGTTGGGAAATCTTGAGTCATAGCTCTGAACTGTCTTCTGGTTCCATGTTACATAATCATGTTTATTCTTGCTTATCTCACAACATCAGATATCTGGTCTCCAGAGTGTTAAATGATGCTGTGTAACTGTTTTCTTGTCAGAGAGCACAAAGCTCATTATTCAACATAAGGAAAATAAACTGTGCCTGCTCTGCTCACATTGAATACCACGGTCTTCTTCCAGATATGCATCACAGAGTAGCTGCTTATTATGATGTATATAAAGGTCACAAACATATAACCCAGTGCTGGTCCTTTTTGTATATTTTGGGACAATGAGGACTTTATTTTATTTTTGGTAGGTTATAGAACAATGTTTTTGTGTAGAATGTTATGCCCATTACACTTGATATACCCTGTGACCATGGTCCTAAGCCCACAGGACCAACAACTTGCTCACTCAGGATGGGTGGTTATGGCTAAGAAGTTATCATAACTTTGCCCCCTATTAGTTCTATGTATATGGACATTCTTATGGCACATAGAAATACATATGTAGAAATATCATCTTGCATATGGTCATGAATATATTCCCTTTTGCCTAGATATACTTGATCATTCACCTTGTCTATGTAGGGAGCTCTGGTAGTATAGTGGCTAAGGCAATTGACTGCTAACCAGAAGGCTGATGGTTCAAATCCACCAGCCACTCCTCGGAAGGAAGATGGGGCAATCTACTTCCATAGTGATACTGCCTAGGAAACCCAAGCAGGGGTCGCTATGAGTCAGGTCTGACTCCACGGCATGTAACAACAACAATAACAGCATGTATCTACCCATAGATTAATATTTATTATTACTGATAATGGAGTATTGTATATGTAAAAGTGTTTATCTTTGTTGTTTGTACCTCTTGTACACATCTCTGGGTTTTCCTTTTCCTTAGTGTTATTGTTTTGGTCACTTCTTTTGGTATATTGCCTTTGCCTTCATCCAATTCAATAATTGTCTCTTACCTATCTAGCACTTTTCTCTCCCCTTCCCTCCTACCCCTGGTAACCAACAAGAAAAGTTTCCTTCCATGTGTAAACCTTTCCTTGAGTTTTTACAATAATGAACTAATACAGTAATTGTCCTTCTGTAATTGGCTTAATGCACTCAGTATAATGTCCTCCAAGTTCATCCATGTTATGAGATGTTTCACAGGTTCCATATCATTTTTTAGTGCTAAATAGTAGCCCACTGTGTGTATGTACCATAGTTTAGTTATCCATTCCTCCACTGACCTTTAACTTTTCATCTATTTAATTTGTAGTCTTAAGGATTTCAGGTTAAATGTAATGAACTTCTCTAAATTCATACTTGGCCATTTCAGCATACAATGAGATTTCCTCCTTTTTCAATTGCTCTTACAATGGCTTTCTACTTTTGAAGATGGAGTAAGATCAGAATCCCTTGTGGGAGATTTTATATTCATACTGTCCTCCATTTGTCATCCTGCTCTCTATCCTCCATATTCTGATATTGCCCTAAATCTTCTCAGTGAACCATTCCTTCATAGAAATGATAGTCTGAGGACTCTATTAAGGATATATTATCTTATACTCCTATCTTTTTCCATGTATAACTATCTCCTAAATCATACTATAAATATGAGGGGCTCCATATTATATCCCTCTGCAATCTGCATGTTGCCTAGTCTAGCTATGCTAGATCTATGCTAGAAAATTCCAAATAAATACTATATGGAAGTTAATTTACTTATACACAGTGAAGTAATGATCCAAAAAAATTCCTTAAACTCATTAAGATGAGATTTCCAAACTTACATACGTGCAGTTAAACAGCTAATCTCAGGCTCATTTTAATAAAAGAACATTACAATCTGACCTAGACTGAGAAGATGAGTGTGTAAGAAAACAGTGTTGGTTTGATTGCATTAATATCTTATTGGAAGCAAATTGTAGACTTATGGTAAACAGCACACAATCAGTGGCTATGTAGAATTCTAACATTCAGCAGGCATTTAGCATCCTGGAGAAGCAATAGCAAATTTTCAGAAAAAATAATTCAAATTTTTGATTTCCTAATTTAAACTCTATCACTCACTAAAGCAGTTTAGTTCATTATAATTATGAAAACATGCCATGTATTTAGCAGAAATTTTCAAGTTCTCCTACGGTCCAGATTACTGATACATTCACGGATGCTCCTTTTTCAATATTAATGTCAAGATTTTTAATACATGATATCTCTGACACTGAGATCAAGCAATTCATCTCCATGGGAAAAGAAAGCAAACACTTGCTACTTTTCTCTCTATCAATATGAAATGTAGCAAAACGATTATTCAAGGCTATTACTTTATTATGTTTTCAAACACATATGCTACTTTAATTAGGCCTTTCTGAATTAATAGACGCAAATGTAGCATGCAACCAAAAAGCTGTCTCTTTGTGGAATTACAGAACACTACTTGAGACATTAAATTACTCACTCTGCTTTTCCTGAGGCACAAAGATTATGATTAATTTTACTCATATTGGTAAACTAGGGTAACAACATAGGCTTGAATGTGTTCAGTTCAGTTTACGACAAATTTTACTGAGTACCTAATACACGTCAGGGGTTTGCACAGCAATGAGAAATAAAGGATGAGTAAGATGTAAGAAACTGAAGATTTTTATCAAGTTGTGCAATTTGAAATTGATCAAAAATGCAATCAAGATGCACTGATAATTACAGGTGATTGGAATGTGAAAGTAGAAAACAAAGAAGAAGCATTAGTAGTTGGAAAATTTAATTTTGGTGACAGAAATGATGGTGGACATCACATTATAGAATTTTGCAAGATTGCTCATTATAAGACTTATTCATTGTAAATAATTTATTCAACAATATGTATGTCAACTTTACATATGGAACTTGCCAGAAGAATTATGCAGGAATTAAATCAACTACAACTCTGGAAAGAGGTGAAGGAAAAACTCAATATCATTAGTAAGAACAAACCATCAATTGTTCCTATGAAAGTTTAAGTTGAAGAAAACCAATATATGACCTTGAGTATATCACTCCTGAATTTCGAGACTATCTAAAGAGATTTGAGGCATTGAATACCAAGACCAAATGAATTCTGGGAAGACATCAAAAATATCACACAAGAAAAAAGCAAAAGGTCATTATAAAGACAGTGGGAGGGGAGCTGCTGCATTGTAAATTTTGGTCAATGACATGAGACAAAGTATATGTGAACTGCTGTATGAAAAGTGAATTTACTCTGTAAATCTTCACCCAAATCCTAATTTAAAAAAAAAAAAAAAAAAAGACAGGAAAGAAAGAAAAGACAAAAATGTAGTCAGAAGAGACTCTGAAACTGACTCTGGAAATTTATCTGCCTTTTACTGACTATTCAAAGGCATTTGACTATGTGGATAATAACAAATTATGCATAACATTGCAAAGAGTAGAAATTCTAGAACACTTCATTGTATTCATGAGGAACTTGTACATAGACCAAAAGGTGTTCAAACAGAATAAGGGAATACTGCATGGTTTATAATCAGGAAAGGTGCACATCTGGTTTATATTCTTTCACCATACATGTTCAAGCTGCATGCTGAGCAAATAATCTGAGACATTTAGAAGAAGACTCTATAAAGAAGAAAGTTGCATCAGCATTGGAGGAAGATTCATTAACAACCTGTGATATGCAAATGACACAACCTAGTTTGCTGAAGGAAGACTTGAAGCATTTGTTAATGAAGATCAGAGACTACAGCTTTCAGTTTGGATTACATCTTAACATAAAGAAAATAAAAATCCTTACAACTGGTCCAATAAGTAACAACATGATAAATGGAGAAAAGATTGAGGTTTGTCAGGAATTTCATCTTACTTGAATTCACAATTAATAACCATCCCAAAACAAGCAAAACCCACTGTCATTCAGTAGATTCCAACTCATAGAGACCCCTTTTGGATTTCTGAGGCAGTAAATCTTTATGGAAGTAGATTGCCCTGTCTTCCTACCTCTGAGTGGATGATGGGTTTGAATTGCCAACCTTCTGGTTAACAGTCAAATGCCTTAGCCACTATGCCACCAGAGCTCCTTATTAATAACCATAGAAGTCAAATCAAATGTCATATTGCACTGGGGAAATCTGCTGCAAAAGGCCTCTTTAAAGTGTTAAGAAGCAAAGATGTGACTTTGAAGACTAAGATGTGCCCCACCCATACCATAGTATTCAATTGTCTCATTTACTTTTGAAAGCTGGACAATAAATGAATAAGGAAGACTCAAAAAGAGTTGATGTCTTTGAATTGTGGTGTTCCTGAAGAATACTGAATGTACCATGCACTGCCAGAACAATGAACAAATCTGTCTTGGAAGAAGTGCAACCAGATTGCTTCTTAGAAGTGAGGATGATGAGGCTTCTTCTTCCTTGATACTTTGGTCATGTTATCAAGAGAGACAATTCCCTGGAGAAGAATATCATGCCTAGTAAATTACAGGGTCAGTGAAAAAGAGGAAGCCCCTCAACAAGATGGATGGTCACAATGGCTGCAATAATGGGCTTACACATAGCAATAATTGTGAGGATTTCTCAGAACTGGGCAATGTTTCTTTCCGCTGTACTTAGGGTTGCTATCAATTGGACCTGACTCCATGGCACCTAACAACAACGACTACAACAGATGCATCTGCCCTCAAAGAACAAATCAACTTGGAGAGCTGATGTAGAGTATCGGAATATGAACCCTGGGATAAGAAATGAAAGGAAAAGGGGACCAGAGTTGTTTAAGCATGAGAAAACCAATTTCTTTTTTTGCATCACACATAAATAAAAACATAGTTAGAGATAGCCTCTGTCAAATCTGCATATGTATGTATGTGTATGCATGTGTATGTGTGTGTGTGTATGTATGTGTGTGTGTGTGTGTGTGTATATATATATATATATTTGTTTATATATGTAAATATATATGCATGTAGTCCCATTTGCTTTCCCACCTCTGTTCAGAATGTCTATCTATGAATCCATTCATAAATTGTTATTGCTATTATTGCAGGACTGTGTATGTAATAGCATTCACCTTTGTTGCCTTTAACTCTTGTACTTCCACTACCTTGATCATTTTTTGTTGACCTCCCTCTTATTGTGTACTGGGAAAGCCATTTTTGAATGAAGATAAAGTTCAATTTTTTTTCCCCTCAACTCAAGCCAACTATTCCTGCATAGATCCAAATTCCTCTCTTTTTTAAGTCACAATTCTTACTCACTATTAAAAAGCATTAAGTCATTACAGGAACAACTATAAGCAAGCAATGTTAACTAGTGGAATAGGCATCCCACCCTAATGAGCACTGTGCTACTTGTAAAAAAAAATAATAATAATAATATGAGGTTTCTATTTCTTTTCCTCTCTTCTTCTGTAACCCCCCTACTCTAAGCCTTATTCTGAAATTTGTTTGCTTGGATCCCTCCCTAAGCATCTACCCAATTCTAGGTATACTTCCCACTGTCCCATGCTCACATCACTGGGCTACTTTTGGTACCCTCTTTAAAGTTTGTCCTATACTCTGGAGCTTTCTTAAATACAAACTTACAATTGAAATATCATCCTTCTATGCCCTATTACTTCACATCTCAGTGTTTTGCTACATGAAACCTAGATAATCTACACTCCAGAACAATTAAATAAGAATCTAGAAATGGGACAGCAGCACTTTTTTAAAGTTTCATAGAAATTAGGAGCCACTCTTCTGTGGTGAAAACAAAATCAATCATCCTGATTGGCATACTGACATTGGGCATGTGAGAGCCACTGGCACTGAGGAATGTGCAAAAAAATTTAAATAAATAAATAAATAAATATTAAAAGATTTCTCATTCCCATATGGAAATGCAGAAGTGATTGTCCTATCTAGATCTCGTGGCTCAAACATCTTACAGTGTTGTAGAGGAATAGAACTATGCAACTCTATGTGCAAAACACAAAGACCTGGGAGCAGCATGGCCAGTAGCTAAGTAGCTAATTTGAGGGAACTGGAGGGTTTGGAAGGTAGTAGAAGAGAGAAAAGGAACTACTGTTTCTCATAGTTAGTAGTTCCATCCTCAGCAGAGTCACATAAGCCAAATTCTTTCTTAGGAATAACAGCTTCTTAAGGAAGTCAGCATGAAGAAATATCTCAGCAGTAGTTCTAGAATGATGCTTCTTGGACAATGAATTTTGGTTTGGAAAAAGACTCAGGATCCATTAATTATACCAGCAAAATATTAATGAAGAACAGGGAGTAGAGGGAGCTTTACAATGGATTTAAGCAAGCCAAGGAAGAAAATTTCCAACATGAAACTGCAAAGGCACTGGCCCTACCAATGAATCAGCTACCTTACAACAGACACCTGTAACTTGAAGGTCACACTACCTAAAAAAGAATGGGTTTGAACACTAATTTTTATGGTAAACTCATAGATTAATAATAATGCAAAGACTCTTGACTCTTTTCTAAATATTTGAAAATCATTATAACTCTATGAGGTAAACAACACCGGGACCTTATTATCCTGTTGACAAATTGGTTAGCAACAACATCCTGAGAGAGGCCATTATTCAAGATTATACAAAGAGTAAAAAGAAACACTAGAACCAGGTTTATTTAATCCTATTTTAATTCTTATTTCTACCATGTTATTTTGATGTGTGGAGGAACCTGGTTGCGCAGTGTTAAGCACTTGTATGCTAACCTGAAGGTAAGTAGTTTGACCTTACCAACCTACTCCATGAAAGAAAGATGTGGCAGTAAGCTTCTTACTTAAATCTAATGATTTTAGCCTTGGAAACCCTATTGGGCAGTTCTCATAGGGTCACTATGAGTCAGGATTGACTCAATAGCAGTGGATTTTTGTTGTTGTTGTTGTTCATTCTGACTTTGACAGAATTGGTAGACTTAATGTTATTATGGAGTCTCTGGATGGCATGGCATAATTGGTTAACACACTTGGTTGCTGACCAAAAGAATGTAGGGCCCAGTCTACCCTAACGTGCCTTAGAAGGTCTTGTGATCTACTTCTGAAAAATCAGCCACTGAAAACCCTATCAAGCACAGTTCTATTCTGACACACTTAGAGTCTCCATGAGTCAGAACTGACTCGAAGGCTGTGTTGGAAAAGAAAATTTAAAATACCTTAAGTTATACAGAGAGCTCTGGTGTCATAGTGCCTAAGGCATGTGACTGCTAACCAGAAGCCTGATAGTTCAAACCCACCAGCCACTTCTCAGAAGGAAGATTAGGGAATCTACTTCCGTAGTGATATCCCCTTGGAAACCCAAGGAGGGGTCACTATGAGTCAGATCCGACTCAACAGCAGTGAGTTATTTATTTATTTATTTGTTTGTTTGTTTGTTTGTTTATTTATTTATTATCTTACACAAGTCTGGTAAATACCTAGGTAAATATTTTTCTTGAGATGGTTCATCTTAGTTGTTATCAATGTTTCTGTAAAAGGAAGATTACCAAAACAGAAAGCAGGAAAGCAAAGGATAAAGCGCCTAGGCCTTGAAGTGCAGGTAAGCAAATATAGCTCTTATATATCTGTGAAGAGAGAATATTAAGTTTACAAAACGGTAAATCTAGATCTAGAATTTACACTGAAAGAAATCTAAAAGCACTCATTTGTTTTCCTGAATTATGCATGGGAGATTGGGATTTCTGGAATACTCAGTACTGATTATTGCTAAGGGAATGCTATAGATTTAACTGGACTAAGGTGAGATAAATTGTGCTCAGAAGAGCAATAACATATACCCTATTCTGCCAAACTCAATTCTCTCTTTAAATAGGTTTGGTCAAAGTTTATAGAGATCATCCATTTCACTTGGAGTTATCTACAAGTTTCTCATACCCTCATATCTCTTTTAACAATAAATCTGAGCAACAGATTGTCAGTATAAAGCATGAATTTTTTTACTCACTTTTATCCTTTAGAATTCTTTAATAGATAAAATTTCATGTTAAAGACACGGATGTTAGAGCCAAAATGGCACAGACAGCACTAGTTAGATCTCTCAACTCTACCCTACTATAAATAGAAGTTCATTTAAGATGGCCCCATATTTAACTTGACCTAGGATATATTTCATTTATGTTCTAACTACATATCCATGCCACATACACATATCATGAGTATAAAATACAAAGTCCTTTTCCATAGTTATCATCAAACACAGAATTTCTTTTCCCTAAAAATGGAATAAAAACCTATGAACACCTCTATGGAGTAGAATTATCAATATGAGGACAAAATTACATTGGCTAAAAGGAAAAATTATCTCTTTCTGTCTTTAAATTTTCAGTGTTTAATTTCTATTTTCTACTCTAATGGAGAAGATACTGAAGTTGCCAATGATTTCATTTTCCTTAGATCTATAATCAATGCCCATGGAAGCAGCAGTCCAGAAATTAAATGATGTGTTATGTATATTTCTTTAAAGTGTTAAAAAGAAAGGGGAAAACTAAAGTGTTAAAAAGCAAAGTTGTCACTTTAAGGACTAAGGTGTCCCTGATTCAAGTCATATGCATGAAAAAGTTGAATGATGAATGACAAAGACCAAAGAATTAATATATTTGAATTATGGTATTGGCAAAAAATATTGAATATACGTTGTTTTGGAACAAGTACAGCTAGAACACTTCTTAGAAGTGAATCTGGAGAGACTTTGTCTCATGTACTTTGGACATATTTTATCAGGAAGGACTGGTTCTTAGAGAAGGACATCTTGGTAAACTAGAGGGTCAATGAAAAAGAAGAAAGCCTTTAATGAGATGAATTAACACAGTAGCTGCAACAGTGGGGTCAAACATTGCAAGGGTTATGAGGATGGTGTAGGATCAGGCATTTTTTCATTCTGTTGTACATAGGGTTTCCATGAGTCAGAAACAACTTGACAGCATCTAACAATATCAACAATTGCTTATTCTAGGTAAATAAGAAACACAAATGCATAGATTAATAACATTGAGGTTCATAAGATAAATAAGGACAGATCGTATAGCATGATGCTTCATTTACAGTAGAGATATTTAAGATTGAGCTGGATTCATGGAAGTGCATTGTAACAAGCTATATTACCTGAGCCCAGGAAATATATTAATTTTCTGAGAAGCATAAGTAGTTGAAATCTATGTAGAACCTGTTCTAGTGCTCCTGGCTTGGCAGATTGGTCCCAGCTTCATTTAATTCAGAGGAAAGTCTAAAACAAAAAAACTCTCCAGGTCAGTTTTCTGTTCCAGTAGTATGAAATATGGTTGTGGGCACCCACTGAGGTATATGACTTTCCTAGGGAAAGGTGGGCATGGAAGGTTTTAAGAAACTCAACTTTAAAATTTGCAACGTCTATATGCAATCTTTCCTTAAACTGATTTGTCTGAATATGTATCTATTGTTAAGACTTCATATGAATTCTTCTGTTTTATGGTCCCTTTCTAAACTGCCAAAAGAGAAATTTTTAGATATATTGTTGTTAGTGCTGAGAAAATGAGTAACTCTAATGACTGAGTACCAAATTGTTTTATGAGGCATGTTGTTTCCTATGTTTTATATTCAACAAAATTGGCACAGGACTTAATTGAGTTCTCAGTATGTAAGTCAAGAAAATACGTTTTGATGATCGATCAATATGTGATATTTGTCATAGAATTTCTAAGTTATTGAAGTAATTTTGTTACTCCATTCCAATACCATCTACTAATTTATGCTGATACAATTTTCATAGTTTATAAAAATTTAAAAAAAAATGAAATTATTTAACCCTATGTTATTTGAACTAAAATTAACATTTGTCTACTGAGTTTGTTTTGTTACTGTGTGCCACTGGGTTGAATCCAACCCATAGCAACCCTACAGGACAAAGTAGAACTGCCTATTATATTTCCTAGGCTGTGATCTTTATAGGAATAGATTACCAGGTCTTTTCTTGCTCAGAGCCCCTGGTGAATTTGAACCACTGAGTTTCAGTTAGCATCCGAGTGTTCAACCACTGCTCCATCAGGGCTCCCATATTGTCCACAGACACTTGAAATATGTTTTTTCTTTTTTAAAAAAAAATAATAATAATGGAAGCTCCATTTACCTCATACAAATGGATTTCCTATAAAATTTTACCTTTATATTTAATTTTTTTTAGGTTTCCATATATTTCTTTAATTTGATTAATTGAATTCTCCTCAGAAGGAAGGCTGGGCAATTTACTTTCATAGTGATAACACATCGCAAACCCAAGGAGGGGTTGCTACAAGTCGGGTCCGACTCCACGGTACATAACAACAACAACAGTTTAAACAATTCATAATCATAATAGTATGTGAAATTTTTGGTTATACAAAATATATTAAATTTAAGTTTATATACATATTTTTGTTGCAAAAGAATATGATAGAATAATCAAGGATAATTTTTAAGGCTAAAACGTAGCAAATCAGAATAGCATTCTATGAACTAAGTAGAGTGGAAATATATGTTAAATGAGGAAGAGAAATCATGTAAAAATGTCATTATTAAAACATTCTGTTGATATATTCTAAATCTATAATGGCAATCCTTAAAATCTGTGGTATTTGTAGGTCAAAAATATTTTTAAAAAATTTAATATAATAATTCTACTTCAAATTATATATTCTTTCCAACTAATAAAATTTTAATAAAAATTTTGTATCATCTTAAAATAGATGAGAGGATACATAATTTTTCAAAAAAAAAATTTAAAGAATATACAACAAAGAAAATAATTAAGACTTTCAGAGGAAATAGTTTTTAAATAAGGAACTCCAGTAGTGCTGCAGTTAAAGCATTGGGCTGCTAACCAAGAGACTGGTGGTTCAAGCTCACCAGCTGTTCTGTGGGAGAAAGATGAGACAGTCTGCTTCCAAGAAGACTTAGAGCCCTAGAAACCCTATGAGACGCTTCTACTCTGTCCTATTTGTTCGTTATGAATACGAATCAATTTGATGGCAGTGGCAATAGCAATGCATGACTTCAAATGCATAAATTCTCAAATAAGATGGTCCTTTTTAAGGATGTCTTTACAAGCCAATCAAATCATTTGTCCCAGAAGTTTCCACAGAATAAGGAGCAATTTGAGCATGGGCTGCAGAGTTGGATTGCATTGAAAATGGGAAAAAAATCTCAGCCCTATTTCCTTGCTTGCTGAAAGCAAAGAGGACTTGAAACACTTACTGATGGAGATCTAAGACTACAGCCTTCATTGTGAATTATACCTCAACATAAAGAAAACAAAAATCCTCAAAACTAGAACAATATGCAACATCATGATAAGTGGAGAAAAGATTGAAGCTGTCAAAGATTTTGTTTTACTTGAATCCACAATGAGCATCCATGTGCTCTCTCCTGATCTGTGTCCCTCTGTTCTAGAATGAGGGGTGAGAGGCAACAGTGAATGTCAATAAAATGAGCAAACTTAACCAAGGTAAAGGATAACACTAAGTGTTCATAAAAATGAGAGAAGTTATTGGTAAATACTATAACATGATATGATGAAATAAAATATCTGAATGTTGTTGTTGTTGTTGTTAAGTGCCGTCGAGTCATTTCCAACTCATAGTGACCCCAAGCACAGCAGAACGAAACACTACCCAATCCCACACCAGCCCCACAATCCCTGCTATACTTGAGCCCATCATCACAGCCACCGTGTCAATCCATCTCCTTGAAGGCCTCCCCCTCTTTCGTCGACCCTCCACCTTACCAAGCATGACATCCTTCTCCAGGGAATGGTCCCTTCTTACAACATGA
>NW_006921633.1:5244387-5257990 GCF_000298275.1 Orycteropus afer afer | reverse complement strand
GTCCACTTCTCAAAGAATTGGCTAGGGAAAACCTTATGAAAATATTTGAATAGAAGATTTCAAATGGGGGCTAGAAGAGCAAAGTAAAGTATTATAATGAAATGTATAAAACCTGGGGTTAGAAAATCAAAAAAGAAGAACACATTTGGCATTTCTCAAGCTGAAAGAACTGAAGAAAAAATTCAAGCCTTGAGTTGCAATATTGAAGGATTCTGTGGGCAAAATGTTGCACAATATAGGAAGCACCAAAAGAAGACTGAAAGACTATACAGAGGCACTGTATCAAAAAAAAAGGAAAAAAAAAAGGTCTATTTTCAACCATTTCCAAGTAGCATATAATCAAGAACGGATGGTGTTGAAGGAAGAAGTCCAAGCTGCACTGAAGGAATTGACGAAAAATAAGACTCCAGGAATTTTTGAAATATCCATTGAGATGCTTCAACAAATGAATGCAATGCTGAAAGCATTCACTTGTTTAAGCCAAGAAATTGAGAAGACAACTGTCTGGCCAACTAACAGAAAGAGATCCGTATATGTGCCCCTTTCAAAGAAAAGTGATCCAACAGAATGCTGAAATTATTTAGCAAATTTAGTTGCAGCAGTGCATCAACAGGGAACTGCTAGAAAGTCAAGCTGGATTCAGGAGGAGATGTAGAATGAGGGATATCATTGCAGATGTCAAATGGATCTTGGCTGAAAACAGAATATAAGAAAGATGTTTCATTGTGTTTTATTTACTATGCAAAAGCATCCAACTGTGTGAACTATAACAAATTATGGATAAAGCTATAAAGAATGGGAATTCCAGAACACTTGTGCTCATGAGGAAGCTGTGCACAGACCAAGAGGCTGTCATTTGAACAGAATCAGATGATACTACATAGCTTAAAATCAAGAAAAGTGTGTATCAGGGTTGTATCCTTTCATCATACTTATTCAATCTGTGCCAAACTTGCTGAAAGAGACAGCTTGAAGCACTTATTAATGAAGATCAAAGACTATAGCCTTTGGTATGAATTGCACCTTAACATAAAGAAAACAAAAATCCTCACAACTGAGCTAAGCAACATCATGGTAAATAGATAAAAGTTTGAAGTTGTCAAGAATTTAATTTTACTTGGATTCTGTCTATGCCCATGGAAGCAGCAGTCAATAAATCAAAAGATGTATTGCATTGGGCAGATCTGCTGCAAAAGACCTCTTTAAATTGTTAAAAACAAAGATGTCACTTCAAAGACTAAGATGTACAAGACCCAACCCAAGTCATTGTCTTTTCAATAGTCTCATATGCATGTGAAAGCTGGACAATAGATAATGAAGACTGCAGAAGAATTGATGCATTTGAATAGTGGTGTTGGCAAAGAATTAAAATGTAGTATGCCAGAGGAATGAATAATTCTATCTTGATAGAAGTACAGCGACAATGTTCTTAAGAAATGAGAATGATCAAGCTTTGTTTCTGGTGCTTTGATCATGTTATCAGGAGGGACCAGTCCCTGGAGAAGGATATCATGACTGATAAAGTAGAGGGTCAATAAAAAAGAGGAAGACTCTCAACAAGGTGGATTGATGCAATGGCTGCCACAACACGCTCAAACAGCAACAATTGTAAAGATGCCACAGTATCAGGCAGTGTTTTGTTCTGTTGCACGTATTGTCTCTATGAGTCGAAACTGACTCAATGGCACCTAACAATAGCAACATAATATACACACTTTGGCACAATTTAGCAGCAGTAACAATCAAAAAACACAAGAATTATTACTGATGTAGATATGAATTAATATATGTGCATAAGAAAGTATATGTATGTATATACATGAGAATATATAGGTATATCTTTAGACATACCTGTGTACATGTTTGTGAATGCTGCACATATATTGGTACATATAATAAAACACATGGAAACACAGTCAAACATACCTCCCAGAGATAATCAAACACCTCACTGGATTGGTTACTGAATTTGAAGCCTTAGTATCATAGTCTTATGGTACATCTCAGGAGCTCTGTGGTGTAGTGCCTAAGGCATTTGACTGCTAACCAGAAGGCTGGTGGTTCAAACCCACCAGCCACTTCTTGGAAGGAAGATTGGGTGATTTTTTCCCCTATAGATACCATCTTGGAAACCCAAGGAGGGATTGCTACAAGTCAGATCCGACTCAATGACAAAGAGTTTGATTTTTGTGTGCTTTGTGATACATCTCAGTTGGCACAACGTAGTCTACAAAGTTTATGTTTTACATCCTCATGTGGTAAGTAGGATCTGGAGTCTTAAAAGCTTGTGAGTAGCCATCTAAGATAGAAGTATTGACCTTTGCTCTTTGGAGGAAAAGAGAAAGAAGGAAACCAAAGACTCAAAGACAAAGTAGCCAGTCTAAAGGATCAATTGCCTTCACAAACCACAGCCTGACTTATCCAGAAACCAGATAACTAGCTAGTGCCCACCTACCACTACTGACCATCTGATCAGACCCAAAATAAATGTCCCTAGACAGTAGGAAATAATTGTAGAACACAACTTAAAATCTTAGAAAAATGACCAGACTTGCTGGACCAGCAGAGCCCAGGGGAACCCATAAAACTTTTGCCCTGAGATGCCCTTTAAACTTTGAACTGAAACTATTCCTATAGATCACTTTTCAGGTAAATAATAGATTGGCTTATAAAATAAACAATATCACCTATGAGAGCTGTATTTCTTTTATTTATAATGAAATAAATAAATAAATAAGAAAAAGAAACAAAAAAACTATTTCAGACCAAATGATCTATATTAACCCTAAAGCAAAGATGTAAAGGGGGGAGGAGGGGCACAGGGAAGCAGGAATAATGGAAACAGAACAATTAGAATGGAAATAATGAAGATGTTGACACAATGTGGAAAATGTAATCAATGTCACTGAACAATGTATGTAGAAACTTTACATAGAAACTTAAGTTGCTGTATAAATTTTCACCAAAAACTTAATAAACTTAAAAGAGAAAAAGAGATCTTGGATCACAGAACTTTCACAGAATTTTTGTTAAACATCATTCTCCCACATAGTCCAGATTATTCTAGGTCAGTAGAGTCACACAATATTAATGTAGAAAAGCATTCTAAAGAGAAAAGGATAGGGAAATGTAAACCATTATTTGCTGTCAAGTCAGTTCCAATTCATGGTAACCAATGCTGCAGTGTGTCAGAGTAGAACTGAGCTCCATTAAGTTTTCAACAGATGAATTTTCAGAAGTAGATCATCAGCACTTGTTTTCTTTTTTTTTTTTTAATTTTTCATTGTGATTTTGGTGCAATTTTTCAAAGCAGATATATTTTACATTCACCAGTTCATATGCACTCTATTTGATGACACTGATAACAATCCCCATAATGTTCACTGGGATTTATTATAAAGTGTCTCTGGGTGTACTAGAACCTTCAAATGTTTGGGTAGCAGACAAATACTTAACTGTTTGCACCATCCAGGGATTCCAGATAGATACAGATTACATATATGTATGTGTGTGTGTGTGTGTATTTGTATATAGCACAATTCTTCTATAAATGTTTATTTTTCTTCATTTGCTAAATAGTTAGTCATGTTATTCTTAAAGTTTTACCATAATAATACTGAGGAAAGGTTAGAGAAAAAAATTACTTTTAAAGAGGCATAGGGTATTGCAAAAATATGTATTTACTGTCCACAATATTCAGAGTAACCTTGATAGTATATGAGTATAGGAGCAATAGGGAGAGTGAATGTAATTTCAAGTTGATGGCCAATGATAAAATCAGAAGATAGCTTTCTGGATATATCTAATAGTTGTAAAGGATGTTTAAATAAAAACTAAGAATGACTGAAGAAAAAGGTAATTGATGACATAAAGTATTGAGCAGCCATGTGGATGACTGCTATGGATCTGAAAGGATATTTTGTTCAGGTGTCACAATTCAGTCATCCATTAACATTTACTTTGCATATGCTATGTATCTGGCACAGTATTTGGTGCATTGGTTGTACAGCAATAAGCAGAACTGACACCAATCCTTCCCTCCATAGATTGTTATCCAAGAACGTTATCAGTTCATCTTCAATGAAATAAACTGCAACCTCATCAAAACCAATAAAATAAACACATATCAAAGCTAAAAGTGAGCATAAGTCATGCACAGATTTCTTATCTACAACTATGTACCTCTTCCCAATTGTAGAAAATGTAAATTCTTTTCTTGTGTGTGTTAGTGGGTTACCAGGGAACCATAAGAGATGAAGTAAGGCTTTATTTTTTCAGCTGTGCATGAACCCCACATCTCCCAGTTGTATTTTGTTGTTGTTATGTGTCGTTAAGTAGTTTCTGACTAACAGCCACCTTATGTACAACAGAATGACATACTGCCCGGTCCTGTGCCAGGCTCATGATCCCTACTATACCTGAGCTCATCGCTGCAGCCACTGTGTCAATCCATGTTTTGAGACTTTCTCCTACCTCTTTGACCTTCCACTTTAATAAGCATGGCATCCTTTCCAGAGAATTGTCCTTTCTGACAATATGACGAAAACAGGTGAGATGAAGTCTGGCCATTCTCCCTTCCAAGCAGTATTCTGGCTGCACTTCTTCCAAGACAGATTTGTTAGTTCTTTTAGCCGTCCATGGTACTTTCACCATTCTTCACCAACACCATGACTCAAAAACATCAACTCTTCTTCAGTCTTCCTTATTCATTGTCCAGCTCTCACATGCATACAAGGCGATTGAAAATACCATGGCTTAGATTAGAAGCACTTTAGTCTTCAAGGAGACATATTTGCTCTTCAGCATTTGAAAGAGGTCTTTTGCAACAGGTATGGCCAGTGCAATATGTCATCTGATGTCTTGACTGTTGCTTACATTGTTGTTGATTGTAGCACCGAATAGTATGAAGTTTTTGACAACTTCAATCTTTTTTCCATCTATTGTGATGCTACTATTTTGTCCAGATGTGAGGATTTTTGTTTTGCTAAAAAAAAAAAATTAAAAAAAAACTCACTTCCATCTAGTAGATTGCAACTTATAGTTGCAATCGTTGATTTTCCAAGGCAGTATCTCTACAGAAGTAGATTGCCCAGTCTTCCTTCTGAGGAGTGGCGGGTAGGTTTAAATCTCCAGCCTTCTGCTTAGCAGTCAAATGCTTTAGGCACTACACCATGAAGTGTAATCCATACTGCAGGCTGTAGTCTTTAATCTTCATCAGTAAATGCTCCAAGTCATCCTCACTTTCAGCAAGGAAAGTTGTGTCATCTGCGTATCGCAGGTTGTTAATGAGTCTTCCTCCAATCCTGATGTACATTCTTCTTCATATTTTCCAGCTTCTCAGATTATTTGCTCAGCTCCAGTTGTATACTCTCTTCTAAAACTGGGCACATGTGTCAGACTTGGGGCTTAAGCAGGGACTTCCTCCTCCCAACCCAAATCTAAATTGTAGCAATCATATCCTCAGGGACAGAAAAGCTCTAGGCAGAGGGTAGAGATTTCTTCCAAAGGTAAAAGGAGACTGGTATAAAAACTCAGAACCATCAGCCTATTTCATGGTGACTTTTTTTCACTATTGAGTAGATTTGTTAACTCAGGGGTTATGATCCTTGGTCCTTGTTTTCCTCTGCAAAAGAATTTACACAGAAAAGAAAGTTAAGCAGTAAGTAAAGCAAAGTTTATTGATACATCCTCACAAACAAGAATCTGCATCCACTAGGAGCAGTAGGAAGCCCTGGGGGCGTTTAATTTTTATTCTATTTTGCTTCCTAGTACTGTTCTGCTGGTAGCATAGTGCCTAAGGCATTTGACTGCTAACCAGAAGGCTGGTGGTTCAAACCCATCAGCCAGTCCTCCAAAGGAAGGTTGGGCAATCTACTTCCATAGTGATACTGCCTCCGAAACCCAAGGAGAGGTCGCTATGAGTCAGAGCCGATTCCACAGCACATAACAACAACAGTACTGTTCTGAGCCCTCCTTTTGTTCCTCCTTTTGGGGTGGCAGGTTTAGCAATGGGCATGTTTTTCCCCAGAATACCACTCATTGGACTTGATGTCAACCAGTAATCGCAATGCTAATTCATCCTAATGATTTTATAATGACTGTTAAGGCTAATAAGGGGTGCATTTTTTCTCTAGTACTCATGCACTGAGGCTTGGCCTTCCCTATCATGCTGGTGGTTTAAGCTGAGGTTTTTTCTCTCCCTGCAATTGGTTAGGGCTACAATTGCTTAAGACCCTATCACCCAGCTGTTTCTGTTACACCTGCCTTTAACTATCTAACTACCTAACAGATTGAGATATGTGAGAAAGACAGAGATAGACCTCAGAGGTAAGTTCTGTCCTATTTATCCACCCAAGTTAAGTTCAATGAAGTAGAAAAAATGCAAGGCCTAACTGTTTGGGCAACAGGTAGACCATGGCACAATAGGGTGTCCCTTATAAGGAATAGTAGCTTTATCCAACATGAAATATGACCCAATGAATGTTCTGAGTGTTGTTCAATAAAACACTCTGCTTTGTCTCTCCTAAGGCATTGGACTGTTTCTGAAGTGATAGGCTGAGAACACAAGAGAGTGGGTGCAGAATTCCCAGCCCCAAATACTGATAGGTGATAAGTGCATTGTCTGTTCCCACCCTGAAAGTCAAATCATCTGGAGGGTTTCAAAACAAAAATAGATACTCAAAGCATACCCTACCACTAGACAAATAAAATCTCAAGGGATGAGGACCAAGCATCTGTATTTTCAAATACATCAGGGGCTGATTCTGAAGTTCCAATCAAGTTTGCAAATCACTTCTCCAGAGAGTATATAAGAAATTTGTCCTTAATTTCAAAATTCCTTATTAGCTTGATCCACAGGAGTGATAACAATGAAGTGAAGCCATGTCCCCTCCTCAGTCCATATCCAGTAGTTCTTGTAGACCCTTGGGGACTGACTAGGCAAAGGAGAGGCATGTAATCAGATGGCTGAGGCTTTAGCTGCCTAAGAGGCCCAGGTCCCATGACAGGATGTGTTGATCCTGCCACTCCTTCATTTTAGACACTAATCCCAGAGGAGGGTTAGGAGCCAAGTTACAAGAAGCAGAAACACTGGGGAAGAAATCTTTAGTTTTTGCCAGCAGAACTGAGCCCAACTGTAAGATTTAATACACTTACAGCCAAGCTCCTTGAAATAATTGTCTCTGTATGATTTCACTCCCTCAGCTCTTACTCATTATTTATTGTTAAAATATTTTATTAATGCAGATCTTCCTAAGTACTGATTTAAATAAAATCTCTCCTGCATAGTGTGAGCTTTTTAATTTAAAACTATAATAATGTAATTACGCTCTAAGTCTTTTATTTTGTAAATCAGTTCAACCAAGCCAACTTTACAGTTAACATTTAGTAATTGATGCTGTTTAAAATGGATTTCATTTTAATAGGAAAAGAACCAAAATTGGAGTTAGAGAATTTTGGATCTTTAACAATATTTTCTCTCTCAAGGCATGTAAAGTTAGGGGAGCCACTTCACCTCATCATGCAATGTTTTTCTCATCTGTAAAATAGAGATTATAACCACACCGGTAAGCTTCCCTACACCATTGCATAGGTCAAGTGTGTAGGAAAGTCCTTAAAAAATATACAATTCAATATGCAGTAATAAGAAATGTTATACAAATATAAGTAGGGTGATGATACTTAAAATAGTTAGACTACAATGTGAGATGAGGTTGAAATAAGTTTGGGACTTGTACCTCAGTGAGTAAAGAGTGAAAGCAAAACATGAAGAACATATGGAAGATTTGTCTCCTCATAAATTTTTTCTTAGTATTATTGACAACATCCTCTTCCCCAATATGTATATTATTTATGTTCATATTTCACCCGCATAACTTTCCGGTTCAGAATAAGAGACAATTTACATACTATGGTGATAACTTGGTGCAAACTGTTAAATGCAGGGCTACTAACAAAAAGGTGGGTAGTTCAACCCATCCAAAGGCACCTTGAAGAAATGCCTGGGAATCTGCTTCTGACAAATCAGCCACTGAAAACTTTATGGAGCACAGTTCTACTGAGACACACATGGGATCACCAGGAATCAGAAATGGCTCACTGGCAATTGGTTTTGTTTTGTTTTTAAGGTTATAATTTAGCACTGTTTTGTCTATGGTTAAAGGTAGAAGCAGTATTTCTTCAGATTTTGTCTTAGTGTCTCAGTGCTGCTATAATGGAAATGCCAGAAAAGCAAGGAATTTGCTTTTGTTGTTGTTATGTGTCATTGAGTCATCTCTGACTCATAGGAATCTTATGTACAACAGAACAAAACACTGCCTGGTCCCATGCCAGCCTCATGATCCCTTCTAAACCTGAGTCCATTGCTGCATAAGCCATGTCAGTCCATCTTGTTGAGGACCTTTCCCTCTTTCGTTGACCCTCTACTTTACCAAGCATGACATATTTCTCTAGGGAGTGGTCCCTTCTGACAACATGATCAAATAGGTGAGATGAAGTCAGGCCATTCTTGCTTCCAAGGAGCATTCCAACTGCATTTCTTCCAGAGCACATTTATTAGTTCTGGCAGTCCATGGTGTTTTCAGGATTCTTCACCAACGTCACAATTCAAAGGTATCAACTCTTCTTCAGTCTTCCTTATTCATTTTCCAGCTCTCACATGCATAAGAAGTGATTGAAAATACCATGGCTTGGGTTAGCCACATCTTAATCTTCAAGGAGATGTCTTTGTTCTTCAGCACTTGAAAGAGGTCTTTTGCAGCAGATTTGCCCAATGCAATATCATTTGATATCTTGATTGCTGCTTCCATTGGCATTGATTATAGAATCAAGCAATATGAAGTCTTTGACAATTCAATCTTTTCTCCACTTATGGTGATGGTACTTATTGGTCCAGTTGTGAGGATGTTTGTTTTCTTTATAGTGAAGTATAATCCATACTGCAGACTGTAGTCTTTAATCTTCATCAGTAAGTGCTTCAAGTCATCCTCACTTTCAGAAAGAAAAGTTGTATCTGCAAATTGCAGGTTGTTATTGAGCCTTCCTCCAATCCTGATGCCATATTCTTCTTCATATAGTTCAGCCTCTCAGATTATTTGCTGAGCATACAGATTGAATAGGTATGGTGAAAGGAGACAACCCTGACAAATTCCCTTCCTGATTTTAAACCATGCAATATCCCATTGTTCTTTTCGAATGACAGCCTCCTGATCTATGTACAAGTTCCTCATGAGTACAATTAAGTGTTCTAGAATTCCCACTCTTCTCAATGTTATCCACAATTTGTTATGATCCACAAAATAAAGTACCTTTGCACATTCAATAAAACACAAGTAAACATCTTTCTGGTATTCTTTTCTTTCAGCCAAGATCCATTTGACATCAGCTATGATATCCCTCAATCCATGTCCACTTCTGAATCCAGCTTGCATTTCTGGAAGTTCTCTGTCAATATACTGCTGCAACCATTTTTGAATTATCTTCAGTAAGATTTTATTTGCGTATGATATCAATGATATTGTTTGGTAATTTCCACATTCTGTGGGATCATTTTCTTTAGAATGGGTGCAAAGGTGGATCTCTTCCAGTCAGATGGCCAAGTAGCTGCCTTCCAAATTTTTGGCATACTTGAGTGAGTGCCTCCAGCACAGCACTTGCTTGTTGAAACATCTCAGTGGCTATTTTGTTGCTTTAACAAATGGAAATTTATTTTTCATACTTCTGGAAGTTAGAAGTCTGAATTCAGGCTGTTGGCTCTAGGGCTAAGCTTTTTCTTTCTATATCAGCTCTCGGAAAGTCCTTCTCTCTTTTCAGCATCTGTTCCTTGGTTCTTCAGTGATATCCAAGTGAAATTAATCTTCCTCTTCCTTTTCCTTCTGTGTCTAATCTGCTCTTTCATATCTCAAAAGTGATTGATTTCACCCTTTCAACGGAGAAGAGATAGTCTCTTCAACAAATGGTGCTGGCAAAAGTGGATATCTATTTTCATTAAAATGAAATAAGATCCTTAACTCACACCATACACAAAAATGAACTCAAGATGGATCAAAGACCTAAACATAAAACCCAAAACAATAATATTCATCAAAGATAAAATAGGGGTAACATTAGGGTCCTAATTTATGGTATAAATAGACTATCAAATATTACCTAAAATGCACAAACAGCAGAAGAGAGACTAGATAAGTGGGACCTTCTGAAAATTAAATTCCAATGTACATCAAAAGACTTCTCCAAAAGAGAAAAAAGAAACTACAGATTGGGAAAAAATATTTGGCAATGACATATCAGACAAGGAACTTATCTCTGATATTTATTGAACATCAATACCTCAACATCAAAACAATAAATAACCCACTTCAAAAATGGAGAAAGAATATGAACAGATACTTCACAAAATAAGATATTCAGGCAGCTAACAAACACATGAGAAATGCTCATTAGCCATCGTTGTTGTTGTTGTTGTTTGCCGTCGAGTCAGCCCCAACTCATAGCGACCCCTCCTTCGGTTTCCGAGGCAGTATCACTACAGAAGTAGGATGCCCAACCTTCCTTCCGAGGAGTAGCTGGTGGGTTTGAGCCTCTAGCCTTCTGGTTAGCAGTCAAGTGCCTTAGGCACTATGCTACCAGAGCTCCCATTATCCATTAGAGAGATGCAAATGAAACCTTAACAGTATTTGTTGTTTTCTGTCCTATTGAACTTTGCTATTATTGCTGGAGTGAGATGATGTTTCATTGTTATTTTTATTAGCCATTAGAGAGATGCAAATGAAAATAACAATGAAATATCATCTCACTCCAACAGTAATAACAAAGTTCAATAGGACAGAAAACAACAAATACTGTTAAGGTTGTAGAGAGGTTGGAAGTCTCATATACTCCTGGAGTGACTGTAAAATGGTATAACCACTGTGGAAAATGGTATGGCTCTCACTTCAAACAAAGAAAAAACTCACTGCCATTGAGTTGGATCTGACTCACAGTGACCCCTCCTTGGGTTTCTGAGAAAGTATCACTGTGGAAGTAGATAGTCCAGTCTTCCTTCCAAGGAGTGGCTGGTGGGTTTGAACTGCCAGCTTTCTGGTTAGCAGACAAATGCCTTAGGCATTACCCCACCAGAGTTCCCATGGCTCTTAGTTAAAAAGTTAGAAATAGAAATATCATTTGATCCAGCAATCCCACTACTAGGAATACATTCTAAAGAGGTGAACCCTGGGACACGAATGTGTAAAGGCACACCAAAGTTCATTGCATGGGTTGCAGCAGTATATTGACAGGGAACTTCCAGAGATTAGGTTCAAGTTGGATTCAGAAGAAGATGTGGAATGAGAGATATCATTGGTGATGTCAGATGGAACTTGGCTGAAAGCAAAGAATACCAGAAAATTGTACTGACTATGCAAAGGCATTTGATTCTGTGCATCATAGCAAATTATGGTTAACATAATGAAGAATGGGAATCCCAGGACACTTAATTGTCTTCAGGAGGAACCTGTCCATAGAGCAAGAGGCTGTCATTTGAATAGAACAAGAAGATAGTGCATGGTTTAAAATCAGGAAGGGTGTGTCAGGGTTGCAACATTTTACCATACTTATTCAATTTGTATGCTGAGCAAATAATCTGAGACAGTAGACTAGAAGGAGAACATAGCTTCAGGATTGGAGGAAGAACCATTAGCAACATGTAATATGCAGATGACACAGCATTGCTTGCTGAAAATGAAGATGACTTGAAGCACTTACTGATGAAGAGCAAAGACTACATAGCCTTCAGTATGGATTACACCTCGACATAAAGAAAACAAGAATCCTCAGAACTAGACAAATACGTAACAGCATGATAAATGGAGAAAAGATTGCAATTGACAGGGATTATATTTTACTTGCATCCATGATCAACTCCCATGGAAACCAAACCAAATCAAATCCAAACACCCTTCCATAGAGTTGGATCCAACTCATAGTGAGCCCTCCTTGGGTTTCTGAAGTGGTATCACTGCAGAAGTAGATTGCACAACCTTACTTCCAGGGAGTAGCTGGTGGGTTTAAACCACCAGCCTTCTGGTTGGTGGTCAAATGCCTTAGGCACTATGCCACCAGAGCTCCTCCCATGGGAACAGCAGTCAGAAAATCAGACAACATATTGCACTGGGTAAAATCTGCTGCAAAAGTCCTCTTTAAAGTGTTAAGAAGTAAAGATGTCACTTTGAAGACTAAGGTGTGCTTGACCCAAGCCGTATTTTCAATTGCCTCATGTGCATGTGAAAGCAGACAATGAATAAGGAAGACTGAAGAAGAGTTGATACCTTTGAGTTGTGATGTTGGTAAAGAATCCTGAAAACACCATGGACTGCCAGAACTAACAAATATGTTCTGGGAGAAGTGCAGTTGGAATACTTCTTGGAAATAAGAGTGGCCTCACTTCATCTCACCTACTTTTGTTGTGTTGTTGGAAGGGACTATTTCCTAGAGAAGAATACCATGCTTGGTAAAACAGAGGGTCAGCAAAAAGTGGAAGACCTTTAATGAGATGGATTGACACAGTGGCTGCAATTATGGGCTTGAGCACAGGAAGTATTTTGAGAATGGTGCAGGACCAGCAGTGTTTCATTTTGTTGCACATAAGGTCACTATGAGTCAGAACTGATTTGACAGTACCTAACAACAACAACTTATTCATCACAGCCCTATTTACAATAGCAAAGAGATAGAAACAACCTAAGGGACCAACAACAAATGACTGAAAAACCAAACTACACACAATGGGATGCTATGTGACCTTAAAGAAAAATGAAGAATCAGCAAATCACTTCATAATGTAGATGAACTTGGAGGACAGTATGCTGAGTGAAATAAGTCAATCAGAGAAGGGCAAAAATTGTGTGAGTCCATTATTACAGAATTCAAAAAAATGTTTACACAGGGAAGGAACTTTTCTTCGTTGGTTACCAGGGATGGAAGGAAAATAGATTATTAAGTGACATGTTTGATATGGATGGAAGAATTTAAAAAAAATACATTTAAAAAAAAATGATTGGTTTAAGACACACGGTACACCGCTTCCTCACTGACGTAACGGAGAAAACCTGATTCCCAGATGGGATTACAGGTGGTCCCCTGGTTACCAACTTAAGGACAGTTCCTTCTTGCCTTTTAAAGTCATATAAATTTGCCCTCATTTTGAAAGGATTGAACCAACCCCTACTCACAACAAATCTCACACTCACCTTCATTTGCTGTAGTGCAGCTTTTAAATAATTGAAAAGGCTCCAAGGCTTTTCTTGCACTGATATCTGCAAGTCATTGGTTCCAGGACCACTTATGGATACCAAAATCCAAATATGCTCAAGTCCTTTGTATAAAATGATGCAGTGTTTGCATGTGACCAGCATACATCCTCCTATACACTTTAAGTCATCACTAGATTGCTTGCAGTTCCTTTGTTGTTGTTGTTAGGTGCAATGAATTGGTTCTGACTCGTAGCAATCCTGTGTACAACAGAAGGAAACACTGTCTGGTTCTGAGCCATCCTCACAATTATTTCTATGTTTGAGCCCCTGTTGCAGCTACTGTGTGAATCCACCTCATTGAGAGTCTTTTTTTTTTT
>NW_006921633.1:5237672-5244169 GCF_000298275.1 Orycteropus afer afer | reverse complement strand
AACCGCCAGCTGTCTGGTTAGCAGGCAAGTGTCTTAGCCACTATGCTACCAGAGCTCCTACAGTTTAGGAGGCTAGAAATCTGAGTTCAGAGTGCCAGCTCTAGAAAAAGACTTTCTCTCTGTGTGTCTCTTTTTACTAGGAGGATCTCACAGCAGGGACTGTGGATTCAAAGGACAAGCTCCACTCCTGGCTCCTCTTTCTTGGGGGTAGTAGGTCTCCCTTCTCTCTCCTTTTATCTTTTGTAAGATAAAAGGTGTTGCATGTCACACACCAGGAAAGCTCCCTTTACAAGCCTATGATAGGTCTACGGGTGTTGCAACCTACCTTTAATCTTTACCCTTTTACATCTGATCAGTTTATCATATCACATTACATCATGGGGAATCATTACATTTCTGCCACATTACATCATTACATAACTTTTAAACCACTGAGAATTATGGCCCAGTCAAGTTGACACTTTTTTTTTAGGGGGATTGCACAATTCAATCCATGATATACAAGGACTTGTCCCTCTAGATAACATGTTCAAAGTGTAGGAGATGAAGTCTCTTTCTGGCTGAGGCACTTTCTGGCTGTAATTCTTCCAAGATAGATTTGTTAATTACACTGGAAGTCCATAGTGCATTCAATATTCTTTCCCAACACCTTAATTCAAAAGAAACAATTCTTCTTCAGTCTTCCTTATTAATTGTCTAGCTTTCTCATACATATGAGGCTATTGAAAATACCATGGCTTGGGACAATTGCTCCTCAGTCCTCAAAGTAACATCTTTGCTATTGAGCACTTTGAAGAGGTCTTTTGCAGGATATTCACCCAATGCAATATAAAATTTGATTTCTTGACAGCTGCTTCTATGGTTGCTGATTGTGGATCTAAGTAAAATGAAATCCTTGACAACTCTAATTTTTCTCTGTTTCTCATGATCTTGCTTATTGATCCAGTTGTGAATATTTTTATTTTCTTTATGTTGAGCTGTAATCCATGCTGAAGGCTGTAATCTTTGATCTTCACTTTCAGCAGGCAAGGTTGTGTCATCTGCATATCACAGATTGTTAAGGAGTCTTCCTCCGATCTTGATGCTGCTTTCTTCATCATATAGCCCAGCTTCTTGGTGAAAGAATATAAACCTGGCACACACTTTTCCTGATTTTAAACCATGAAATATTCCCTTGTTCTATTCTAGGGATTACCTCTTGGTCTATGAACAGATTTAGCATGAAGCAGCCCCTTCCTTCCTCCTTCCTTTCTTCCTGTCTTCCTTCCTTCCTTCATTCCCTCCTTCATTCCTTCCTTTTTTTCTCCTTGCCTTCCTCCCTCTTTCCATCCTCTCTCACTCCTTTCTTTCTTTCTTTTTCACATTATTTGCCCACACTTTTGAAGGCTAAGAAAGCACATATCACCATGCTTCTTTTATCTCACAGGTGCAGGTTTTTCTCTCAGTTACAGTGGTGATGCCTTCCTATGAGTAAAATCTCCAATCAGTACATCATTTTTTATTTTCATTCCATTAAAAGTTAGTACTTAGACATTAACATAAATTTAGAAACATAAATTCTCAACACTTTCTTCTATTGAATGATGACACATTTTAAGGAAGTTATTAATAATTCAAAATGGTGTTTATTGTCCTTGATCAGGTTGTTTTTTAAATTTTGTGACCATGTCTCATCTTTCTGTTTGTCTTTTTCTTAATATTAATTATCTCTCCCATCATTCATCCTTGAGAACCACTGAGTTATCTGAATCCCTCTTTTCATTTTCCTCTTTTGTTTCAAATAATATTATATTTTAGATGAAAGTTCACACATGAAATTAAGTTCTAATTTAACAATTTTATACAAGTTGTTCATGCCATTGGTTACAATTTTTACAATCTGTCAGTGTTCTCATTATTTTCATTTTGTTTGTTCTATTTCTATTGTTCTAATTTCCCTTGCCCTCCTTGTCTTCTCATCTTTGCATTTGTGTAAAGCTGTAGGTAATTGTTTAAAGAAGCTCATTATTCATGAATGATCTTGTTTATTTCATAAACCAATCTATTATTTGGATGAAAGAGGATCCCTAGGAGGGCCTTCAGTTCCAAGTTCAAAAGATATCTTTGGACAATAGTCTGGGAGATTCTTCTAATCTCCATCAATCTAGAAGTTTGAGGGTTTTTTTTTTTGTTGTTGTTGTTGTTGTTTTTAGGAATTTGAGTGTTATTGTACATTTTTCTCCCATTCTATCTGGGACCTTCTATACTCACCAGTCACTCCCTGGAAGGAAGGTTGGGAAATCTACTTCCATAGTGATACTGCCTTGGAAACCCAAGGGGAGGTTGCCATGAGTCAGATCTGACTCCACCACAATGGTTGCATTATTGTTTCTTTGGTCAAAGTGATCAGTAGTCAGTAGTGTTAGCCAGGCACCATCTAGTTCTAGTCTCAGATTAGAGTAGGCTGTGGTTCATGTGGGCTGTTAGTCCTACGGATTAGTTTCTCATTTTAGCTTTTGGTTACTTCCATTCTCTTTTGTTCTAAATGAATAGAGATCATTAGTTCCTCTTTGTTTTCTTCATTTGGTGATGGATTATAATTTTAATGGTTAAAATTTAACATATATATTTATATGGATGTATTTCCAGTAAAATCCAAAGCTGTTTGCCAAGGATCTTATATTTAATTATGCTTTCAATACTTCACTGTCATTCTGCAAACCATTATTTTGTCTGGAAAGTTAGTTCTAGCATTTTAGATACCAACAAAATAATAAGTTATATGTTACAATTGATAATTAATATTCCCATAATATTTTACCAATTAATTTTCTCTCCACTGTTACTTACATTTCATTTTCTCTGCATCTATTTTTCATGTTGAATTTGTCCTCATGAAGTCCTTTCAGAATTCACAGAACTATCCTCCACATTCAAATTTTAATTAATTCCTATCTGGCTTCCACACCTGCAATTCTACAGTAATTGCTACTGCTAGTGTCATCAGTGACCTCTGCATCACTAAATCTAATTGACATTTTTCATTCTTCATCTTACCAGAATGCCCAACAACATTAACCCAGTTTCTGCCTCCTCTTTCTGAGAAACTTCTCTGCTATAGAGTCCAATACACTTCATCTTTCTTACCTCTTTCTTCTTTAGGCATGCTCAGTATCCTCGCAGATTCCTCAACTAATCTGTAACTCTTTTCTCTTGCCTTTACTTTAAACCCTTTCTAGGCAACCTCATCCATTCCTATGAAGTTAAACACCACTGGTGTTCTAGTGCCTATGACATTCAACTGCTAACCAGAAGTCTGGCAGTTCAAACCCACCCCCCACTCCTCCTCGGAAGGAAGGTTGGCAGTCTACCTCCACAGTGATACTGCCTCAGAAACCCAAGGAGGGGCACTATGAGTCTAATCGACTCAACCACAGTGAGTTTGGTTTATCTCTATTCTGATCTTGATTTCCATCTTTATCTTTATGTATTAAATGCTGTGAAGTAATTTTTAAGAAAACCTTGTCTGATAGTCCAATTTAAATTAAACTTTCCCTGTTCATCACAACACTCTGATTTTTTTTTATACCATTTACAAAATTTTATCACTATATTTATTACTGTAATTTTTTTGCTCAGTCATGGTCTTTCTCATTGCACTGTAAACATCAGTGTTAGTGACTATGTGTCTTTTGTTGTTATGGCCCTTTGAGTTGATTCCAAGTCCTGGTTACCCTATAGGACACAGTAGAATTGCCTCATGGGGTTTCCAAGGCTACAATCTTTACATGAGTATATTGTCACCTCTTTCTCCTTCAGGGTAGCTAGTGGTTTTGAACCACGGACCTTTTGGTTAATAGCTGAGCACTTAACTATTGTGCTACCAGAGCTCCTTTTATGCCTCTTTTAGCATGACTGTATCTCTAAGCCTGACATATAATAAATTTTTAATAGATATTTACTAAGCCAGTGGCTAATGTTGAGCTTTCAGTATTCACCATTACTAATTTTTATCCTGGATGTGCACACAGAGTGTTATGAATCAGAGAGAGATTTCTTATTTCCTCACAGCAAACAATAAGGACATTTATCCCTCTTTTTCTGTCCTTATTCTAGGGCAACATGATGAGACCTCATGGGATTTTTTCATGATACTCCATAGATGACAGATAATCTGCTTACATTGTTGTTGTTGTTGTTATGTGCCGTCAAATCGTCCCCGACTCATAGCGACCCCTCCTTGGGTTTCCCAGGCAGTATCACTACGGAAGTAGGATTGTCCAACCTTCTTTCTGAGGAGTGGCTGGTGGGTTTGAACTGCCAGCCTTCTGGTTAGCAGTCAGTGCTTTAGCCACTATGCTACCGGAGCTCCCGCTTACATTGTTAGTTGCTGTCAAGTCAATTCTGGCTCATGGCAATCCTATGTGGTATAGAGTAGAACTGCTCCATAGGGTTTTCTTAGCTGTAATCTTAAGGGAAGCACATCATCAGGCCTTTTCTTCCCATGGTACTGCTGGATGAGTTCAAACCATCAGCCTTTAAGTTAGCAGTTAAGCAAAATGTTTGTGCTGCCAATAAGGGGAAGGAAGCAGCTCTCTTTCTCCCTTCCAGGAAGTTACCTTAGAAATCTAATGATTCTGAATCCAAATTATCTCCCTTTGGTATGTAAATAATATCCTTTTGGAAGCCATATTGCCTTCTGAAGCGGGTTTTTTTTTTTTTTTTTTTAAGAGGTAATACCTAGGGGAATCATGCTATTGTCCCCTGCACCTTGCTTATATAATAACCTAGGGGCTTATTCCAGACTCCAACTATTTGGTCCTCTCAGCGAAGGAAGAGAAATATATATATATATTTCATCCTTTCAGATCAGAACAATTAACTAGACAAATGGTTACAGGTCCAATTCTCATGGTATCTGAAAAGTAAAATTCTTCTCTGTCTTAAGAGTCTAGAGCTTTTTACAAGAATACTGAAAAATCCAGGGAAGCTTATCTCCAATGACTAACCAACTAAATATATAAATGAATGAAAATAAGATAGTCTGTGACCTTCCAGATGTATCTTTACAACCTCATCTATATTTATGTTGGGAGTAAGTCCTCCAATGGTCTCTCACACTCTACATGTCTTAGTGGGCAAGCCAAAAATGGAAGTTTCTGACTGACCTCACATTGGTCATTTCCGAAGTTTGTGCTTACAGTGAGCAATCTTGAGGCATAATGTCAAGTCTTCCTTTGGGACAGAGAGAAGACTATCTTACTGCTTCTTCTAAGATAGCACATTTCTCTCCTGTAATGCAACTCACTGTGTGCATAATGTACCTGTGTCCTCTGCATCGGCCTGTTGGACTTGTGGGACAAGGGGAACCAATGCAAACATGATTCTCTTGCTGCTGTGAGTTATAAAGGTCTCTGATCCAGTAGTCTCATGTTGTCTGTCAGCTTCCATGAAATGGTAACAACAGGCTAACTTATTAACTCAGAGAAGGGTAAAATCAAATCCCAGAGCCTGACAATTTTCTTCAATATCTATTTGTTATATAACAGGAGATTGAGTTGACAGTTTAATTTAACAATAACTTGGATTTTTAGTACAGTTTCTTATTCTTCATCAAGAATAACACTGTTCTCTTGTTGGTTTCACCTACAGGTCACTCAATTATCCCCGGTGATGGAGTCAGGTGGAGTTGATATTCCCAGATCATGTGATATGCACTATAAGGAGGTATTTGCCTTCATAATTAATTCCTGCAGTGGCTGTCAACCCAATTTTACTGATAATGTTAGGGAAACTCTACCAGAACAGAAAGGTCATTGGAGTGGGCATGTAGCATAGCTAGCAAAGATACATTATAAAGTTTTACTGGAATTCTCAGAATTTCCCAAATATACCATGCTCTTTTATACTTATAATTTTTGCACATTTCTTTCTTTTTACCTCAATTTACTTACTGCCTTTATCTCTTCTCTTACTAATTCATTTGAGAATTACAAAGTCTGTGACATCTCTTTTGTCCCTCAAGAAGGCCATATGAGTTCCTTCCCCTGATTTTGCCCATAACAGTTAGTATGTATCCCAATTGTTTACTGGTTAAGCCTGAATGATTCCTCTCAAGATGGGAAAAATGAGCAATTACCAACTTATATCAAAACAAATACTTTCCAAACTTCCAAAAGTTGGAGTATTTATGCTCACTGAAATATCATACACTACATATTTGATGTTACACACAAAAAAATGGAGTTATATTAGAATTTCTGCAAACAGGTAGTTGATTTCTCATCCCCTCACCTCCCTTCACAGACTTGCTTGTTCATAAGATTGAATCACTATTATATCATAGAGTTAGCTGGCACAACCTCCATCAGTGTTAGAGGGTAGGAAAAGTTAAATGCATCTGGAATATTATACAATTTACAGATAGCCTATTCTATATTATCATTAAATAAAGAAGATTCTAATATGAGTTTTTATTAAAACATATACTTGATTCTTAAGTTTAATTGCTGCTAGGA
>NW_006921633.1:5232820-5236566 GCF_000298275.1 Orycteropus afer afer | reverse complement strand
ATGCTCTGCCGACTTTGGGACTTACAATGGACTTAAATTAATGACCTGCCATGTGGTTTGGTAACATCAGGACTGTATCTTTTTATTTGTCAACCTTGGGTTTGTCATCTTCAGCAGCTAGTAGCTGTCTGAGTGAAGAAATGCCTCTAGCTCCAGTGGGCCAGGAGCAGGAGGGAGAGCTGGGCCCCAAGTTTGAGGGGCTTTCACCAAGCCCCCAAAAGCCTGGCACTTTGAACTTGGACTTAAAGCCTCCAAACTGTAAGAGAATAAATTCTTGTTTGTTTAAGCTATTCCATTTGTGATATATTTCTTGTCAGAGTGGAACTAGGTAACCAGAACAGATAAGTAGGTAGATAGATGTTATGCACATACACACATGGAAAGAGAGAGAAAGATTCAGTCATTTGGATTTGATCTTCTGTGAACTATAGTTCACATTAATTACTCATTATTCTATGGTTCATATTATTTACTTATTATTCTCTGGAAGTTGCCTATCTGAAAACAACTGGAAAAAATTCATATTTACTCCCATTCCCAAAAAAAGATGATCCAATAGAAGGCAGAAATTATCAAACAAAATTAATATCACAGGCAAACAAATGAGGCCATGGAATGAGAGATATTATTGCTGCCGTCAGACAGAATATCAGAAAGATGTTAACCTGTGCTTTATTGACAACAAAAAGGCATTCAATTGTGTGAATCATTACAAATTATGGATAATATTGTGAAGAATGAAAATCCCAAAGGACTTAATTGTGCTCATGCAGAATCTGTACATAGATTAAGAGATAATCATTTGAACAGAACACTGATATGCTGTGTAATTTAAAATCAGAAAGATGTGTGTCAGAGTTGTATCATTTCACCATACTTTTTCTATCTGTATGCTGAGCAAATAATCCAAGAACCTGGATTATACAAAGCACATGGCACCAGAATCGGAGGAAAACTCATTAACAACCTGCAGTATGAAGATGACACAACTTTTCTTGCTGAAAGTGAAAATAGCTTGAAGCACTTAATGATGAACATCAAAGACTACAGCTCTGTTGTGGGGAATCTCTTGTGAGTTCAGGACACCTGTGGTGTAGTAAATTACCTAGTATGGCTTTTCTAGCCATAATTCTTTGTAAATTCCATAGTGCAATTTGCTGTGAGCAACTGAGGAGCTCCTGATTGTAAAAGTTATCCACCCGGGGTATTTCTGTTGGGAGTGGCACAAAGCAATGTTCTGAGAAGTTCGCTCTCTCTCAAGTGCTTAGAATTCTGATGTTATTATGATTGGTTAGTTTGGCCACTCTGCCACACTCAAAAGGAGGCAGAAAGGATCCCTCTGACTGCTGGCTGAGAAGGACATGCTGCTGAGAGAAACACACTCCTGAGAGACATGCACTGCTGAGAAAGAGACATAGATAGACATGCACTGCTGAGAGACACTGAGAGACATGCACCACTGGGAGAGAGACTGAGAGAGACTGTTGGCTGAGAGATGGCAGGCTGAGAGAGAGCATTGTTCCTGAACTTGAATTGTAGCCTGGTACTTCCCTAATAAACCCCATAATCTGTGAGTTTTGTGTGGCCACTGCAGTGAATTATTGAACCCAGCAAAAAAGGTGATGGGTGCTGCAGGAGGAATGGTTGGTGTCAGGGTTGATGAAAGGGCTGGAAGGAGGCAGCATGTCTGGCCTCGCAGGAATAGGCCTTGGGCTACTGATGGTGATTCTGTCTTTCTCTTGTGTGGTACGAGGAGGTCAGGAAATGTGACCTCCTTGCCCCTTTAATAACAGCACTTACATTAAAGAGTCCAGGGACCAAAGAAATGACCCAAATCTGTGCTGTGTGATATTGATTTATTGAGATTTATTTACAGGGAGTCTGAGGATGGCAGGCTGGACAGACAGGAGAGAGAGGACAGGCAAGAGAGAGAGAAAACCACATCATCTTAAAGCTACAGGCAATTTTTATAGTGAAATACACAAAAAGCGTACCCTGCCAGGTTCACATGACCTTCAACTCTCATTCTTGCACACCTGCATCCAAGAAGTAGAGCTTTGGATCCAGATGTCCTTATAAATTTCTCAGGGCTGTTTCAAGGCCTGATTTACAGCCTGACATGCCCACAAAAACAATGATCAGAGTGAGACAATCTGATAAGTCCCTAGAGTAGCATCATCAGGATCTCTGCCATCTATAGGTATACACAGTGTTTACCCAACAAGATTTCAGTATGAATTACACTCCATCATAAAGAAATAAAAAATCCTCACAACTGGGCCAATAAGAAATAGTATGATAAAGAGAAAATATTGAAATTGTCAAGGATTTCATTTTACTGGGATCCTCATCAACACCTATGGAAATTGCAGTCAATAAATCAAATCTGCTGCAAAAGCCTTCTTTAAAATGTTAAAAAACAAGGCTGTCATTTTGAGAACTAAGGTGCACCTAACCCAAGCCATGGTATTTTCAAGCACTTCACATGCATGTGAAAGCTGGACAATGAATAAAGAAGACCAAATAACTGATACCATAGAATTAGGGGTGATGGCGAAGAATACTGAATGTACCGTGGACAGAACATGAACAAATCTCTCTTGGACAAAGTACAACAAGGATGCTCCTAAGAAGTAATGATGGTGAGACTTCATCTCAGGTACTTTGGACATTTTGTCAGGAGGGACTAGTCCATGGACAAAGGCATCACACATGATAAAATAGAGGTTAGTGAAAAAGAGGAAGATCCTGAAGGAGGTAGATTGACACAGTGGTTGCAACAACAGGCTCAAATTTAGTGATGATTATGAGGATGGTGAAGGATCAGGCAGCATTTTGTTCTATTGTACATAATGTAACTAAGGGTCAAAACCCCACATAGTAGGTATGTTTATCCAATTCAAAATGGCCAATACAAGTCCATTTCAGCTCACTGATGCCTGGGGTATTGATCTTTATGCATTATATTTCAGTTTTGATGTCTTACAATTTTTCTAGATTGATACTTTGTACATCACCCATTCTGATTATTAATGGATGTTTATAGCTGTTTATTCTCACATTGAGTAGTGCCATATCAGCAAATGAAAGCCTGAAAGCTTTACTCTAAGCATATCATTGAGATCAACTCTTATTTTGAGGAGGCAGCTCTTGTCCAGTCAAATCTTGAGTGCTTTCCAACCTAAGGGGTTCATAACCTGGCACTTTATCAGACAAGATTCATCTGTGATTCATAAGGTTTTCATTGGAAAGATTTTCAGAAGTAGATCACCATGTTCTCCTTCCTAGTGCCTTAATCTGGAAACATCACAGAAAGCTGTCCACCATGGGTGACCTTGTTTGCATTTGAAAGACTGATGGAACAGCTTCCAGCATCACAACCACATTATGACAAACTGACTGCATTGCAAATATCTCTCAATCAAGTAAAATAAAATATAAAATCAACAAATGTTGACTACAGAATCAATTACACACTGGTAGGTTTTGTAGCTAAAATAGGCTTAAGTTTATTAGATATTTAATAATTTAGAGAACAAGTTTATTCAGTTGCAATACAAAATAACTTTCAGTGGGATGCTTTCCATCACACGGAAAGGTTTAATTTGGTTCAGAAGAAAAATGTTATAAATGTTCTCTATAAAATGTATAAAGCCATATCCATCCATGTAATATCTTAAAGTGTGTATTGTTACAATGTAGGAAAATAACATTTGGCTTAACGCAACTCACACCTATATTTATTT
>NW_006921633.1:5229162-5231685 GCF_000298275.1 Orycteropus afer afer | reverse complement strand
TTCTGAGGAGTGGCTGGTGGGTTTGAACCACCAGCCTTCTGGTTAGCAGTCAAGTGCCTTAGCCACTATGCTACCAGAGCTCCCAATTTTCCTTGTAGGTTTATAGATATTATCCTGTCACTGGCAGCACTGCACATCAAGACAGAACTTGAAATGTTTGTTTTGATGAGGAATGTGATGCCATTCTTCTTCAATTTGTCATTCCTGGTACAGTAGACAATATGATTGTCTGATTCAAAATGGCCAATACCAGTCTATTTCAGCTCACTAATGCCTAGGATATTGATCTTTATAAGTTCCATTTCATTTTTGATAACTTCCAGTTTTTCTAGATTTATAGTTTATATGTTCCATATTCTGATTATTACTGAATGTTTGCAACTGTTTCTTCCTGGTTTGAGTGGTGCCTCATCATCAAGTCAAGGTCCCCAAGGATTTACTCCATCCATGTCATTAAGGTTGACTCTACTTTGAGGAGGCAGCTCTTCTCCATTTGTATTTTGAGTGCCTTCCAACCTTAAGGGCTCATCTTCTGGCACTATACCCGACAATATTTCCCTGCTATTCATAAAGTTTTCTGGTTACACGTAAGATAGTATTTCACTACTATTCATAAAGTTTCTAGTGGCCAAGTTTTTCAGAGGTGGATGACCCTGTCCTTTTTTCTACTCTGTCTCCGTCTGGAAGCTTTGCTGAAACCTATCCCATGGTGACTCTGCTGGTATTTGAAATACCAATGGAATAGCCTCCAGCCTTATGGCAACACACAAGTTTTCACAATATGAAACTGACAATGAGTGGTGGAAAATGTCAAACAATATCATTAATATCACACAGAGGTAAAATTTGCTGAAAATAATTCAAAAATTGTTGCAGCAGTATATTGACAGAGAACGTCCAGAAATTCAAGCTAGATTCAGAACAAGACATAGAACAAGGGATATCATTGCTGAAGTCAGATGGATCTTGGCCAAAATCAAAGAATACCAGAAAGACGTTTTTACCTTTGTTTTATTGGCTATGCAAAGGCATTTGACTGTGTGGATCATAACAAATATGGATGACATAGCAAATAATGGGAATCCTGAAACTCTTAATGAGGCTCATGAAGAAACTATACATAGATCAAAGGGCTGTTGTTCATATAGAATAAGGGGATACTGCATGGTTTAAAATCAGGAAGGGTGTGATTCAGAGTTGTATCCTTTCACCACACTTATTCAATCTGTTGTTGTTCTTAGGTGCTGTCCAGTCTTCTCCACTCACAGCAACTCTATTCACAGCAGAATGAAACACCACCCAGTCCTGCACCAGCTCCATGATCCTTGCTACACTTGAGGCCATCGCCGCCGCCACCGTGTCTATCCATCTTGTTGAGGGCCTTCCCCTCTTTTGTCAATCCTCCACTTTACCAAGCATGATATCCTTCTCCAGGGACTGGTCCTTTGTGACAACATGACCAAAATATGTGAGACAAACTCTGACCATTCACGTTTCCAAGGAGTACTCTGGCTGCACTTCCTCCAGGACAGACCTATTAGTTCTTTTAACAGTCCATGGTACTTTCAGCATTCTTTGCTCAAAAGCATCAACTCTTCTTCGGTCTTCCTAATTCATTGTCCAGCCCTCACATACATATGTGGCAATGGAAAATAGCATAGTTTGGGTCAGGGGTGCCTTAGTCTTCAAGGAGACATCTTTGCTCTTAAGCACTTGAAAGAGGTCCTTTGCAGCAGATTTGTCAAGTGCTATACATCATCTGATGTCCTGACTGCTGCTTCCATTAGCTTTTATTGTAGAACCAAGCACTGTGAAGTCTTTGACAAATTCAATCTTTTCTCCATTTATCATGATGCTTTTTATAGGTCTAGTTGTGAGGATTTTTGTTTTCTTTATATTGAGATGTAATCCATACAGCAGACTGCAGTCTTCAATATTCATCAGTAAGTACTTCAAGTCATCCTCACTTTCAGCAAGCAAAGTTGTGTCATCAGCATATCACAGGTAGTTAATGATTCTTCCTCCAGTCCTGATGACACATTCGTCTTCATATAGTCCAGTTCCTTGGATTATTTCCTCAACATACAGATTGAATGAGTATGGTGAAAGGATACAACCCTGACACACTCTCTTCTTGATTTTAAACTATGCAGTGTTCCTTTGTCCTGTTGGAATGACAACCTACTGGTCTATGCACAGGTTCCTCATGAGTACAATTAAGTCTTCTACAATTCCCATTCTTCTCAATGTTATCCATAATTCGTTATGATCTACACAATCAAATGCTTTGCATAGTGAATAAAACACAAATAAACATCTTTCTGGTATTCTTTGCCTTGAGCCTAGGTCCATCTGACATCAGCAATGATATCCCTCAATCCACATCCTCCTCTGAATCCAGTTTGCATTTCTGGAAGTTCTCTGTCAATATACTGCTGCAACCATTTTTGAAATATCTTCAGTAAGATTTTAGTTGCCTGCAATATTAATGATATTGCTTGATAATTTCCACACTCTGTGGGA
>NW_006921633.1:5207904-5227942 GCF_000298275.1 Orycteropus afer afer | reverse complement strand
TTCCTTGTAGGTGTATGGATATTATCCTATCACTGACAGCATTGTACTTCAGGACAGATCTTGAAACATCCTTTGTGATGATGAATGCCACACAATTCCTCTTCCAATTGTCATTGCTGCCATAGTAATTCATGTGGTTGTCTGATTCAAAATGGCCAAAACCAGTCCATTTCAGCTCACTAATGCAAGTGAAAACTGGACATTGAATAAGGAAGACTGAAGAAAAATTGATTTCTTTGAATTGTGGTGTTGCTGAAGAATACTGAAAATACCATGGACTGCCAGAAGAATGAACAAATCTATCCTGGAAGAAGTGCAGCCAAATGCTCATTAAAAGTGAGAATGGCCAGACTTTGTTTCACTTATTTTGGTTGTTATAAAGGACCAGTCCCTGGTGAAGAATATCATGCTTGTCAAAGAGAAGGGTCAACAACAACAAAAAAAGAAGACCTTCAACAAGATTGATTAACATAGTGGCTACACGAATGGCCTCAACATAGTAAGGATTATGAGGAAGGAACAGGCAGAGTTTCATTTGGTTACACACAGGGTCACTGTGAGTCAGAAACAATTCCATGGCACCTAACAACATTGACTTGCCACTATGGAACATGGAGGTTTAGATCTCATTCTTGTCCCTTTCCTCACTACTTACAAGAATCTTTGCTATATCTATCATCCACTCATTACTATAAGTTCCTTACTTTATTTAAATCATTATTTAGTGTTGACTTTCTGTGACCATGTAAGTTCTACTTGCAAGTGAGTGTTGTGCTATGAAATTTCAGAAATATTTTAATTTCTTGATGGCTTTTCTCTGAAGTTAAAATTGTTTGTCTTGATTTTTGTTTATTTGCTTACTTGATTTTCAATGTACATATTATTAATTCAAACAAAAATTTATCACTAAAATCTAACTCTCTTACTGATGTTTCCAGATTCATTAAATATTCCACATATAGTTTACCTTCTTAAAGAAATATTTTCCAAAGCCTGTTTCAATCTGGACTTGATTTTTTTATACACCTGGATTCTAGCTAAAATCTTGGAATATATCTTCAACATCATTCTTCAGGTTCTTTTTGAATCTAATTTGTACTGAATCCTATAATTTCTGTGACTTATATTAATTGCTTCAATTTGATAGAATGTTTCCTCCAATTACTCTCTTAGAAAGAATACATGTAAGAAAAATTTTAAGATTTCGTGTATGTAAAAATATCTGTATTCTTTATCATTTAAATTCTAATTGTGCTATATATATAATTCTGCCTCCACCAATTTTCTTTGATTAGATTCCAACATATGGCCACCCCATGTGTGTCAGAACTGTGCTCCGTAGAGTTTTGAATGTCTGATTTTTTAAAGTGGATCTCTAGGACTTTCTTCCAAGGCATCTCTCAGTGGATTCAAACCTCCAACCTTTTGGTTAGCAGTCATGTGTGTTAACCACTTGAACTACCCAGAGATTCTAGATCATAATTAATAGTAGAGAATCTTACTGAATTTCAACTTAATTATGGAATTATCTGCCAGGTCCATTTTCCTGGAGAATTTATGAGATAAATTTGTTTATTTGTTTGTTTCAAAATTTTCTTCCTAGAGTTAACAGACTTCCCAAGAAACTATCTGGGTTTGAGGTCTGGTTTTTCAATGGTTAAAGTGGTCAGTTGCTAACTGAAATGTCAGTGGTTCAAGCCAAGAAACCATTCTGTGGGAGAAAGATATGACAGTCTATTTCTGTAAAGATTTTCGGTCTTGGAAACCCTATGGAGCAGGTCTACTTTATCCTGTAGGGTTTCTGTGAGTCAGAATGACTCAACAGCAGTGAGTTTGGTTTGGTTTTGGCCAGTAATCTAGGAGTAAGTGAAGAAAGAAGTTTGGAATCTCAGTATTCAGTTTGCAAGCACTTAACTCCTGTTTTCAGTATAACATCTTTTTTTATCCAAACTGAGTCCAGTCTCCCTGGGCCTAACTACTCAATTTTATCCTCTCCAATATTAAGTCTTCTCTGTTCTGTCAGGATGAGGGGAGAACGATGTTCTAGCTACACAATGTGAGATGAAGAAAAGGCTCTGGACCCTGTCTTGGACTCCGTTGTTGCTGGTTGCCATCAAGTCTATCCGACCAATGGTGACCTCATCTGTGTCAGTAGTACTGTGCTCCAGGGGAGAGAGTTTTCAAAGGCTGGTTTTCCTGAATTAGATACCATATCTTTCTTCTGAGGTGTTATCAGAAGCAAATCCTCCCAACAAACCAGGCAGCCACATTTTTCTCTGTTCCTCTCACTCCAGGCATCATTAGGCCTCAGGACAAACCACCATTCCCACTAAGGCCTAATGTTTGTTAGCAAGATTAAAGATTAAAGTGGGCAAAGCACCTCCCCATCCTCAGGAAGTTAGGAGAGCCTGAAGCTGGAGGATGTTTATTGGCAGGGTTAAAAAGATACAATTAGTCACTTAAGCTGGAGATATAAAAAAAGATGGAGTAAGAAGTTTTCTTAGTCTCACCAGCTGTGGTGAAGGTGGAACACACATAGCATGAGTTTACAGTCTACCTAAGTGAATGTACCTGGATAAGGGGAGACCAGCAGGGAGCACATTACATTTAAGGCCCTCACCCATGGCACAAAGTAGAGTGTGTAAGGAAGAATCATCATCTCTACTCAGATAGCTTTAGAGGAGGGGGACTGCTCATTATAGAACTTTCCTATTGTATGCTGCCTTATTCTTTGTAAGTAATGGAAGCTACTACTTTCCATGTGCTCAAGTATCTTCAGGCTCTGATTGGAAGAACATGATGTTTATCGTGCAATCCATATAAGATATCAGTGTCCTTTTTCTAATGTCTTCCTGGCTATCTAGAACTCCGGTATTACCTGTAGGCACCACACAAATTTGGAGCATTGGCTTACAGTTATGGCATTGTCGAGCAGGAAATGTTGTCCTACAAGTACCTCTCAAACTACCAATAGTCCAGTTAGCAACTAAATATGTTAACCACTGCACCACCCAGGGACTTCTTGAACACTAACCATTTCTTAAAGTGACTCTTATTAACTTTGTCTCAACTCTATTTACAGATATAATAGTGACATCAGCTTACGATCCTTTTAGGAATTCTGAGGTGAAACTCAAGTCATGTCTTGGCTTTCCTCACTGCAGTTTAGAGTTCAAATTCTGGGGCTTCACTGAGTAAGTTACCACTCTTCCACATGCTCTCTACCTTTCAAAATGGTCTTTCTATTAAAACCAAAATCCAAGCCAGTTGCAGCCATGTCAGTTCCAACTCAGGGAGACCCATGTGTTACAGAATAGAACAACAGGTCCATAGGGTTTTCTTGGCTGTAATCTTTACAGAGGCAGATTTCTAGGCATTTGTTCCACAGTGCCTCTGTCTGGGTGGGCTGAAACTACCAACTGTAGGTTAGTACTCAAGCAAACTGTTTGCCCCACCAGAAATCTTGCTCTTATTACTTCAGTTCTATTTGACCTTGTGAATTTGTCTTTTCAAAAGCCCTTTACTGTCATATGTTTTCTGGTGGGAGAGAAACTAAATATGTGTATCAATGGTCTTTGTTTATATTTCTTTTTTTATATAAATAATGAAAAATATATTATGAAATAACAAATAATTAAAATTAGACAATTTTATAGCATTACATTTGTATAACTTGACATCTGTATACATATATATGTAAATATAAATATAAAATTAGAGTTATATTCTCAAAACATTTTCAAATAAGGGTTCATAAATAAAAATTCCAAGGCCACAAGCTTGCAAGATGAATAAGTCATTGTTAAGGATGCTATAAAACACCCTGGAAAATATGTCACTAAACCCTTAAGCTGCTCCTTTATCACTCTATTCTGGGTTGAATCATGTGCCCTTAACAGTTATGTTGAAGTTTTAACCTTCTTATCCATGAATGTGACCTTACTTGAAAATAGCCTTTTCAGATGTAATTATGTAAGATGAGGTCATTAGGTTGGGTCTTAATCCAATGTGACTGTTATCCTTATAAGAAGAAAAGACAGAGACACATAGGGAGAAGAATCCCATGTGACAATGGAGGCAGAGATTGGAATGTTGTGTCTATGAGCTAAGGAATACAAAGGGTGACAGACAATTCCAGAAGCTAAAAGAAAGGAATGGAGCAGATGCTACCTTAGAGATTTTGGAAGGAATGTGACCCTGCCAACATCTGATTTCAGACCCAGAATGAGGTCCCTGGGTGGTATTATAGTTTGTACTTGGCTGGTAAGCAAAAGATTGGTGGCACAGCAGAAGAAAAGGTCTTGTAGTAATTCTTCTGTAAAGATTACAGCCAAGAAAATCTTATGGAACAGTTGTACTCTGTAATATGCATGGTCACCATGAAGGCACCAGACAACAAACTTTCAGAAATGTGAGTAAATAACTTTCATTGTTTTAAACCATCCAGTTTCTGGTGCTGGGTTACAGTAGTCCTAGGAAACTAATACACACCCCACTTTCCATCTTTATGCTTCATGAAAGAGCTACTAGATGTTCACTGAATATGCCAAGTTGCTCAACAAATTGTGAGTGGAAAAATCATTCCCTTTGATTTGTGTATTCTACAAAGCCTACACAGTACCTCTTTGGTAGAATCTCAACAATAAGTTCTAAATTCCTTTCTATTCCTCGGATGCTGACTCTGATTCACTCATTAATGATTTCTTGACCCTCTGTCTTCTATACTCATTAATACCATGTAAAAGAGTAGTAATACACAGTGTCAGACTGGATAAATGAGATAATAATAGAGAAATTACTGCAGTCACATAGTTTTATCCTAATAAACAGTTTATGCTCACTTTGTATGAATAATTCTATCCTTATGACTGTTAAAATTTCATAGAAAGGAATGTAAAATCTCTACTATTAGGAGCTCTACAAATAGTAGCTCATACTGTTATGAAACCATGATAAAAGTTACCTGAGAGAGACAATTGAATGGATCAGGGAAGAATATTAACTGTTTTCTGTGTATTTCTGCCCCCACCTTTTATTTATTTATTTATTTATTTTATTGTTTGGGTGAAAATTTACAGAGCAAATTCACTTCCCATACAGCAGCTCACATACACTTTGTCTCATGGCATTGACTACAATTTCTCACAATGCAACAGCTTCCCTCCCCCTTCTTTCCCATAGGTAGCTCTCTCCTGTGTCCTTCCCTCCCATGCACTCCCATCTCCTGACCTTTCTCCCTGTGCATACACAGTCCTTCTATTCTTCCATGACTGATCTCTCCAAAGAGTGTATCTACCTAATGTAAACATTCAGCTCATATGCCTGTTTTTTTTGTTGTTGTTGTTGTTTGGCCGGAAGCCACAGGAGTGAGTTCAATTCCAGACTTAAAGGGCAGCTAGGGGCCACAGTCTCAGTGGTTCAATCCGGCTCTATCAAACCAGCAAACTTGGTCCCTCTTTTTTTTTTTTTAATTATTTTGAGTTTTATTCCACAATGTTCTTCCATTCTATCCAGGATCTCTTACACAGATGCCCCTCTGAGTGGCTGACAGTGGTAGCTGGGCACCATTTAGTTCTTCTGATCTCATAGTTGTATAGGCTAAGGGTTGCATGATGTACCAGTTCCTTGGACTAATTATTTCCATGCATCTTTGGTTTTCTTCATTCTTCTTTGTTATGGATTAGGAGAGACCCATCATTACATCTAGACAGCTGCTTGCAAGCTTTTAAGATCCCAGTCACTACTTGCCAAAGTAGGATGTGGGTGGAACAATGTTTTTGTGTAGTACGTTATGCTAATTGAACTTGATGTTCCCTGCAACTATGGTCCTGAGCCCACAGGTCCAACTACTTGCTCTCTCTCAGTAGCTAGCTGTGGCCAAGAAGTGACTACAACCTTGCCCCTTGTCACCTCTATTATATACCTGGATATTCTTACAGAACATACAAATACACTTGTAGAAACATTGTCTTCCAATGCTATACACGGTTATGGGCACTCTCCACCCTGCATAGACATACCTAATTGTTCAGCTTGTCCAACCATCTATCCACCATATATTAGTGTTTGCCTTCACTGACAATGCAGTAGTGTATGTCCAAAAGAGTTTGTCTATGTTGTCTGTACCTCCCTATGCATCTCTCTATGTCTTCCTCTTCCTCAATGCCACCATGTTGATCACTCACATTTGGTACATTGCCCTTCTCTTCACTCAAATCAATACTTATCTCTACTTACCTAACAGTGTTCCTTCCCTTCCCCTCCCACCCTTGGTAACCAACAAAGAACACTTTCTTCCATATATAAACTTCTCTTTGACTTTTTAAAATATCAGACTAATATGATATTTGGCTTTCTGTATTGACTTATTTCATTTTGCATAATGTCTTCCAAGTTCATCCATATTATGTGGTGTTTTGCAGATTCTATGTTATACTTTAGAGTTGCATAGTATTCCATTGTGTGTATGTACCATAGTTTGGTTATCCATTCTTTGGTTGATGGGCACTGTGGTAGTTTAGGTTGTTTGTCAACTTGGCTGGGCCTGGTTGAGTGGCTGGGCAGCTGGATGTAGTATTCCCCATGATGAGACTGTTAATCATCTCCATGGTGTAATCTACTGTGAGCCACTGAGTAGCTGCCTTAGTGATGTGGTCTGCTTTCTGTATATAAGGAGAAGCTTTGGGGAACAGTCTCTAGATTATGGCACAATTGAATGCTGCATGTAGCTGTGTCATTGTTCAGCAGCCTGCCATGCTCTGCCAACCTTGGGACTTTCAATGGACTTGAATTAATGGCCTACTGTATAGTTTGGTAACATAGGGACTGTGCTGTCTTACTTGTCAACATTGGGCTTCTCAGTCTCAGCAGCCAGCAGCTGTCTGAGTGAAGAAAAGCTTCTAGCTCCCGTGGACTGGGAGCAGGGAGCAGAACTGAAGCCCGAGGTTGAGGGGCTTTCACCCAGCCTCTAGAGCCTGGCACTTTGAACTCAGACTTAAAGCCTCCAAACTGTAAGAGAATGAACTCCTGTTTCTTCAAGCCATCCAATTTGTGGTATATTCTTCGCAGAGCAGTACTAGGTAACCAAAACAGGCCCAAGGCACTGGACTGCTAACCAGAGGGCTGGTGGTTCAAACCTACTAGTAACTCCTCAGAACAAAGATGGGGCAATCTACTTCTGTAGTGATACTGCCTCAGAAACACAAGGAGGGGTCGCTATGAGTCAGGTCCAACTCCACGGTAGATAACAACAACACAGGTTGTTTTCATCTTTTGGTTTTTGTAAATAGTGCTGCAACGAACATGGGTGTGCATATATCTGTTTTTGTCCTGACTCTCACTTCTTTAGGATATATACCTAGTAATTGAATGGTTGGGTCAAACAGTAACTCTAATTCCAACTTTTTAAGGAATCACTATACTGCTTTCCACAGTGGTTGTATCATTGTACAGTCCCACCAGCAGTGCATGAGTGTCCCAATCTCTCCACATCCTCATCGGCATTTGTTCTACTCTGTCTTGTTGAATTTTGCTACTAGTGCTGGGGCAAGATGATATCTCATTGTTTTGATTTGCATCTCTCTAAGGACTAATGTACATGAGCATTTCTTCATATATTTGTTGACTACCTGAATATCTTCTTTGGTGAAGTGTCTATTCAAGTCTTTTGCCCATTTTTTAATTGAATTATTTATCTTTTTGTTGTTGAGGTATTAGAGTTTTCTATAAATTCTAGAGATAAGTCCCTTGTCATATGTGTCATTGCAGAATATTTTTTCCCAAACTGTAGGTTCTCTTTTGACTCTTTTGGAGAAGTCTTTGGAAGAACATAAAATTTAATTTTTAGAAGATTTAATTCATCTAGTTGATCTTCTGCTATTTGTGCATTTTGGGTTATGTTTGATTGTCTATTTATGCCATATATTAGAGCCCCTAAGTTTGCCCTTGTTTTTCCTTGAGACCACTTTATAGTTTTAAGTTTCACATTTAAGTCTTTGATCCATCTGGAGTTAGTTTTTGTGTATGGTGTAAGATAAAGATCTTGTTTCATTTTTCTGCAAATGGATATCCAGTTTTGCCAGCACCATTTGTTAAACAGACACTCTCTTCCCTACTTAATGGATTTCGGTCTTTTGTCAAAAATCAGCTGAACATAGATTGATGGATCTATTTCTGGGTTCTAAATTCTATTCCTTTGCTCTATGTGTCTGCTTTGTATCAATACCAGGCAGTTTTGACTACTGTGGCTGTATAGTAGGTTTTAAGATCCGGGAGTATGAGACTTCCTACTTTGTTCTTCTTCAGTAATGCTTTGCTTATCCGAGGTCACTTTCCTTTCCATATAAAGTTAGTCATTGGTTTTTCCATACCCTTAAAGAATGTTGACGGGATCTGGATTAAGACTGCATTAAATGTATAGATTGCTTTGGGTAGAATTGACATTTTCACAATGTTCAATCTTCCTATCCACAAGCATGGCATGTTCTTCCATTTATGTAGATTTCTTATGGTTTCTTTAAGTAATCTTTTATAGTTTTCTTTGTACAAGTCTTCTGTGTCCCTGGTAAGATTTGCACACACATGCACTGCCCTCAAGTCGGATCTGACTCATAGCAACCCCTCCTTAGGTTTCTGAGGCAGTATCACTACGGAAGTAGATTGCCTCACCTACTTCCAACTGAGGAGTGGCTTATGGGTTTGAACTACCAGCCTTCTGGTTAGCAGTCAAATACCTTAGGCACTACACCACCAGAGCTCCTTGGTAAGATTTAAGTCTCTGAAATCCAAGATAAAGCTATTGTTTTAAATATCCAAAATGGTCAAACCACTTGTAAATATTTAAAATGGCTGTACCCTCCAGACTGGCAAAAGTCCACAGCTCAGCCCATATTCCTCTTCACTACTTCCCCTTTTATTCACCAGCCACAAGTGAAGTCCTCCATGTAGCCCTTGGCTAGCAAGGCTGATTTTTAGGTTAGTTCTGAAATCCTAACACCACTTGGCAATATCCAAGCTATCCGTTCTGTCAGCATTACTGACAGATCACACCTCTGTATATCTCTTTTTTCTGTGTTTTCATGCAGGTTCTTCTACTAGTTGGAGTTTAGTCCACTTCTATATCCTTCCTTTCAAAGTTGAGGGCCCCAGGATTATCTTCTGTATCTGTGTTAATTGGATCCCCTTTTCTTTGTTGAACAGGGTCTGTGGAGTCTGTCTGCCTATTCCACCATCTTATTGGAACCCCCTGCATGTATTTACTTTTAAGGGAATCTTTTTTCTCTTATTCTTGATTTTTCCCCAGAAGGAATTGCACGTAAGCCTGGTTATAATCTCCGTGCTCCTTTCCTCTGGCTCTATAGAGGTAATAAAGTGACTGAAATGGTTGGTAAATTTGGAAAAAATCAGGGTATATAAAATCACCTGATTCATTTAGCTCTGCCTTCTCCCCCTTGGGAAAAGCATAAATTTGGCCACTTGTGCAGAGATGACCTTTCCGTGATATAGCTTCCTTGTCCAGCACCCAGTTAGCAGGTCACTTGGCCCTCGACTAGGTTACATGACCCAGAATTAACCAAACTCCAGATACAACCCTCCAGACTACGAAGTCTGCCCCAGCACCAATTATAAGTTGGGGGTTTCCTAAAGACACTCTCAGTTTGATGATTCATCAGAACACACGGAATTCAGGAAAATTCCATACTTATGATTATAGTTTGATTATAACAAAAGGATACAAGTTAGAGACAGTTAAAGAAACAACTACATAAGTCTAAGAGGGTTCCATACATGAAGCCTTAGTTATCCCTAAGAATGCATTGCCCTCTTGATATCAGTATGTAGTGTATTACACATGGAATATTACCAGCCCAGAAAGGTCACTGGCTCACTGAAGAGTGAGCTGGCTCATCCAGAGTTTTTTTTTGATCGAAGCATCATTGGGTAGGCACAATTGATTGGATTATTGTTCTCATGGTTGAACTAAAATTAAATCTTCAGCTACCTCCCCTTCCCAAAGGTTGAACTGATATCACATGACTCAAAGTTGAAATTACAATCTTCTAATCACAGTGTAAAGAGCTCTGGTAGTGTAATGCCTAAGGCACTTGACTGCTAACCAAAAGGCTGGCAGTTCAAACCCACCAGCCACTCCTCAGAAGGAAAATGGGGCAATCTACTTCTGTAGTGATACCACCTCAGAAACCCAAGGAGGTGTAGCTATGAGTTGGGTCCGACTCAATGGCACATGACAACAACAACAATTACAACGTAATGTTAAAGTATTCATCTATTAACTAAAAAGTTGGTGGTTCAAACTCATCAATTACTCCATCAGAGAAAAATTAAGCAGTCTGCTTCCATAAAGATTTGTAGCCTTTGAAATACTAGTGGGCTTCTGTATCTTCCCTATATGTCACTGTGACAACATGTTTGGTCTTTCTGATATGGCTAGCCCACACTCTAAGACAATCAGCTTGGCCTGCCCAACTGAGTCCCTTCATTACCATAAACCATCATGTCCGGGGGAATACCATGAATAGCAAAGACACTCCTACCAGGAAATGCCAAGGATTTAGAGATTATATCCCACAGGCCAGAACAAAGGCCAAACCTCTCTTTGGACTAGGCCAAATTCTTACACACATGCTCTATCTTGTCCTGTACCAAATATAAAAGTGATATTTTGTTCTTAAATCTATTTTATTTATGTGTTTATTTCTGCTTATACTGCTTATTGAATGACTCCTCAGAGGCCCCAACTTGTGTTAATCAATTGTTTTTGATTTCCATACATAAAATATAAAAAAGAGTAAAGAATTTCAGCCTTTAAAATGTTCTCCTCATTTCAACTCCAAAATTCAATAGGCAGAACATTTCAGAAAATTATTATAACTATTATTGATTTGCAATAATTTGTTTTGAAATTATAGGATTTGGCAAAAGAAGGTACATACTCTTTATGATAACCAAAAAAAAAAAAAAAAAACTCCATTGTCATCAATTGCAACTCACAGTGACCCTATAGGACAGATAGGAACTGCCCCATAGGGTTTCCAATGCTTTAATCTTTATGAAAGCAGACTGACACAAATTTCTCCCACAGAGTGGCTGGTGGGTTTTAATTTGAACTGTTTACCTTTTGGTTAGCAGCCAAATGCTTATTTTCTTCTTTCTGATCATTTACAGTAGAGCTCTGGTGGCATAGTACCTAAGGCATTTGACGGCTAACCAGAAAGCTGGTAGTTCAAAACCCACCAGCCACTCCTCACAAGGAAGATTGGCCAATCTACTTCCGTAGTGCTACCACCACAGAAACCCAAGGAGGGGTCACTATGAGTTGAATCAACTCCACAATAGTGAGTTGTTTTTTTTTTTTAATCTTTTACAGAAGTGTTCCATAGATTTTCCTAATTACAAATGACATCTAGTGAACACATTCTGGATGCCTGTACCAATTTTCATAATCAGAATATCTGGAAGACAGCCTTGGAAGTACAATAAATTCTGTGAGAGTCAAAATACGACAGAGCTGCCTTGTTTTTCTAGGACTCACAGTTTTCCCATCTTTAACAGGGTGCAGTCTTACCACTTTTCTATCATTCATGTTAATGGAAAATATTTTTGTTTTCATTCTCTGACAGGTTTACAACTTACACAAGTTCTGGCTTTTTAAGTTTTACTGTATTATACTAGTAAATATCCCAAGTGATTCTGACTTTTGACTAGCATGGGAAACTCTGACATACACAATTTCTAACTAACACTTCATTAGGCAGAGTAGAACTAAACCTGGGTAAGGCCAAGGTTTCTTGGAATATAGTTTGAATACAGTGGGACAAAAAATTAAATGGAGAGTAGTGAGAGAAAGATTCATGGGCTTTTCTAGTACAATCATTTAGAGCAAACATTACTGACTAAATATGAATCTTTTTTTTTTTTTTTTGGTTAACTATGTAGCAGCATGAAAAAAATGCAATCACAAAAACATAGATGAACTTGTTCAATCCAAGTTTAAATTAACAGTAATTAATGCCAAGTTTAAATTAACAATAACTGATACTACTCATCTTTTAAGATTCACCTTATCCCTTCTTTCTTCATGAAGCTTTCTTAAACTACTTTCTTTCACAATGATTCTTTCTTACTTTTAACTTATCGTATATACAAACTGTATTTTTATCTATTGCCACATAACAAATTATTCCAAACCATATGGATTTAAAACAATGTGCATTTACTATCTCACAGTACCTGTGGAATAATATTGTGCAATCTGGGCATGGGGTAGCAGGGCTCTGACCCTAATAAGCCTGCAATCAACAAGTGAGCCAGGACCACACTCACCCAGGTCAAATGAGGCAAAATCCTCTTCTAAAAGTTCCTTGCCACACAAAGTTCTTCACAATGGCAATATGCTTAATCAAAGAGAACATTTCAAGACAGCAAAAAAGAGACAATGAGAGAGTGCTGACAGGAGAGAATGCTGGTGTGTTAGACTGGGTTCTCTAGAAAAACAAAACCAGTAAAGCTTATATATACATATATATATATGTATATATAGAGAAATTTATCTTAGGAAAATGGCTCACACACTTATAGAAGCTGGAAAGTCCAAAGTTCCTGGATCAAACATCAAGCAGGAGGCTTTTCCACATCAAGCTGGAGGTTTTCCCAGCTCTTGCAGCCACAGAGGCTGAGGAGCTCAAGGCTGGCAGGCAGTACACTGGGTGTTGACTCCAATGAATGACGAATCCAAGATCTCCAGGCCGAATGGTGGATTGTTCACTCACGGACAGTTGTAGGCAGCAAAACAGAATCCCAATCCACAGAAGAATGTCTCTTTTCCCGGAATGTCCACAGATATACTGGAAGCAGGCCACACCCCTAGGGAAACTCCCTTTCAACAGATTGCCTGCTCAAAACATAATCATCTGATCCCATCATGGGAATAACCACATCACAACAGCTTAACCCACACAGAACTGTGGTCCAGCCAAGTTGACACACAGCTCCAACTATCACAGCTGGCAAGAAAGAAGTCAGTGTAGTACCTAAGGCACTTGACTGTTAAACAGAAGGCTGGAGGTTCAAACCTACCAGTCACTCCTTGGAAGAAAGATGAGACAATCGACTACTGTAGTGATACTGTCTCGGAAACCCAAGGAGGGGTCACTATGAGTCGGGTCCGACTCGATGGCACGTAACAACAGCAACAATTATACTGTATAGAAAAATCACTTTTTCTGTATTATATTCATTAGGAGCAAGTCCCAGAGGCAACCCACACTCAAGGGGATAGGATTATGCAAGTATGTGAATACCAGGAAGGAAGAATCATTGAGAGCCATCTCTGAAAGCTGCCTATCAATTATCCAGTACTCATCTTCACAATCCTGAAGAATTCTTGACCTACTGTTGTTGTTGTGTGCATTCAGGAATATTTTTACTTTTAATGACCCTATAGGACAGAGTGAAACTGCCCTATAATGTGTCCAAGGCTGAAATCTTAATAGGAGCAGATCACCAGGTCTTTTCTCCCATACAGTAGTTGATGTATTTGAACTGCCAATCTTTCATTTAGCTGACAAGTACTTCACCATTGTGCCACCAGAGCTGTAGTAGGTATAATTATATATTTACCGCACCAAACTCACTGCCATAAAGTCAATTCTGACTCATAGAGACCTCCATTGGGTGTCCAAGGCTTAAAATCTTTACATAAGTAGATTGCCCCATCTTCTTTCCAAGGAGAAGCTGGTGGATTTGAAATGCTGACCTTCTGGTTAGCAGACAATTACTTTACTCAGTATGCCACCAAAGCTCCTTGTATAATTATATAACCCAAAACAAAATAAAAAACTTACTGCCATCCAGTCAATTCTGACTCATAGTGACCCCTCCTTGAATTTCCGAGGCAGTATCTCTACGGAAGTAGATAGCCCAGTCTTCCTTCCGAGGAGTGGCTGGTGGGTTTGACCTGACAGCCTTCTGGTTAGCAGTCAAGTGTCTTGAGCACTATGCCACCAAAGCTCCTGTGCATTAAAAAACAACAACAACAACAAAAAAACCTCAATGCCATGGAGTCAGATCTGACTCAGCGACCCCTCCTTGGGTTTCCGAGTCAGTGTCACTATGGAAGTAGATTGCCCAACCTTCCTTCCGAGGAATAACTGGTGGGTTTGAACCACCAGCCTTCTGGTTAGCAGTCATAGCCCTCATTTTAAGTTTTCTGCTTATTTTTATCTTCCTCTTTAAAAGATATCAGGTTCTTCAGTCCCTATTTTCTTTCATTCCCTTATGATATTGCAACTATTTTATTGATTCACTCTTAAAGACAGAGAAGGGACTTAGATAAGAGTCTTAGCTGAATTGCTCATTCATGTAGTGCTGTGTTTTCCACAGAATATAAAGATGATTTTTGTCAATCATCTTTAGAAAATGTGTGCACCAGCTTATTGAAGTGTCCTCATCTAATTCAAGACATATATGATCATATCTTTTCTTGAAGTAGTTATTTTTTGAAAGTTGTAGTCCTCTGTTAAATCAAAATCCTCAAATCTAACACTGGAAATTTCTCAAAGTTGATAGAAAAAGTTCCTAATTTTAAAGTCAATGCTTTTGTCTGAGTTATGACTTTGAAAATTACATTTAATAATCTTATTATTTTGAATGTACTTTTTTTTGTCTCTTATGCAAACAACATAATGAAGTCTCTCTTCAATAATAATGAATACAAATCCATATACTGTTCTTCAATCAAAAATGTTAGAAAGTGCCATTTTGCAATAATGCAACAATAAAAATGCCATTTGAAGGACATATAGTTAGCATAGTGCCTAAGGCACTTGACTGCTAACCAGAAGAAGGCTGGCAGTTCAAACCCACCAGCCACTCCTTGGAAGGAAGGTTGGGCAATCCTACTTCTGTAGTGATACCTCCTCGGAAACCCAAGGAGGGGTCGCTATGAGTCGGGGCCAACTAGATGGCACATAACAAAAACAACAACAACAACATAGTTGCAGTAGGTATATTTTACGAATTTAAAAAAATGAATTTTTGAAAGTGCCCTCTTCAATAGCATAATCCATTATATTAAATATATGAAATTATCAAAAGCATAAAAACTTTCTTTTTGTCTTAAAATACTATGTGCTACAATTAAAAATCAATTAATTTCACTTTTTAATGTCTCATTTACATATGAGATTGAAAATAGAAACTCAGATCAATTCTTTTTGCCACAAGTAATGAACAAATTTTTTATTTTAAGGAACTGAAAGAAGATAAGCTTGAGAATGTAAAAATGAAGACTTGTTTGTTTTAGTTACACACAGTTTTCCACAGTGACCCCTAAGTAAGGTATTTGTTTGCTAACCAGAAGTCAGCATTTCAAATCCACCAGCTGCTCTTTGGGAAGAAGATGGGGCAATCTACTTCTGTAAAGATTTTAACAGAAATTAAATATTAAATTTTTATTAAATTTATTAGAAATTAAATAGCCAAAGTGACTATTTCCAAACTCACTGCCATTGAGTCAATTCTGACTCATAGCAGCACTCTTTGGGTTTTGAGACAGTAAACCTTTACAGAAGTTGATTGCCCAGTATTCTTTCAGCAGAATTGCTTGTGGGTTTGAACTACCAACCTTCTGGTTAGCAGTCAAATGTCTTAGGCACTATGACACCAGAACTCATTTCTATTTATTATTTAATGGTCTTTGCCAATGGCTGTTAGTGCTTACCAAAATAACAAACACACTGCCATCAAGTTTGATTGGACTCACAGCAACCACTCCTTGGGTTTCTGAGGTGGTATCAGTGTGAAAGTAGATTGCCCAACCTTCCAGCATTTAGGTCATACAACGTTAGCAAATGAAGGGCATTTCTGATGAAACAAAGAAGAGAATGCAAGTGTGGGTATATGAAGTGAGCAAAATAATATTAGAGAAGAAATCAATTAAAAGGATAGTCAGTTTAGCTATAATACAACCTATACATTTCTAAATAATACTGTATTATGCAAAAGTGCAATAAAACCACAGAATTTATGAGAAAAACAGGTTAGGTATAGAACTCTCAAAAACTTCATCACTGACATTGCAGAATGCATAAGAAAATAAAACCCATCAATATGTTCTCTACAAGAGACACATCTTAGAGACAAAGACAAAAATAGACCAAAAATCAAGGTTGGAAAAAGATGTATCAAGCAAACAACAACCAAAAAAGAGCAGGAATAGTAATATTACTTTCTGATCAAATTGACTTTAAGACAAAAGCTACCATATGAGACAAGGAAGAACATTGTATAATGATTAAAGGATCAACTGAACAACAAGATATAACTATCATAAATATCTATGGACCCAATGAAAGGGCCCCAAAATAAATGAATCAGACTTTAAAAGAGTTGAAAGGCAAATAGATGAGTCCACAGTCATAGCGGGAGACTTTAATATACCACTTTCAATGAAAGATAGAACAACTGGAAAGAAACACAACAAAGACACAAAAGAGCTAAACAATACAACCCACCAACTTGACCTTATAAACATCTACAGAACACTTCACCCAACAACAGCACAATACACATTCTTTTCCAGTGTACATGGAACATTTTCCATGATAGATCATATGTTAGGCCATAAAGCAAGCCTTCAACAATTTAAAAACATTGAATTACTGCAAAGCATCTTCTCAGATCATAACACTACCAAATTACAAATCAACAATAGGAAGATAAATGGAAAGAGAGCAAACACATGGAAACTGAACAATACCCTCCTTAAGAAAGACTGGATAAGAGAAGAAATAAAAAATGAAATTCCAAAATTCCTTGAATCCAATGAGAATGAAAACACAAAATACCAAATCTTTGGGACATAGTAAAAGCAGTGATCAGAGGCCAATTTACAGCAATACATGCACACATCAAAAAAGAATAAAGAGCCAAAATCAACACTTTAAACCAACATCTCCAACAATTAGAAAAAGAGCAGCAAGAAAAGCCTACAGTCACCAAAAGAAAGGAAATAATAAAGATTCAAGCAGAAATCAATGAAACAGAAAATAGAAAGACAATAGAAAAAATCAACAAAACTAAAAGTTGGTTTTTGAAAAGATTAATAAAATTGACAAAACACTGATAAATTTAACAAAGGGAAAGAGGGAGAGAATACAAATAACACAAATAAGAAACTAAATGGGTGACATCAGAACAGAACCAACTGAAATAAAGAGGATAATATCAGGATACTATGAAGAACTCTACTCCAATAAACTTGAAAATCTGGAAGAAATGGACAGATTTCTAGAAACACACCACTTAACTAAACTAACACAGTGATGTGGAAAAGTTGAAAAGTTCTATATCAAAGAGGAAACTGAACAGGTCATAAAAAATTACCAAAAAAAAAAAAATTCCTGGCCGAGATGGTTTCACCAGAGAATTCTACCAAACATTCAGAGAACTGACACCAAGCCTACTCAAACTATTCTAGAACATAGAAAAGGATGGAATCCTCCCTCATTCATTTTATGAACCAAGCATAATTGTGGTAGTTAAGTTTGTGTGTCAATTTGGCTGGGCCTGGTTGAGTGGCTGGACAGCCAGATGTAGTATTCCCCATGATGAGACTGGTAATCAACTCCATGGTGGAATCTACTGTGAGCAGCTGAGTAGTTGGCTTAGGGATGTGGTTTGCTTCTGTATATAAGGAGAAGCCTGGGGAACAGTCTATAGCTTATGGCACACTTGAACCCTGCATATAGCCAAGTCATTGTTCAGCAGCCTGCCATGGTCTGCCAGTCCTGGGACTTTCAGTGGACTTGAATGAATGGCCTGCCCTGTGGTTTGGTGATTTCAGGTTTGTAATGCCAACCTTGGGCCTGTCAGCCTTAGCAGCTGAGTAAAGAAATACCTCTAGCTCCAGTGGGCCAGAGCAGGAGGCACAGATGAAGCCAAAGGTTGAGGGGCATTCACCCAACCCCTAGAGCCTTGTACTTAGAAGGAACTTGGGCATCTAGCCTCCAAAGTGTAAGAGAATAAACTCCTGTCTGTTCAAGCCATCCCAATTGTGGTATATTCCTGATAGAGTGGCACTAGGTAGCCAGACATAATATGGTACTGAGAGAGTGGGGTGCTGGTCTGACAGATACCTAAAATGTGGAAAAAGGAGTGGAGTGTGTCCTTGATGCAAGACCCCATCAGAGAGATCCCGGTATGTGGCATAAGAGACAGCAGCAGCAGAGCCAAGAGACTGGCATTAAACTGCAACAGGCTTACCAGCCCATGGAGGAGAAAGCAGGATGCCATTGGGTAGGTGGCTTCCTGGCAAAGTGGGTTTCCCTCAGGCATTAATTGGTAGAAAAGACTGGCTTGAAATGGAGTAGCAGGTTGGCTTGCCCACGGAGCAAGAAAACTGAGTGCTTTTTGGGCAAGAAGATTTCTGGCAGAGTGAGTTGCCTTCAGCATTAATGGGCAGAATTGGAGTGACCAAGGAAAGGGGAAGCAGAGCTGACTCAGCCTCAGAAGGTAGGACCGTGGCCTCTGGAGGTGGAACCACCATGGCTCCTTAGATTTCAAAAAGTTAGACCTTCACCAACTTGGTTCTGGAGTGTGGGGCTGCTCATTCATGTTTCTTTGTTGTTTACCGGGGTAGGAGGGAAGGGGAGTGTGGTAGTTCAGTTTGTATGTCAACTTGGCTGGGCCTGGTTGAGTGGCTGGGCAGCTGGTGGTAGTTATTCATCATGATGAGACTGGCAATCAACTCCATGGTGGGATCTACCACAAGCAGCTGAGTAGCTGCTTTTGGGTATGTGGTCTGCTTCCCATATATGAGAAGCTGCTGTGGGAATGGTCTCTTTCTTATGGCACACTCAGACCCTGCATGTACCCATTGTGTCATTATTCAGCAGCCTGCCATGCTCTGCTGACCTTGGGACTTACAATGGACTTGAATTAATGGCCTGCCGTGTGATTTGGTAACATCAGGATTTTGGGATTTTATTTGTGACGTTAGGCTTGTTAGCCTCAGCAGCCTACTAGCTGCCTGAGTGAAGAGATGCCTCTAGCTTCAGTGGGCCTGGAGCAAGAGGCAGACATGAAGCCCAAAGTCCAGGGGTTTCACCTAGCCCCTAGAGCCTGGCACTTGGAATTCTGACTTCTAGCCTCCTGAACTGTAACAGAATAAACTCCTGTTTGTTCAGCCATCCCATTTGTGGTAGATTCTTGTCAGAGTGGCACTAGGTAACCAGAACAGGGAGTGAACACTGTTACTTATACAGAGTCAAGTATCAATTTGGATGAAGAGAAGGGCAATGTACCAAATATGAGTGATTAACATGGTGGCATTGAGGAAGAGAAAGACAGAGAGAGGTACATGGGAGGTGCAGACAACAAAGATGAACCCTTTTACATATACAGTACTGTGTTGTCAGTGAAGGCAAACATGGATAGATGGGTGGATAGATGGGTGGACAGGCTGAACTATTAGGTATGTCTATGCAGGGGGTAGTGAGCCCAAGACAATTTATAGAATGGGCAGACAATGTTTCTACAAGTGTATGTGTATATTCTGTAAGAATTCCCAGGTGTATAGCAGAGCTGACAAGGGACAAGAATGTAGTCACTTCTTGGCCACAGCCAGCTACCCAGAGCAAGCAAATAGTTGAACCTGTGGGCTCAGGACCATAGTTGCAGGGGACATCAAGCTCAATTGGCATAACACACTACACAAAACATTGTCCACCTCCTACTCTGGTGAGTGGTGACTGGGATCTTAAAAGCTTATAGCAGCCATCTGGGCAATGATGGTTCTCTCCTTGTCCAGAGCAAAGAAGAATGAAGAAAACCAAAGATTCATGGAAACAATTAGTCCAAGCGACTGGTAGACCATATGATCTTCAGCCCATATAAATATGAGACCAGAAGAACTAGATGGTTCCTAGCTACCACTGTCAACCACTCAGAGGGGGAGCTAATTGGAGATACTGGATAGAGTAGGGGAACAATGTGGAACAAAACTCAAAATCATTTGAAA
>NW_006921633.1:5197531-5207234 GCF_000298275.1 Orycteropus afer afer | reverse complement strand
CTACTTCCGTAGTGATACTGCCTCGGAAACCCAAGGAGGGGTCGCTATGAGTCGGGGCTGACTCTATGGCACATAACAACAACAACAACAGGGAAGTAGATTGCTCAATCTTCCCTTGCAAGGAGTGGCTAGCAGCCTTCTGATTAGCACAGGCACTAAACCACCAGAGCTCCGGAAGTAGTTAAAAAATACGTAAGAAGTTTTCAATGAATATTATGAGTATTTAAACTTGAAGACCTAAACTTTGCTTTTGGAAGTAGCCATCAGAAAGTTTACAGCTTATGAGTTATTGTGAAGCCTTGAAAAATGAGTTACCTGAAATCTGATGGAAAGCTATAACAACAAATGTGAATAGGTGTGGATCATAGTTAAGCCATTTTCCATAGCCTTTAACCCTGAGCTTGTTATTCCTCTTTTGAGATACCGTCATTTGAGTTATGTGTTCATAAGAGATATTTATTTCATCAAAACTGAAAACTTGGTCCAGTGCATAGTCCTTTTTTTTTTTTTTTTTCCCCTCTAATTATCTGCTGTGTCACTGCTGGTAATTCTTTTGCAGCAGATTTCTCTGTTTTTGCAGGTTTGCCTGACAGCTGAAGGTTTTAGAAAATGAACTGATGTTTGAAACCATGGCATCAACGAATACTAATATTAAAAGGGGAACTTCTGCAGAACCTGGCAATTTCCATTTGAGGTCTTTATATGTAAGTAGGGCTTTATCTTTGATTGCAAGAGAAGTTTTTTTCTGATATTTTTGCTATTTGGGCTCACACCAAATGGGCAATGATATTTCCATTTTTTATTTCTTTAGGTCTTTCTCTTAGTGACTTTGCAGCACTATGAATTTTTTTGTTCTTGTTTTTTTGTTTGTTCATTTTTCACTGCATTATCTCTGGTAACTGCAATAGAGATTTCTTTAGTTCTGTTGTTGGGAGATATCATATGTTCTTCCACTGAGGGGAAATAAAAAGTTTTTTAATTCATTGTTCTCAATACTTTAACCTTTCTTTTTTAAATTCATTGCATGGTGTTTCTGAATCAGCATTCTTAAACATGGTCAGGATGGTGAATGGGTGTTTTTTTTTTGTTTGTTTTGTTTTTGCAGTTACTGCTGTTTTTGTTTTTAATAGAGAAAAATCCACATGTGAAGAATAACAACATACATTCTGTAAGACAACACATGCAATGAGTTGAGGAGGCCGTGGATGTTTGAGGTGTGGTCATGTTTACCTTACATACATATCCAGCTGAGCACAGTTTATTGGATCGCTCTAGTTTTTTTCTATGAAAAAAATCACACATAAAGAAACATGAAATTTGAATTATGCTAAAATTGATCCCAATGTAGCAATCCATTAGAATAAATTAATATTTTCAAAACAGGTATCATATATTGCACAACTGATTATGCTGTTGTTGTTATGTGCTATCAAGTCAGATCTGACTCATAGCGATCCTTCCTTGAGTTCCCGAGGCGGTATCACTACAGAAGTAGATTGCCAAAGCTTCCTTCCTAGGAGTAGCTGGTGGGTTTGAACTGCCAGCTTTCTGGTTAGCAGTCAAGTGCCTTAGCCACTATGCTGCCAGAGTTCTAGGAATTAAAAAAAATAAAAAACTGCCATGAAGTTGATTGCAACTCATAGTGACCTGGCAAGACAGAGTAGAACTGCTGTGTAGGGTTTTGCAAGACTGTAAACCTTTTGTGAAAGCAGACTGCCTCATCTTTCTCCCATGGAATGACTCATGGATTTGAACTGCCAAATTTTTGGTTAGAAGATGAATGCTTTAACCACTACACCTCCAGTTCAAAAAATATTAAATAAACAATTTTAAAACACCAAAACTTAGAATCTCTGATACTTTCTTTATATTACAAGGCCCATAATTTCTTTCTTTACATTGCTTGTTAAAATAATATATTGTTTAATATAAGTTTGGCATTTTTTTCCTGAGATCTTTATATCTTCCACGCATTTCTTCTTTACTATAAGTTATACAATCAGCAAACATTGTGGTGTTTGTTCTTTCGTTCTTTCTTTCTTTTGATTGTTTTACTGGAAAAAAATGAGATTTCACTCATAGTTTGAGCTAAAGCTTTTTCTCTTTCAACCATATACCATTATAATGGAACACAATTTCTAAAGATACATTCCGGATTATACTATGTCTTCTGTTCTCAATAGAGTTTATATATGAATTTGACATCTAGAGTACTACAAACTGTCGAGATCTATATTGTAAATCAAATCTTGCAAAAGTGGTTTGCTAATTATTTGCTCTTATTTGCTTTAAGATTCCTTGCATAGAGACTCTTATTTCAGCCATATTCCTCATGAAAGATCATGTATTAGGGATGACCTGTTCTAATTTGAGAACAGAAAATTAAACAAGTGACATGATAGTCTGATTTAGAAATTAGCAGAGTCTCTTCTTTTATCGTGTTATCATATATATAAAGATTTTTTTTCTTCAGTTTTTTTTTTTTTTTTTTTCCAGAGAATAAGAAACTCTGGTGGTAAGACATTTATTTGCCTGCTAACCAGAAGGTCAGTGTTCCAAATCCACCAGCTTCTCCATGGGAGGAAGATGATGCAATGTTGTTGTTGTTGTTGTTATGTGCCGTCGAGTCGGCCCCGACTCATAGCGACCCCTCCTTGGGTTTCCGAGGCAGTATCACTACGGAAGTAGGATTGCCCAACCTTCCTTCTGAGGAGTGGCTGGTGGGTTTGAACCGCCAGCCTTCTGGTTAGCAGGCAAGTGTCTTAGCCACTATGCTACCAGAGCTCCCAGATGATGCAATATACTTCTGTAAAGATTTACAGCCTCGGAAAACCACTGACTGTTGCTATGCGTCAGACTCAATTCGATGGCAGTGGGTCTGTTGATTTCCCCTAACCCCAAACTCACTGCCATCAAATTGGATCTGACTCACAGTGACCACTACTTGGGTTTCCGAGAATTTTTTTCCTAACAGAAATGCTAATGAATATGTTTTTTGTTTGTTTGTTTTTTACTTGCCTGCTAACATTGAGCATTATAGTTGACAGACTAGTGGTTTTGCAAATGCAATTATAGATTTAATTTGTGTTTCCCTGATCAATAGTAAAATTGAGTATCTTCTCATATCTTTATTTCCTCTTCTGTTAATTGCTTTTTCATATAATTTGCTCATTTTCTAATTGTTTGTTGTATCAGTTTTTAAGATCTCATATGTGCTGTAAATATTTTGTCATCTCTCTTTCTTCTTATTCTTTTTCTTTATCCTAGCATCTGTTATAAACATTTTGAGGAACAATTCTAGTACAATATGCTGTCATTTACTCCATAGTTTCTGAGTCTTCTATTTTCCTAAAGAAGTTATCTTTTTTTTTTTTTTTTTCTGGAGTCTAATTTTCTATTCTATCAAATTATCCTTGAAAAGTGATGGAGGAATACAATTTACTCAAGCAAATGAAAACAGAGAGTAGAACCATATAAAACCATCATCTGAAACCAAAACAGAGAAATAAAATGGGGGAGAAACAAACAAACAAATAAAAACTAACAAATAGAAAACAGTTACAAACAGGTTAAATATCAATCTAAGATAACAATAATTACTTTAAATGTGAATTATCTAACTACAATTATTAGAAAACAAATATTGTCAGAATAAAAAAGAAATCATTTATATATTGTCTACAAAAAAAAAAACACTTGAAATATTCCTAAATATTCTTAAAAGTAAAAATATAGAGAATGGTATACCATACTAATATTAACCAAAAGAAAGCTGAAGCAGCTAATTTCAGACAAAGCACACACGAAGACAAAAATTATCATGGATTAATAATCATATAATGAGAAAAGGTCAATTCTCCTAGAAGACATAATAATCTTAAACATGTATGCACCTTATAATAGAGCATCAAAATAAAGTAAAAACAAAACAAAACAAAAAAAAGATACAGTTGCAAATAGAAATTGACAAATCTGGTATTTTACTTGGAATCTTCAACATCCTTATTTCAACAACGAATTTTTGTTGTTGTTGTTCTTTTGTTATAGTTTACCTGAACATCACTATCAATATATTTGAAGATCCCTGGTTAACACAGGCAGTTTGCACTCAGCTGATAACCAAAAGATTGGTGGCTCAAAACCACCCCATGGTACCCTGGAAGATCTAGGCCTAATGATCAGCTTCCATAAAGATTATAGTCATCCCTACTTTGTAGCCAACAGTCTTTCCAAGTGAACACATGAATAAATAAAAGCCTCAACAAATATCAATAAACTTGATCTACTCGACATTAATAGAATTCTCTACTGAATAACTACAGATTATATATTCTTCTGAAGATCACATAGAACATTCATCAAGATAAACCACATCCTAGACCATAAAACATACCTGAACAATGTAAAAAAATAGATATCATACAAAGTGTGTTCTCAAACCAGAAAAGAATTTAAAAAAATCAATAGCACAAAAATAGATAGATAATGCTAAATATCCTAAATCTTTAGAAATTAAACAAAGAACTTCTTCATTACATATGAGTCAAAGAAGTCTCAACAAAAAGTGTATAACATAACAAAACTTGTGGGATGTAGAGAAAGCTATGAGTGACATTTATAGTATTGAATGCATATGTTCAAAAAAGAAGAAAAGACTACATTCTATAAGCTAGGCTTCCAATTTAAGAAACTAATGAAGAAAGCAAAAGAGAAGAAATTAGAAAAATTAGAGCAAAAATCAAAAAAGTTGACAAACCTCCATTCAGGATAATCAAGGGGAAAAAAAGGCTGCAAGGAAAAGATGGGCAGCATTTCAGAGGATCCCTTGTGGTTTATAGAGAAATTTGAGCACATAACTCTGATATATGATCTAATGTGAAAAGACCTCTGGGTACTCCTGTCATCCTGCTGCAACCCTGAGGAGTAAAGCAGAATAGTGGCAGCAAGGCAAGACTATGGAGACAATGCCATGCCCATCAGCAAGCTTTATCCATGGAGAATCAGGCTCTGCCCTTAGCAGACTCTTTATGGAAATAATCAGATTGAGGGCAGGGGAGGGGGGGTAAAATTCTGAAACCATGTGACCCTCTGTTTCTTAGGACAGATGAAGAGCATCCAAATAAAGCCTGTAAATTTTGCCAACATGACTGAGGTGATTAAAGGGAAGGATCAGAACCCCACTGTCTTCAGGGGAAGGCTAATGGAAGCATTCAAAAAGTATACCAATCTCAATCCAAGTACTGCTGAGGCCAATATTGTCATAAACATCCATTTAATTAACCAGTCTGCTCCTAATATCTACAGGAAATTACAGAAGTTGCCATAGGTCTGCAGTCAAACCCAGCTCAGCTATTGGAGGTTGCCACTGAAGTATTCAACAACAAGGATATGGAGGTAATGGGTCAGGAGAACCAGAAGGCCAAAATGTTAGTGGCAGCACTTGTTGCCTTGGGAAAACTGGCTGCCCTAGGTGGCCCAGGGGTAAAAAGCAGGATTACATGTTTCTGATGTGGCAAGCCTGGACATCATCGTCGAAAGTGCCAGGCCCCATTATGTGTGATCCTTACCCCTTGGAAGCGATGTCCTCTCTGTGGAGAGGCAGGACACTGGGTCAATGATTGCCCCTCACCCCAAAGGGGGGAGGTGGAGATCACAAGATCTTGATGGCAACTGATGAGGAGGAATGGCATGGCCTGGGTTCGACAAATTCTCCCACTGACATCATCACTGTTTTCCACAAAAAAACCCGATGACAGTAGAAATGGCTGGTAAGCCTATAGAATTTCTCATTGATATGGGGGCAACTTATTCAATCCTAAAATCCTTTGGAGCTCTGGTAGCATAGTGCCTAAGGCACTTGACTGCTAACCAAAAAGCTGGCGGTTCAAACCCACCAGCCACTCCTGGGAAGGAAGTTTGGGTAATCTACTTCTGTAGTGATACCACCTTGGAAACCCAAGGAGGGGTTGCTATGAGTCGGTCTGACTTGACAAAGGCATATAAAAACAAAAACAAAATCCTTTGGTGGTGCCGCATCCCCCTACTCCTATTTGGTGGTGGGCATCGATGTCTCCTAGTTAAAATATACAACTTGTAGTCGAGACAGAATTCTTATATGTTTTTTGCCCTCTTGTTTTTTTATTTTTTATACTTATTTATTTTTATTGTTTTTGTCTGAGTGGAAGACAGCAACTGTGCCCATACCACCCAACCATAACTCCACCTCCTGCAGCCCTACTGAATGAGGGCTACCACTTGCTTCTGCACCAATTGGGAAATGATAAATGATGGCCAATACCAGCCCGACTCACCCTTAACTGCTCTTCATAAACAGCTAACAAAGATCTGTGTGAACACGCTAATTCCAATTAAAAATGAGCAGAAGACATGAACAGACACTTCACCAAAGAAGGTATTCAGGTGCCCAATAAAAATACGAAGAAATATTCATGATAATTAACAATTAGAGAAATGCAAATCAAAACAACAATGAGATACCATCTCACACTAGCACTAATAACAAAGTTCAACAACACAGAAAATAAAAAATGCTGGTGAGCATGTAGAGAGATTGATACTCTCATACACTGCTAGTGGGATTATAAAATGACACAACCACTGTGGAAATCAGTATGGCGATCCCTTAAAAAGTTGGAATTAGAAATTGCATTTGATCCAGTAGTCCTATTACTAGGTATATATCCTAAAGAAGTGAGAGCCAGGACACAAACCCTGAAGAATAATGTAGAATCTACAAAACACTGCCAATGTGAATGAACTTGCAGATCATTGTGCTGAGTGAAATAATTCAATCACAGAAGAATAAATATTGTATTAGTTCACTATTGTAAAAAGTCAAGGAAAGGTTATATATGGAAGGAAACACTCTTCATTGGTTAGAAGGGATGGGAGAAGAGGAAAGGGAACACTACTAGATAGGTAGAGAAAAGTATTGATTAGGGTAAAGAGAAGGGCAATGTAACAAAAGCAAGTGATCAACATGGTGGCACTGAGGAAGAGGAAGATATAGAGAGGTACACAAGAAATACAGACAAAAAAGATAAATTCTTTTACATATACAACACTGTGTTGTCAGTGATAACAAACAATAATCTATGGGTATTTCCATAGGTAGACAGGCTGACTGATCAGGTGTATCTAGGCAAAAGAAAACATGTTGTTGTTATGTGCCGTTGAGTCGCCCCAACTCATAGCGACCCCTCCTTGGGTTTCCAAGGCAATATCACTATGGAAGTAGATTGCCCAACCTTCTTCCAAGGTGTGGCTGGTAGGTTTGAACAACGAGCCTTCTGGTTAGCAGTCAAGTGTCTTAGGCTCTATGTTACCAGAGCTCCTAAAAGGAAATATAGCCATGACCATTATAAGGTTGACAGACTCCATTTCAATGTTCTTTTGCATATGTGCTATAAGAATGTCCAAATATAGAATAGAGCTAACAAGGGGCAAAGTTATGATAACTTCTTGGCCACAGCTAGCAATCCTGAGAGAGTGAGTAGTTGGACCTGCAGGCTTAGGACCATGGTTGCAGGGGTTCAAACTCAATTGGCATAACATACTACACTAAAACATTGTTCTACATCCTACATTGATGAGTAGTGACTGGGGTCTTAAAAGCTTGCAAGCAGCCATCTAGAAGCAATGATGGGTCTCTCCTCATCCAGTGCAAAGAATAATGAAGAAAACCAAAGACACATGGAAACAATTAGTCCAAGCAACTGGTACACCATGCAATCTTCAGTCTATATGACTATGAAACCAGAAGAACTAGATGGTGCCTGGCTTCCACTGTCAACCACTCGGAGGGGGACCTGTGTAGAAGATCCTAGATAGATTGAGAGAGCAGTGTGGAACAAAACTCAAAATCATTAAAAAAAAAAAAAAAAAGAGGGACCAGGTTTGCTGGTCTGATAGAGCCTGATGGAACTGTTGAGACTATAGCCCCTAGCTGCCCTTCAGGTCTGGAATTGAACCCACTCCTGTAGGTTCCAACCAAACAAAAGACAAGCATGTGAGCCGAACATTCACATTAGGTAGATACACTCCTTGAAGAAATCAATCATGGGAGAATAGAAGGGTTGTGTATGCACAGGGAGACAGCTCAGGGGTCAGAAGTGCATGGGAGGGAGGGACACAGGGAAGAGGTGACTATGGAGAGGAAGTGGGAGAGAAGCTGTTGCATTGTGGGAAATTGCAGTCAATGTCATGAGACAAAGTATATGTGAGCTGCTGTATGGAAAGTGAATTTGCTTTGTAAACATTCACCCAAATCATAAAAAAAAACCCTATTGTTAGCATCATGTTTAAAGGTAAAAACCTGGATGATTTCCCTCTAATGCCTTGAAAAATTCTTAGTCAACATTGTACTGGAAGTTCTAACTAGTGCAGAAAGAAAAACAAAATGAAGTAAAGGTGTTCAGATTAGAAAGAAAAATATATTTTTTTTTTATTTGCAGATGACATAATTGTCTCAGTAGAAAAACTCAAACTATACAAATATTTCTAGAACAGTAAGGGAGAATACCAGAGTCATAGGACACAAGATAAAAACACAAAATAAAATGTTTTTCAATACACCAGCCATGAAAAGTAGAATTTGAAATTAAAAGAATAATACAATGTCATTAACAATAGAGGCAAAAATAAAAAAAAAAAGACACTAAAGTGCAAATAGAAGAAAATAAACACAAGCTCTGTACACACACACACACACACAAAGAAAACTACAAAGTTTTGATATAAGAAAACAAGATCTAAATAAATGGAGAGATATTCCACAATTATAGACTGGAAAACTCAACTCTTAACTCTTACTCTTAACTTAGGTTGGGTTTAAAACAAATGTTATTTTATCTACACACAAACATATTTGTTATTAATAATAACAAAGTGATATAAATTTAAAATAAAGTTATTGAGAGATAATTAATGAAAATGTAAACATCGTAGACTATGGCAAGATGGTGGACTAGGCAGAAAGACTGCACAGACCCTCTCCAACAAAGAAAAGGTAAACCAATTAAAACAGACACAGAAGATAATCCTGGACCCCTGAGCCTTAAAAGGAAGGATATAGAAGTGGACTAAACCCTAACGAGCAGAAGAATTTGCATGAAAATACCAAAAAAGGAGACATACAGAACTGTGGTCTAGAAGTGATCCTGATGGCACAAACAGCTTGGAGATTTGCAAGTGGTGGTAGGACCTAAAAATTAACCTAATAAGCACCCTGCTAGCCAGGGACTGCACAGAGGATTGTGCACGGTAGCTGGGGAACAAACGGAGAAGGTGAAAAGAAAGGTGGACTGAACTGTGGACTTTTGCCAGTCCGAAGGATGCCGCCATTTTGAAGGTTTAAAAAGCGGCTTGACGATTTTGGATATTTAAAGAGACAGTGCTCTCACAGATTCCTGTACTGGTAGGACTTAAGAATTAACCTAAAAATCACTCTGCTGGCCAAGGAGTGCACAGAGGACTGTGCACAGTGGCTGGGGAACAAACAGAAGGTGAAGAGAAAGGTGGGCTGAGCTGTGGACTTTTGCCAGTCAACAGGGTGCTGCCACTTTGAAGGTTTAAAAAGCGGCTTGACGATTTTGGATATTTAAAGAGACAGTGCTCTAGCAGATTCCTGGGGCTTAAGAACATGTTCTGCTTTCCAGCAACCCCAAGGACACTCAGGACCTGC
>NW_006921633.1:5165208-5171629 GCF_000298275.1 Orycteropus afer afer | reverse complement strand
CTATGGGGAGGAAGTTGGAGGGGAGCGGTTGCACTGTGGTAAACTGGTCAATGACATGATACAAAGTATATGTGAACTGCTGTATGGAAAGTGAATTTTCTCTATAAATCTTCACCCAAATCACAATTTAAAAAAAATGTAAGCATCATAAAAAAGATTAAGCAAAACTAAGGGAACTTTATAGATGATGAAATTGCCAAATTATTAAAAAAAGAGCTGTAAACCATTAGGTACTAAACTTCATGAACAACAAAGGGAAAAATGTTAAAATCATAATTATAATGAGAGATTTTAATTTTTTTCAAATATAAACAATTCAGTAGACAATTTTGAATAATGAAATATGAAATATGAATTTATATGTAATACACAGATTGTTTTTAGGTGCATTCGAGTCATCTCCAACTCACAGCGACCTTGCATACAACAGAACAAAACACTGTCCAGTCTTATCCCAGTCCACAATTCTTGCTATACCCAAGTGCATCATTGCAGCCACTGTATTGATCCATCTTGTGGAGGGCCTTCTGCTTTTTAAATGACCCTCCACTTTACCAAGTATGTCTTTCTCCAGGGAAAGGTCACTATTGACAACATGACAAAAGTGGGTGAGATGAAGTCTGGCCATTCTGGCTTCCAAGGAGCATTCTGGCTGTACTTCTTCCAAGACAGGTTTGTTAGTTCTTTTATTTCTCTGCAACACCGCACCCCAAAGGCATCAACTCTTCCTTGGTCTTCCTTATTCATTGTCCACCTCTCACATGCGTATGAGGCGATTGAAAATACTACGGCTTGCGTTAGAAGCACCTTAGTCTTCAAGGAGATTTATTTGCTCATCAGCACTTGAAACAGGTCTTTTGCAGCAAATTTGCCTAACGCAATATGTTGTCTGATGCCTTGACTGGTGCTTACATTGTTTTTGATTGTAGAACCAAATAGTATGAAATCTTTGACAACTTCAATCTTTTCTCCATTTATCATGAAGCTATTTATTGGACTGTTTCTTTATATTGAGATGTACTCCATAATGCAGACTACAGTCTTTAATCTTCATCAGTAAGCTCTTCTAGTCATCCTCACTTTCAGCAAGCAAAATTGTGTCATCTGTGTATCGCAGGCTGTTCATAAGTCTTCCTCCAATCCTGATGCCACACTCCTCTTCATGTAGTCCAGCTTCTTGGATTATTTGCTCAGCATACAGATTGAATACGTATGGTGAAAGAATACCACCCTGATGCAATGCCTTCCTGATTTTAAACCATGTAGTGTCCCCTTGTTCTGTTCAAATGACAGCCTCCTGATCTATGTACAGGTTCCTCATGAATATAATTAACTGTTCTGGAATTCTCATTCTTCTCAATGGTATCCACAGTTTGTTATGATCTACACCATCGGATGTTTTTGCATATTCAATAAAACACAAGTAAACATCTTTCTGGTATTCTTTGCTCTCAGCCAGGATCCATCTGATGCCAGCAATGATATCCCTCATTTCACATCCTCTTCTGAATCAAGCCTGCACCTCTGGAAGTTCTCTGTCAATATACTGCTACAACTGTTTTTAAATTATTTTCAGTAAGATTTTGCTTGCATGTGATATTAATGATACTGTTTGATAATTTCCACATTCTGAGGGATCACCTTTCTTTGGAATGGGCATAAATATGGCTCTTTTCCAGTCAGTTGGCCAGGCATCTGTCTTCCAAATCTCTTGGCATAGCTGAGTAAGTGCTTCCAGTGGGGCATCTGTTTATTGAAACATTTCAATGGGTATTCCATCAACTATTGCAGCCTTGGTTTTCACAAATTTCTTCAGTGCAGATTTGATTTCATCCTTCAGTAACATTGGTTCTTGATCATATGCCACCTCCTGAAATGGATGAACATCGACCAATTCTTTTTGGTACAGTGACTCTGTGTATTCCTTCCATATTCTTTTGATGTTTCCTGCATCATTCATCATATTGCCTGTAGACTCTTTCAATATTGCAACTCAAGGCTCATTTTTTTCCTCAGTTTTTCAGCTTGAGAAATTCTGAGCATGTTCTTCCCTTTTGGTTTTCGAACTCCAGATCTTTGCACATTTCATTATAGTGATTGGCTTGGTCTGCTCAAGCTGCTCTTTGAAATCTGTTCAGCTCTTTTATCTTGTCATTTCTTCCATTTGCTGTAACTACTCTCCATTCAAGGGCAAGTGTCAGTGTCCCTTCTGATATCCATTTTAGTCTTTTCTTCCTTTCCTGTCTTTTTAATGACCCTTTGCTTTCTTCATGGATAATGATGTCATCCCACAATTCTTCTAGTTTTTGGTCACTGATATTCAATACATCAAATCTATTCTTTAGGTGGTCTCTAAATTCAGGAGGGATATAATCAAGGTCATATTTTGGCTCTCATGGAGTTCTTTTAATTGTCTTCAACTTCAAGTTGAACTTGCATATGAGCAGTTGACGGTCTGTTCCACAATCAGCACCTGGCCTTGCTTTGGCTGAAGATATTGAACTTCTCCGTCACCTCTTCCCACAGATGTAGTCAACCTGATTCCTGTGTACTTTATCTGATGAAGTCCATGTGTATAGCCATCATTTGTATCATTGAAAAATTATTTGCAATGAATAAGTCATTGGTTCAGTAAAATTCTGTCATGTTATCTCCAGCATTGTTTCTGTCACCAAAGCCATATTTTCCAACTACTGGTGACTCTTCTTTGTTTACAACTTTTGCATTCCAATCACTAGTGATAATTAACACATCTTGATTGAATATTTAGCCAATTGCAGACTGAAGAAGTTGGTAAAAATCTTCAATTTCTTCATCTTTGGCTTTGGTGGTTGGTGAGTTAACTTAGGAGGGGTCACTATGAGTCAGATCTGACTCAAGGGAGTGAGGTTTTTTTTTCTTTTGGAGTTAACTTGATTAATAGTAGTATTAACTGGCCTTCTTTGTAAGTGCATGCTTATTATCCTATCACTGACGGCATTGTACTTCAGGATAGATCTTGAAACATTCTTTGTGATGATGTATGCCACACCATTACTCTTTAATTTGTCATTCCTGCCATAGTAGATCATGTGGTTGCCTGGTTAAAAATGGCCAAAACTGGCCCATTTTAGCTCATTAATGCATAGGATATCAATATTTATGTGTTCCATTTCATTTTTGACAACTTCCAATTTTTCTGGATTTATACTTCATGCACTCAATGTTCCAATTATTAATGCATATTTGCAGCTGTTTCTTCTCATTTTGAGTCATGCCACATCAGTAAATAGAGGTCCCAAAAGTTTTACCTCATCCATATCATAAAAGTTGGCTTTACTCTGAGGAGGCAGCTCTTTCCCAGTCATATTTTGAGTGCCTTTCAACCTGAGGGGCTCATCTTCCAGCACTATATTGCACAAAGTTTCAGGGCTATTAATAAATTTTTCCAGTAATATATCAGACAGTATTTCACTGTTTTTCATAAGGTTTGCACTGACCAATTCTTTGAGACCTGGGTGGCCTCCTTCTTCTTCTAAGTCTGCTTAGTCTGGAACCTCCACTGAAATCTGTTCACCATGTGTAACCCTGTTGGCTTTTGAAACACTAGTGGCACAGTCTCCAGCCTCACAGCAACACCCAAGCTACCACAGTATGACAAACTGATGGAGAAGTTCATCTCCCTCAGTTGTTCTAAACTACTCTGCTTACTTCCTGGTTTCCTTAGTTGTTTTGGCCTGGCTCTTGCTTCCTTTCCTGGCCTCCCCTATACATTCTACCTCCAATTATCTAAATTCTCAAAATAGGCTAATCTTATCTTGGAAAATATATATTTTTTAATTGAAATTGAGATTATATAATATCAATGCATTGTATAGAAATAGGGTGCTCTGGTGGCATAGTGCCTAAGGCATTTGACTGCTAACCAGAAGGCTGGTGGTTCAAACCCACCAGCTGCTCCTCAGAAGGAAGATTGGGCAATCTACTTCCATAGAGATACTGCCTCAGAAACCCAAGAAGGGGTCACTATGAGTCAGATCCTACTCGACTGCAGTGAGTATAGAAATATGTACTTTTTATTATTGTGTATTTGTATTGTTATATAAGTGTTCTTATTACCTAGTACCACTCTGACAGGAATATACCACAAAAAAGATGGCTTTAACAAACAGGAGTTTATTCTTACAATTTGGAGGCTTTAAGTCCAAGTTCAAAGTGCCAGGTTCTAAGGGCTGGGTGAAAGCCCCTCAGCCTTGGGCTTCAGCTCTACCTCCAGCTCCCAGCCCACTGGAGCTAGAGGCTTTTCTTCACTCAGACAGCTGCTAGCTGCAGAGGCTGTCAAGCCCAAGGTGGACAAGTAAAAAACCACAGCCCTGATGTTACCAAACCACACAGCAGGCCATTAATTCAAGTCCACTCTAAGTCCCAAGGTTGGCAGAGCATGGCAGTCTACTGAACAACGACATGGCTACATGCAGGGTCCAAACATGCCATAAGCTAGAGACCATTCCCAAGTCTTTTCCTTATATACAGGAAGCAGACAATATCCCAAAGGCAGCTACTCAGCTGTTTGTAGTAGATCCCACCATGTAGTTGATTGCCCATCTCCTCATGAGGAATAACTACCACCAGCTGTCCAGCCACTCAGCCAGGCCCAGCCAAGTTGACACAAAAACATAACCAAACCACCACAATAAGGATCACTGATGATATAGTTGTTGTAACACTGATGATACAGTGGTTAAGTACTTGGTTTTTAACCCAAAGGTCCACAGTTCAAACCCACCAGCTGCTTTGTGGGACAAAGATATGGTAGTCTACTTCTATAAAGATTACCTCCTTGGAAACTCTATGGGGCAGTTCTACTCTTTCCTGTAGGGTCGCTATGAGTCAGAATCAACTTGACAACATTGAGTTTGGTTTGGATTATTTTACTCAAACAAATATACAATATTTTCTTAGCTTTGCAACTGTTAGAAATATTTATCATTTACATATCAATTTATTTTTTTAAATACAGACTTTCAAGGCCTAGACGTTTGTTATAATCAAAAAATTGAAAATGAACTATAGGATATTATAAAATCTGATATTAAGATATTTAACTTTTCTCTAAATAAAGTCTGAATCATAAAAATAAAATGTAAACTGGATTTAAAACTAACATGAAATTAAAAAATGGAGACTATTTCATACCAAAATCAGTGAGACAGAGCAAATCCACCATGGAACAAATTTTATAGCCTTAAACGTTCTTATTTTTATAGATGAAACATGTGAAAGGAGTAAATTAAGTTCCCAGTTGAAAAACTATGGAAAAGAATAAATCAAAAGGACATGAAAAGATTGAGTTATGGAAGAGCAAAACTGAAAACAAACAAATAAACAACAACAACAACAACATCAAAAACCTAAGGCTTATAAAAGATAAAAGAAAAGATTGTTTTCTTTTTTTTTAAAGTTCAATAGAAGCCATACGTTTCTTAATGGTCTTAATAATAAAAAAAAATGGAGGAAAGAATATGATTAAGAAAGAGGTTATAACCACAAATGGAGAAGAAAGTAAAGAATTAAGAGAGTTCACCATATTTAATTTCATAGATCCAATTTATAATTATATGAGTGTGTGTGTGTGTGTGTGTGTAACAACCATTCCTAAGGAAAAGTAGAAAAAATAGAAAAATTACCCCTCAAAATCATCTTAGACACATTGGCCATTACCTGCTGGTCAATAAGAGAGAATTTTCACCAGATATTTGGCTGAAAAAGCATGTTTGCAAAATCAATTAGGAGGCAGGTAGGTTGTTTAAAAAAAATAATAAAATTATAATAATACATTAGCAATTGCTTTACTAGTGTCTTCTGTAATTTCATTTAATATTTCTATTATAAGATTACTTTAAATGATACAAAAAATGAACTATGTTTTTGTTAAAACTTTGCTATAACTGTTGCAGTTTGCACATACACACATCACAAACACAAACAGGGTTATTTGAGTATAGTGATTCCTCACAGATTGTATTTTCTGAATCTGTTGGAAGCAATTTTTCCTTCAGGATCCAGATGTGCTTATGAACTTAATTTTTTAAGCTACTTGGACTTTTCCATAAGCAAATTCTTCAGTGTAATAAAAAAGATTATATTACATAATGACTGTTACCAATATGATGCCATCTACCTAGAGGGGTTTTGGGATAGGTACAGCAAGAGCAAAAAATCTTTATCCCTAATCCCTCTATCTAGATGGCACCACACTGGTGAAGTCAGTATTAGGTAACCAGCAATCATTATAGATCATCTAGAAAAGCAGAATAAGGTCAGTAAATTTGGTTATGAACTGTCTGAATCTTGTTGTTGTTGTTGTTGTTATGTGCCGTCGAGTCAGCCCTGACTCATAGCGACCCCTCCTTGGGTTTCCGAGGCAGTATCACTACGGAAG
>NW_006921633.1:5162668-5165028 GCF_000298275.1 Orycteropus afer afer | reverse complement strand
TAATTTCAAGATTTTTTTTCCTTCCAGGAAAATGCTGATAAACAATGTGTTACCCTCTGCCATAGAAGATATGCTCCATTAACACTGAGGGAAAATATTTTCCAAACTGCATAAAGATGTATGGACACTGATCTTGGTGCTTCAATATTATTAAGTTGTGTACAAATCATTTTAACTGTGCTCTCCATGCCAAAAAAAACCTGTTAATAATAATAATAATAATAATAATAGTAAAACCTAGAGAAACCTGTCTATTTGACCAGCAACACTTTGTCCTAATGCAAAGCAAAACTTCTCTCCCTCTGTGACCTTATCTACTACTGAATAATAAACCTTATCTACAAAGGAGACAATCTTGTGATTTTATTGAGAAAAGCCTAAAAGTGTTTTAGTAAGGTTCACTCATGTTTTATAATTTTATTTCAAAAAGCAAACCAACAGTTATTCACTGTACAATAAACTATGGGTCCATTTGTCAAATATCAGTTGTAGGTATCTAGCTCATTAACAGGTAAACTGTGAACAACTAAATAACCAAGTATGTCTATTTTATCATGGCACTGCCATGTTAAATGAGACCAATAGGTATTTTTATTAACAAATGATAATGTTTTCCATTTTATATGCAATCCATATGGAAAGTATAATCATTTATGGATAAAAGCACCAAGCAAAGTCATAATGTTGATGTGTTCCATAAAAGTATAAAAGTAGAGCAATCTAGGAGACTCAGTAGTTCACAACTCACTGGGAAACCTCTAAGTGCAATCTATATTTCAAAGCTGTAAATGCTGTATATTAGATCAACAGATAACAGGCTTAATGTAATAAAATGAAAAAAAAATTCATCTCTTAGTCCTACAGCTAGTCTCACACCATAAAAAGAAGTATATGACATAAAACAGAGTGAACATTTAAAAAAGTAATAATAAAAGATTCTTCTTTAGGCTGTACTAAAGATTTTTATTTGTGTTTTTTTTTGTTTTAATCATATCAATTTTTTTAAAATTAGTTGAACTATAAAAGAGCAAACAGTGAAGAACAAAATTTGTGGATTTAGTCAGCACTCTATCAAGCATAGTCCCTATCTTCTATTTAAAACCTAAATTCAAATTACTTATGAATATTTTTTGAGTAAACAATTTCCTAAAATAAGTGAATAAATAATAGAACATACAATTTTACATAATTAAGCTAATAAGTGAAATAGATTGCTATATAGTGTCATGCTTGATCAGTGGATAGTATCAAAGAAAAAGAAATGTAACTTCTCAGATTTTAGGAGCCCTTACAGATCCAAGGGAAGAATATTGATTTTGGGGGGTTTACTGTATATTTTTTCAGCATATAAATAACTCAAGGTGGAGATATTTTCATAAATCGCAGTCTTAGAAACAAAATAATATTTTAAAATGTAGGACAGTGAAAACTTTAAATACAGAATGGAAACGTTTATTACAGAAAATGCTGAGGAAACCCAGGATAATTCTGTCACTTTAATAAAATGCTTCATCCATCATTCAAAGTACACAATATTTTACTTTCTTTCATGCTAATATATTTCTTTGGTGGTGTTATGGCATGGTCAAACCAAACCAAACTCATGGCCATCAAGTCGATTCAGACTCATAGCAACTCTCTTTGGGTTTCTGAGTTGGTAAATCTTTATGGAAGTAGATTACACAGTCTTCCTTCCACAGAGTGGCTGGTGGGTTTAAACCACCAATCTTCTGGTTAGCAGTCAAATGCTTTAAGCACTATGCTACCAGAGCTTCTTTATAAAAACATAGGCATTGAAATAAGACAAACCACACATTTGTTAGCTAATGATGCTGAACATTTGGGTTCTTTCAATCCCAATTCCCTCATCGGTCAAATAGCAATAATAAAACATACCACACAGGGTTGCTGCATATAAATACTCTACGATTTCATATGGTTCTTTCCACTTACTGCTGTCTGTATTTGCACTTATTTCATATCAAAATTTAAAGCCTTTTTGAGAGCTTGTGTTTTTTTTACAACGAAGTCAATAGGTACTAATTAGTAATCACCCACCTTACTGTATCATCTCTAACTCATGGGCATGGGGAGGTACCCAGTCATATCACAAAATCTTATGAGTCTGTATTTACCATCTCTCTTACTACTGGATTAAGTCAAAGGCAAGACAATTAAAAATACTTCACAGTTTTTTCCTCCTACTCTTTATTTCAAAAAGAAGTTACTCACACTCCAAAGTAGTGTAAGTAGAGTAGCAGGCCGGAAGAGCAGGAGAAAGGGGTAAAACCCAGTCACTAGTGCTCAGTCGGCTCCCTTGTTACCCTCCCGAGAGGGACCGGGTCTCCGGGAGCAAGGTA
>NW_006921633.1:5146979-5159073 GCF_000298275.1 Orycteropus afer afer | reverse complement strand
AATGATGGGCTCAAGTATAGCAGGGATTGTGGGGCTGGCGTGGGATCGGGCAGTGTTTCGTTCTCCTGTGCCTGGGGTCGCTATGAGTCGGAAACAACTCGACGGCACTTAACAACAACAACAACACACTCCAAAACCCACTGCCATTGAGTCAATTCTGACTCATAGCAACCCAATAGGACAGGGTAGTTTAGATCTGATTAAAACCAAACCCAAACCCATTGGTATGGAGTCAACACCAACTCCTGGTGACCCTATGTGTGTCAGAATAGAACTGCCCCATAGGGAGTTCTGGTGGCATAGTGTCTAAAGCATTTGACTGCTAACAAGAAGGATATCTGTTCAAACCCACCAGTCACTCCTTGGAAGGAAGACGGGGCAATCTACTTCCATAGAGATACTGGTTCAGAAACCCAAGGAGGGGTCAATATGAGTTGGAATCAACTGGATGGCAGTGAGTTTGGTTTTCCTTGTATAGGGTATCCAAAGCTGTAAACCTTGACAAAAGCACACTGCTATATCTTTCTCCTTCAGAGTAGCTGGTGAGTTCAAACCATGGACCTTTGGTTAGCAGATGAGCACTTTAACCATCTGCCACAGGTGCACCTAATTATACCCAAGGTAGTGCAAATATTTAAAAATGCAACATATCCAAATTGTTTTTGATGATTAATACTAAACCGAGAAACCAAACTCACTGCTATTGAGTCGGATCTGACTCATAGCGACCCCTCCTTGGGTTTCCGAGGTTGTGTCTCTATGGAAGTAGTTTGCCCAACCTTTCTTCTGAGGAGTGGCTTGTATATTTGAACTGCCAACCTTCTGGTTAGCAGTCAAATGTCTTAGGCACTATGCCACCAGAGCTCCTTAAGATTTAGAAATGCCCTAAACCATTTCAGCATACTTCAAATTGTATAACTCCTTTCTAGGACTAATATAGACATTATGCAGATGAAAAAAAAAAAAAAAAGTCAGCCCAAAGTCAAAGGATTTGATCAAGGAGCTTTCCAAAGTCCTAAGCAAAGCTGGCAATCTAATTCCAAAAGAACACAGCCATTGAAAACCCTATGGAAGCACAGTTTGACTCTGACACACATGGGCACACGAGGGTTTGGCATTGACTCCACAGCCACTTGTTTGGTTTTGCTTTTTATCAGATCTAAACAAAACTTTATCCTGTACTTTACTTGCAGAAGAATTGATGTATACAAAACAATGCATCCAGGAATATTTTACATTAAGGAAAATTGCCTGGTGAATTACAATAATGTTGGATGTCACTGAGCCAATTTTTGACTCATGGTGACCCATATGACAGAGCAGAACTGCCCCCATAGGGTTTTCATGGCTGTAATCTTTATGGGAACAGATCGCTAAGTCTTTCTTCTACAGAGCCACTGGGAGGGGTCAAACCACCATCTTTCAGTTAGCAGCTGAGCACTTAACTCTTATCCCACCAGGACTCCCTGAATTACAATAATATTTGTTAGATTTTTGAAAAATGTATGTAAGTATGTGATTTATAGTTCCCAGAACCTTCCCACAACAGTGAAACATAAAGAATCATCACTCAGGATGCTGTCAAAACTCTATATTTCACTTGTAATTTGCCCACTGCAAGGATATGAATATTTCTTATATTATATTGTGTGCTTAAAAACAAATTAAATAAATCAAATTATTCCTTCTCTCTATACTTACTTTTTATTAATATTTTTCCTAAAAACATTTTTTTAAGTAAAAAGAGATGTGCCAAATATCAACACAGCACCTTAATTTAATCTGGATTTCAAATTATTTGATAAGAGCTAAAGTAATGAAAATTTACTTAAATAGATATTGAGGCCATTATTTAATTGTTACAGCCTGGTATGCACTATTATGCATACAATCTTGCTCAACTATATTTTAAGGATCAGCTGACAGCAGAAAACTTTCACTTCAATTTTTCCATCTAAAAGATGAATCACTATAGAAGAATCCTGATCAAAAGGTGGAAAAATATAGAACTTCACATTCTCACGGAATCCAGACTCTAGAGCCATTAAATCTAGATGACCCTCAAAAAATTACTGACTGAGGAAATCTTTATATCTGAAACTGAAACATTCCAAAGTCATCTTAAAACCAAACGATATTTTACTTATAAAACAAAGAATGTCTCCTTGAGCATCATGTGCTTCTAAAAAGTATCTTTATGAGATCAAATTGCCAATTGCAAAGCAAAAGTTTAGAAGAGGAGATTAGGAGACAATGAGTTTGTGTTGATGATGGTGAAATAGTTTAGAAAAGGATACGGATAAAAGTGACACAGCTTAAATAGCGTAATCATTGTCACTGAATTGTACATGTAGAAATTGTTGAATTGAGGTATATATATATTTTAAAAATTAAAAACTAAAATTAAAAAAAATGAGAGAATAAAATTTCATTGTTGTTTTGTGCCATCGAGTTGGACCTGACTCAGAGCAATCCCTCTTTGGGTTTCCGAGGGGTTATCACTATGGAAGTAGATTGCCCAACCTTCCTTCCGAGGAGCAGCTGGTAGGTTGGTACTGCCAGCCTTCTGGTTAGCAGTCAAGTGCCTTAGGCAGTCCGCTACCAGAGCTCCCAAAATTTCATTTTGTTGCAAAAAACTCTTCTGCATAAAAATTCATACTTTTCAGTAAGATGCTGTATTAAGAAATCAATATTTATAGAATATTGTTCACATAGGTTTTGCCATAAAAATAGTTTGGTGGGGAAAGAACCCAGTACTTAGTGGAGAATTCGTGTGGCATTAATTTTTCTGTTCACTGAGTGGCATACATAAGCTGACATAACCTAGATAGAGTAGATAATCAAAATACGGTCTCTCCTTCTCTTTCCCCTCACACTGTTAAAGTGTGTGCATTTATTTATTTTTCTCTCAATTCTTACATAATATAGAATTTTATAAATGTATCACTTCTATGAAAATGTATTATAATTTGAGGCAGATTTCTTTGTTCTAGCATCTAATGAAGTAATTGTTACCCTTTTTTTCTGTTCTCTTGTTTTTATTTATTTATTTACTGTGGTTACTAAACCATTATTTAAATTAACCTGTGAGCACAATGGATTGATTCCAGCTGAATTTTATCTAGTACATTAAAAAAATAAAATCCATAGAATTTTTGAAAATCCATATGCCTAGATTATTTTAGTGTCTTGCATTCTAATTAATAACACTAAGATTCCCACTTTGGGGTTTGTTTTCTAAATTTCCTTCCAATTTTCCATAGTCTAAGTATGCTAGAGGAGCTCCGGTAGCATAGTGCCTAAGGCACTTAACTGCTAACTGGAAGGCTGGTGGTTCAAACCCACCAGCCACTCTTCAGAAGGAAGGTTGGACAATCTACTTCTGTAGTGATACTGCCTCAGAAACCCAAGAAGGGGTCGCTATGAGTTAGGTACAACTTGATGGCACACAAAAACAACAACAAATATTATAGAGGATATTTTCTTTATTTGTGTGAGTACTACTCAGACTTTGACTTTGGGTAAATTCATGTTAGTCTCTAGAACTAACTCTGTAGTAGGGTAAGTTAGAAATTGATAAAACTGTAACTTTGCTTGAATTTATACTCTTGAAATAGATTAATGTTCACTGCTATAATGATCTGATCCAATCATGGAAAAGTCAATGTCAATGATACAAATATTGGCCCTACAAAATTACCTAGAATCTAATATTAAAAGCATATTCATACCTCCCTTCATCCACTTATGTAAATATCTATTCCCAGGGGAATCAAAATATATATTAATTTACTGTTGTTGCTGTGAATCACCACAAACTGAGTGACTTAAAATAGCACAAATTTGTTATTTTACAGTTCCGTGGATGAATTCCATTGAACTAAATTCAAGATGTCACCAATGTTGCTTTTGTCTGGAGGCTTTAGAATAGAAAAGATCTCTTACTCTTTCAAGCATCTACAGGCTTTCTACATTCCTTGGCTTGTGGACCCATCACTACAGCCTCTGATTCTGTCATCATATCTCACCTCTCTGCCCCTTTCAGACCAAGCTGGCAGTACTTCTTCTGAAGTTACATTCTCAAGGACCTTGTGGGTGTCTTGTGTATGATGTGAGGATTACTCTATTATTCAAGAAGCTCCTCCAAAAATGTTTTTTGGATGTTGTTACCTCTATTCCTCTGGGGCTCAGGGGCTGCTTTTTGCTTGGGAACAGCTCTAGTTTAAGGCCGAGGCCAAGGTAGGTGGGTGTAGAGAGGTTAGGAGCAACTAAGGGAGATGAACTTGTCTGTCCATCTGTCATCATGTGGTGGCTTACACACTGCTGTGAGATTGAAGGCTCTGCCACCGGTGTTACAAAATGCCAGCAGAATTACCCATGGTGGAAATGTTTCATTAGAGTTTCTGGACTAAGACAGACTAGGAAGAAGGAAGAGGCCATCCACTTCTCAAACAATTGTCCAGTGAAAACCTTATGAATTGCAGTGAAACACTGTCTGATATATTACCGGCAAAGTTTATTAATAGACCTGAAACATTGTCCAATATAGTGCCAGAAGATGAACCCGTCAGGTTGGAAGGCACTCAAAATTTGACTGCAGATGAGCTGACTCCTCAGAGTAGAGATAACCTTAATGATATGGGTAGAGTAAAGCTTCCAGGACCTTCATTGGCTGATGTGGTGTGACTCAAAATGAGTAGAAACAGATGTAAACATCCATTAGTAATTGGAACATGTAATGTAGGAAGTATGAATCTAGGAAATTGAAAGTTGTCAAAAATGAAATGGAACACATAATGATCAATATTCGAGGCATTATTGAACTGAAATGGACTAGTTTGGGCCATTTTGAATCAGACAAGCATATAATCTACTATGCTGGGATTAACAAATTGAAGAGGAATGGTGTGGCATTCATTTTCACAAAGAGTGTTTCAAGATCTGTCCTGAAGTACAACACTGTCAATGATAGTATAATATCCATATGCCTGCAAAGAAGACCAATTACTACTATTATTCAAATATGTGCACCAACCACCAAAGCCAAGATGAGGAAATTTAAGATTTCTACCAACTTCTACAGTCTGAACATGCAATCAAGATGTGTTGATTATCACTGATGACTGGAATGCAAAAGTTGGAAACAAAGAAGAGTTGCCAGTAGTTGTGAAATACGGCCTTGGTGATAGAAATAACTGTGGTGATGGCATGAAAGAATTTTGCAAGATCAATGACTTATTCATTGTAAATACCTTTTTTCAACAACATAAGCAATGACGATACATGTAGACTTCACCATATGGGATACACAGGAATCAGATTGACTACATCTGTGGCAAAACAAGGCCAGGAGCTGATTGTGGAACAGAACATCAACTGCTTGTATGCATGTTCAAGTTGAAGTTGAAGGCAATTAAAACAAGTTCACAAGAGCCAAAATATGAGTTTGTAATATCTCTCCTGAATTTAGAGACCACCTAAAGAATAGATTTGATGCATTGAACACCGATGACCAAAAACCAGAGGAATTGTGGGATGACATCAAGAACATCATCCATGAAGAAAGCAAGAGGTCCTTAAAAAGATAAGAAAAGAAGAAAAGACCAAAAGGATGTCAGGAACGACTCTGAAACTTGCTCTTGGGTGGAGAGTAGCTAAAGCAAATGGAAGAAATGACAAGATAAAAGAGGTGAACAGAAGATTTCAAAGAGAAGCTTGAGCAGACAAAGCCAATTACTATAATGAAATGTGCAAAGACCTGGAATTAGAAAACTAAAAAGGAAGAATGTGTTGGGTATTTCTCAAGCTGATAGAACTGACTGAAGAAAAAAATTAAGCCTAGAGTTGCAATATTGAAAGATTCTATGGGCAATGTATTGACTAATGCAGGAAATATCAAAAGAAGATGGAAGGAATACACAGAGTCACTGTACCAAAAAGAATTGGTCAATGTTCTTCCATGTCAGGCAGTGGCATATGATCAAGAACAAATGGTACTGAAGGAAGAAGTCAAAACTGTACTGAAGGAACTGGCAAAAACCAAGGCTCCAGGAATTGACAGAATACCCAACGAGATGTATGGCACACTAGAGGCACTCACTCAGCTATGCCAAGAGATTTGGAAGACAGCTACCTGGCCAACTGACTGGAAGACATCCATATTTGTACACATTCCAAAGAAAGGTGATCCCATAGAATGTGGAAATTATCTAACAATATCATTAATATCACATGCAAGTAAAATTTTACTGAAGATAATTCAAAAATGGCTCCAGCATTATGTTGAAAGCGTCCAGAAATGCAATCTGGATTCAGAAGAGGACATGGAATAATGGATATCATTGCTAATGTCAGATGTATCTTACTTGGAAGCAAAGAACACCAAAAAGATGTTTACTTATGTTTTATTGACTGTGCAAAAGTATTCAATTGTGTGGATCATAACAAATTATGAATAACATTAAGAAGAATAGGAATTCCAGAACACATGATTGTACTCATGAGGAACCTGTACATAGATCAGGAGTCTGTTGTTCGAAAAACTAGGTGATACTGCATGGTTCAAAATCAAGAAGGGAGTGAGTCAGGGTTGTATCCTTTCACCATTCATAGTCAGCTTGTATGCTGAGCAAATAATCCAAAAAGGTGGATTACATGAAGAAGAATGTGGCATCAGGATTGAAGGAAGACTCATTAACAACCTGCGATACACAGATGACACAACTTTGCTTGCTGAAAGTAAGGATGACTTCAAGTACTAATTGATGAAGATTAAAGATTATTTTCTGCAGTACAGATTACACCTCATTATAAAGAAAACAAAAATCTTCACAACTGGTCCAGTAAACAGCTTCATGATAAATGGAGAAAAGATTGAAGTTATCAAGGACTTCATATTAATTGATTCTACAATCAACACCAATGGTAGTAGCAGTCAAGACATAGATGACATAGAGCATTGGGCAAATCTGCTACAAAAGACCTCTTTCAAGCACTGAACAGCAAAGATGTCTCCCTGAAGATTAAGGTGCACCTAACCCAAGCCGTGGTATTTTCAGTCACATCTTATGTGTGTGAAAGACAATGAATAAGGTTAGCCAAAGAAGGGTTGATGCTTTTGAGTTGTGGGGCTGGCAAAGAATATTGAAAATACCACAGACTGTCAACATAACTAAGTCTGTCCTGGACAAAGTATAGCTGGAATGCTCCGTGAAAGTGAGAATAGGCAGACTTTGTCTCACTTACTTTGGTCATATTATCAGAAGGAACCATTCTCTGGAGAAGGACGTCATGATTGGTAAAGTGGAGGGTCAACAAAGAAGGGGAAAGCCCTCAACAATATGGATTGACATAGTGGCTCCAACAATGGGTTCAGGTATAACAAAGATTGTGAGGCTGGCACAGGACTCGGCAGTGTTTTGTTCTGCTGCTTATAGGGTTGTTATGAGTTGGAGAATTCAATGGCACCTAACAACAACAACAACATCCATTCTTGGTTTCTGCCTAGATGACTGAGAAGACCCATGATTCATATGTCTGATCTCTTCAATGAACCCTCTGTGTGATTGAGTATTCTGAACTTTAAATACCTTCTAGTAACTAGCAAAAAGTTGACTAATCATAACCCTTCATTCTCTGTCCATAGAATGCTTTCCTGACTGGGGATTCCCTGATTGCAACATCTTTTGCAATTTGAATAATATAAGAATTATCTACATCTTCAGGTGCCGGTTTCTCGTTGCTTAACAGATTTTCCCTCAAGTTCTCTTTCCTCTCACATTTCACTATAAGCAATAAGAGGAAACCATGATATATATTCCATACTTTGCTTAGAAATTTCCCTATGTATATATCCAAGTTAAATACTTGCAAACTCCCCCACACACACCCATAATTGTAGGATGAAATCAGCAAAGATTTCTAACACTGTATGACAAGGATCCCTTTTCATCAATTCTTTATTTACATGTTCTTGTTTTCTTCTGAGCCCTTACTTTCAGTGTCTTTACTTAACATACTCCTACTAAGAGTAGTTCTATGATGATTTATGTTTTTTTATAAGACAGTATAGGGTTTTCTCTACCACCTCCTCACTTCCTTCTGGGTCATCAATAGCACAGCCTGATGTCCATATTTCTATTAATGGTCTATTCAAGGCAATCTGAGTTTTGTCTATCATCTCCTCAAAATTTTTCTAGCCTCTACCCATTACCCAATACCAAAATAATTTCCACATTTATTTTTTGGTGTTTATTATAGAAGCATCCCACTTCCAGGTACAAAAATCTGTATTAGTTTTAAATTGCTACCATAATAAATCACCACATGAATGGCACTGATACAACAGCCCTAGGAAAGGGATTAGAGATCAAAAGTGGAGTGAAAGAGAAAAACCATATCATTTAAATCATAGTGAACATATTCAAATTGTAAGTCACAGCTCATTTTTATGTTATATTTTATTATTTTATATTTATATATATATATATTATATTTATATTATTTTATAGATGTATTTGTGACAAGTTGAGGGATTCCTTTGCAACACACAAGTTCATGAACCTCTAATTATGCATCTTTTAAATACGGCAACACATAACTCATTGTACATCTTTTGTTTAAATGTTACTACTACTGGCTCCACAGTAGTACTGAGCTGTGACTTATAATTTGCATATGTTCACTATTAGAACATAGTAACTTGTGAAGTATTTAGTATTGATATATATACCCTCCTCCTCACTTATTGATAATCTCATCATCTGACATTTTCATAATGGTAAAAAAACTATTATCATATTATTTTGATTATTAATGACATATGCTTGGCAGTAACGAACACCGAAGTTCAAAGGAGAGTAATACTAGCTGTGGTAGTTAAGGTTATGTGTCAACTTGACTATACCATTATCCTCAGTGGCTTGGCAGTTATATCATGATGTAATTGGGAGGATATGTAATGATGCTGTCATTGTCTATTTTTATGATCTGATAGGGTCATCCTCCATTTTTATATAATGCTATTTTTCACACAGCAGCCATGTCTTTGGAATATAACCATGTTACTCAGTGAGAAGTGAATGTAATAAACTCATTGTCTCCTAATACAAATTGGGGAAAGTTGGTAGAACTGCTCGTTAGAGCTAATTATTAAATAAAACACTGTAATGAGATCCCAACTTTCAAATTTAAATAAAAGGCCTAATTTGAAGAGAAAGCAAACAAAGTACAAAAATGAAACTGCATAGAATGTTTAATATTCTTGCAGAAGTTAAATCACACAATTCAATATAGATAAGTATCTGTAACTATAACTCAGGGCTAAAATGGAAGAATTCATGCTCAAAGAAGATATAGGGAAGTGAGGAGATTAAGAGATTGTTACTGAAAAATCTCAATTCTCACTGAATTGTTGAAGATGACAATAAGAGCTATATTTAGAAGTCGTTATGGTAATTAGTAGAAAAGCACAGATATATGAGGTTAGAAAACTACATTTTCTTGAAATAACTATATTTTATTAATAGTAGGGAATTTTTAAAGGATGGTAAAATCATTTGTCTGACTTTGACAAACCCACATATTACAATTTTACATAAACAGTTGAAGACATTTTAGAAGAATTATTTAATTACATTTTCCAGCAAACCTAAGTTTCAGATGGATAAGGACAGGCTCCCTGGGGCCCATTGTTCTCATTGTTCCTTGAAGCCCCCCCCCCAACTGAATCCAAAAGCCTTTCCTTGACACTAGCCATTAATTTCCTCAATATATCATTTGCCTGTCAAAACTCCTAAATTTTAAAAACATTTGGCTGATAAAGACATTGTTCTTATTATAAATATCTGATGTTCACAGAACCTTGTTTAAATTCTTTACATGACCTGACTGGGCTCTCACAGTGTAGTCCAAACTCATTTTTCCAGCCACATCCTATTGCATTAAAATTCCTATTGTTATTCAAACTTAATTGTAAGTATAAGTTTTTAGGAAAAACATCTCACTCCTTTTTTCCTCTGTGGCTTATCTTGATCTCATCACAGTAGAAGAAAAATGGAATTGATGATTTATTTACCCGTGCATCCATTTAGAAATGAACAAACTGTCTAGTAGATTTCAAATCATGGCAACTAATGTGTTACAGTGTAGAACTGCCCCACAGGGTTTGCTTGCTTGTAATCTTTATGAAGGAAGATTGCCAGGTCTTTCTTCTACAGACCACTGGGAGGGTTCAAACCACTATTCTGTAGATTAGTAGTCAAACACAAACCAGGGCCATGACCCAGAGACCTATGTTGTTGCTGTGCGGTCAGGTTCATTCCAAAGCATAGCAACCTTAGAGTATAGAGTAACTGCCTCATAATTTTCCCTAAGCTGTGATCTTTAAGGAACAGAACAGCAAATCTTTTCTCCCAGGGACTTTCTGGTGGCTTTAAACTATCAACCTTTTGCTTACCAGCTGTACCAACATGGCTGAAGTTCCCCAAAACAGCTCCCAGATCCCCATACCTGTTTTGTGAAATACTGAATAATGCAAAATCATCCCTGACCTCTCACCTTCCCTGCAAGGGCCACATTCCTTAGTTAATCTTATCACTGGCACACACTGCCAGACCTTGCCCCCACTTCCTACTAGCACCAGGTGCCATTGATCTCATATCAAACTCCTAACACCTATGTGATAGTTCATCAAACAGAGGTATAAATATCTCTGGAACAAAGGAAAGGATTTAGCAGACTTTGAACCTGACCAACTGTCTGGGGCTGGATGTGCAGTGGCTTTTCTCATAAGCCCCCTGCCCCACTCTTTGGATTAAAATTCATGTGTCTGAGGATACCTCTGGTTCAGTTTTTCATCTCTTGAACTCTTTTGTAGCTCTCGGCTACAAACCAAAACAGGAGTCAAGTGCTTTTACTATTGTACCATCAGAGCCTATAAACCAAAAACTAAACTCACTTCTGTCAAGTCAGATCTGACCCATAGTGACCCCTCCTTGGGTTTCTGAAGTGGAATCACTACAGAAGTGGATTTCCCAACCTTCCTTCCTAGGAGTGGCTAGTGGGTTTGAACCTCCAGCCTTCTGGTTAGCAGTCAAATGCCTTAGGCACTATGTCACCAGAGCTCCCACCAGGGCCTATAGCCTCTTTTAAATATCCTTGAAATAATATTAAAATCTCAAAAACTAACTGCCATCAAGTCAATTCCAACTCATAGTGACTCACGTTGGGTTTCCAAGGCTGAAAATCTTAATGGAAGTAGACTGCCCTTTCTTCCACAGAGCACCTGGTCTTTCTTCACCAATTTTTTGTTTAGCAGGCAAATGCCTTAACCACTACACCACCAGAGCTTTTTAAAATAATTTTACTAATAGTAATAATAATAGTGACATCACATTTATATAAATCATACATCTGCTATGCATTCTATACTGTATAAAACCAAAAACCAAACTCCCTGCCATCGATTCTGACTCATAGAATCATAGAGTTGGGTTTCCAAGGCAGGCTTAAATTCTAAAGCACTCGAGTTTGTGGAAGGCTTTGGTTTGCGGGGGTGGGGGGTGGGGGCTAATTCCATTGTGAGGCTTGAAATAAATTTCAGATGCCACTTGGTTTCTTTTCTGACCATTAAACCAGCATTATGGTTATGCAGAAAAGTTCTGGTGATATAGTGCCTAAGGCATTTGACTGCTAATCAGAAGACTGGCAGTTCAAACCCATCAGCCACTCCTCGGAAGGAAGATTGGGCAATCTACTTAGTGACACTGCCTCAAAAATCCAAGGTGGGGTAGCTATAAATCTGATCGACTTGAAGGCAGTGACTTTGTTTTTTTTGTTTTGCTTTGTTTTACGGCTATGCAGAGATAAATTCCAAGACAAACCTGTTGTTGCTGTTGTTATGTGCCATGGAGTCAGTCCCGACTCATAACAACCCCTCCTTGGGTTTCCCAGGCAATGTCACTATGGAAGTAGATTGCCCCATCTTCCTTCTGAGGAGTGGCTGGTGAGTTTGAAACACCAGCCTTCTGGTTAGCAGTCAAGTGCCTTAGGCACTATGCTACCAGAGCTCCTCTTTGTTGTTGTTGTTGTTATG
>NW_006921633.1:5135205-5145954 GCF_000298275.1 Orycteropus afer afer | reverse complement strand
TTTCTGTCTTTGTCCTGCCCAAGGCTTAACATAAGTGTCTCTATTGAACCTGTTTGAAACTGGGGTCTTTTTCCCCCTATTATAGTATGCAATGTACTTAAATTACTTATGCACTTTAATTCTTTAAGACTATTAACTTTAATCTTCACCACTCAATATAATGCCTAACATGTAACAAAGTAAACTAATATTATGTGAAAAAAAAAAAAAAGATTAGAGTAATGAAGAAATAAATTTCTGAAGTCTCCAGAGTATTGAACTAATATTTTTCATAAAAGGTCCTCACGACATTGATAATTATATTTTTGGTATTTAGAAATACTTAGGAGCAGTGGTTAAGAACTTGGTTGATAATCTGAAAGATAATTGGTTCTAATCCAGCCACTGCTCCTCAGGAGAAAGGTGTGGCAGTCTGCTTCTGTAAAGATTTACAACCTTGGAAATTTTGTGGTGCAGTTCTATTCTGTTCTATAGGATCACAATGAGTCAGAATTGCCTCCATAGCAACATTTTGTCTTATTTTGCTTTAAATGACCTGGGGGAAGAGAAATACCCAATGCCAGATATTTCTCACACTCCACAAGCGGAAAAGGAAATAGCCAACTTCAACCCTATCTAGCCTTTCTATCTCACTTAATAGGGGAAGAAATAAAGGTGAAAACACCTGTGAAGGTCACAATGTAGAGACACAGGCTCTCTAAAAGACTGAGACCTAACCAAATGACAATAGAATACTTCCTCTGCCTCACATCAATGGGGTTCTTGTATAATAATAAAGAATTACAGCTAAAGCACTTCAATTTTCAGACCTTATCTCTAGGGAAACCCAAAGAAAACAGGAGAGACAAAAACAAGGACACTAGAGACAATTTTAGCTCTCACACCACAGCTACAGCAAATAGTAAAGACAGCCCAACTCCTCTCCAATATATTAGAGTTTAAATTCTAAAGCACTTGGTTTGTGAAATGCTGCTGTGTACAATGGGATCCTTAACTTCATTTTGAGCCTTGACAAAAGTTCAGACACCATGGGAGTTCTTATCATTAAATCAGTAATGTGGCTATGCATAATAGACAAGTCAGGGTGAATCTAGGGCGGGGCAGTTTGCCCTCAGGAAGAGTGTAGTGGAAATCAGATTAGGCTCACACAAAGAATAGGGGAACTTGCTTGGGTATGTCCTTAATGATTTACTGAAAACAGCCCATGTGATCTACTTTAAATTAAAGGTTGGGGTCCTGAGATTGTCTAGTAGCCACCTTGTGGCTATAAATTACAGCCACATGGTCATGAGTCATACCCTGATTATCAAGTAGTTAGGTGGTCAAGCCCCAGAACAAATCTGGTAACCCTTTTAAATCTGCAGCTGTATCTGTTGTTGTTGTTGTTATGTACCCTCAAGTCGGACCACCTCATTGTGACCCCTCTTTGGGTTTCCAAGGCAGTTCACCATGGAAGTAGATTGCCCAGTCTTCCTTCCTCAGGAGTGCCTGGTGGGTTTGAACCGCCAGCCTTCTGGTTAGCAGTCAAGTGCCTTAGCCGCTATGCTACCAGAGCTCCCAATCATGGTCCTCCCTTTCCTCCTTGTGCTATAGTCCTGCCTTCAGCACTGATTAACTGACCTGACACCAATCATGAATTTGAGATAATTTTCTTTGTTTTCTGATTTGCCCCATGGCATGAGTCATCAGACTGCATTTCACCTCTGCACTTTGAATATGTTAATGGTTTCCTTCATCCTGGATGATTGTCTTTGTCCTGTTGAAGGCTTAATAAAAGGGTTCTGGTGGCGTAGTACCTAAGGCATTTGACTGTTAAACAGAAAGTTGGCATTCAAACCCACCAGCTACTCCACCAAGGAAGATGGGCCAATCTGTTTCTGTGAAGATTTACTGCCTTGGAAACCCCATGGAGGTCGCTATGAATCAGAATCAACTGAATGGCAGTGAGTTTTTTTTTTTTTTTTTTTTTTTGGTTTAAAATGTCTTTCAAATAAATAGAAGTTCTTGTTTTGTTTTTGATTTCCCTATCTTTAAAACTTCTGACACTTCGATGATTCTTTTAATGGTTCCTTACAGAAATGCTGATTTCATGTGTATTGGGATTTACAACCCCAAATTACATCACTGGATATTGTCAGTTCCCTCAGAATTAGAAGGGACCACTTAAATGATTCAATCGTCAGGTGCTTTATTTTTATAATTCTATAATGCTTCAATCTTAAAGAAATAAGATAATTGTTTAGAGTTTCTCAAACCAAACCAAACTCATTGCTCTCAAGTCAGATCTGACTCATAGCGACCCCTCCTTAGGTTTCTGAGGCAGTATCACTATGGAAGTAGATTGCCCAATTTTTCTTACAAGTAGTGGCTGGAGGGTTTGAACCACCAGCCTTCTGGTTAGCAGTCAAATACCTTAGGCACTATGCCACCACAGTTCCTTTTAGGGGTTCTAAGCAATGGAAATAATAAAAGCATTTCCTTTTAAGGGTTAGAAGAGAAGGAAAAAATAAAAGCATTTTTATCTTATTAGAAAATGAAATATTCTGTAGTTTCAATACTTCAACAAGGCTGACATAATTACTCCAATCAACATGTAAAATAATTGTTGCCAGTTACTGGGATACTAAAGCTTTCCAGGACTGCTGGTATAAATAGGAGCAAGTAGACAGTTGCCTACAAGATGTGATTCAAAGGGAGCCCCAAAATATTGTTCCTGCATCTACTGTGTTGTTGTTGTTGTTCTGTGCTGTCGAGTCAGCCCCAACTCATAGCAACCCCTCCTTGGGTTTCCGAGGCAGTATCACTACAGAAGTAGGATTGCCCAACCTTCCTTCCAAGGAGTGGTTGATGGGTTTGAACTGCCAGCCTTCTGGTTAACAGTCAAGTGCCTTAGGTACTATGCTACCAGAGCATCTACTGTAGTGCTAGAAAATATTCCCACTTATTTTCACTGAGGTCTAGGTTTCTGTTAAATGTTAAAATATAATAAAATTCTCTTCCCTGGCTTGTAGATATCTTTTGTACTTTATCATTCCTTCTAGATTTTTTTTTTTCTCTATCAACTTCCCCAAATTTCTCCCTTTATTTTGGGCTTCTCACATCTCATCCATGTTTAGATTTTTAGATTGTCATTTATTAGTATTTAAATTCTTTTTTATTCTATTTATCTCCTTCTTTACTCAGGAGCTGCTGCATCTAATCTGTTGGACCTTGATAGCATTTAATAGCTAAAAGTTAATTTTTCTTTCAAGGAATTTTCCCAGGAAGACTCTATGATTCCCCAATTCTAAATCATTCATTCATACTCATTGTCAGGATTCATATAAAGTTGGAATCCAAGAAAAGCTTATTTTGAACTCCATTTCATTCCATATGGATCTCTGCACTTATCCTAACTACATACAGAAAATCCATCAGGGAGTTAGCCAGGAATCCAGGTGAGGGGAGGGAACCCAGGTCACACCCCACAATTGGCAAGGCTAGAAAGCAGAGGGAAGGAGAGGAAAAAGGCCAGGGGGACTGGGACCAAGAGAGGAGTCAGCCGCAGGGATCCAAGTGAGGGGAGGGAAGCCAGGCCATGCTCCAAAGCAGCAAGGCAGGAAAGCAGGGAAAGAACAGAAAAGGCAAGGGGGACCCGGATTGAGCAAGGAGCCAGCCACAGAGATCCAGGTAAGGAAAGGTTGGAGAGGTGTTCAACAGCTAAGGGAGATAAACTTGTCTGTTGGTTTTGTCCTATTGTGGTGACGTATTGCTGTGAGTCTTGAGGCTGTGCCACTGGTGTTTCAAACTCAGCCGGGTGCATATGGTGCAAAGGTATCAACCCAGCTTGCAGACTGAGACAGACTAGGAAGAAGGAAGAGGCCATCCACTTCTCAAAGAACTGGCCAGGGAAAACCTTATGAATAACAGAGAAACACTCTCTGATACATTACTGTGCAACTTTATGAATAGTCAGGAAACATTGTCCAATACAGAGCAGAAGAATGAGTCACTTAGGTTAGAAGGCTCTCAAAATAGGACTGGGAAAGAGCTACATCATCAGAATAAAACCAGCCTTACTCATATGGATAAGGTAAAGCTTTCCAGACCTCCATTTGCTGATGTGGCTCCACACAAACTGAGGACAAAAAGCTGCAAACATCCATTAATAATCGGAACATGGAATGTACAAAGTATGAATCTAGGAAAATTGGAAGTTGTCAAAAATGAAATGGGATGCATAAAGATTGATATCCTAGGCATTAATGAGCTGAAATGGACTGGTTTTGGCCATTTTGAATCAGAAAACCAAACGATCTACTATGACAGGAATGGCAGTTTGAAGAGGAATGGCGTGTCATTCATCATCACAAAGGATGTTTCAAGAAATGGCTGTCAGTGATAGTATAATATCCATACACCTACAAGGAGGACCCTTAATATGACTATTATTCAAATTTATGCACCAACCACCAAAGCCAAAGATGAGGAAATTGAAGATTTTTTATCAACTTCTGCGGTCTGAAATTGACCAAACATGCAATCATGTGTTAATTATCACTGGTGACTGGAATGCAAAATTTGGAAAAAAAGAAGAATCACTGGTAGTTGGAAAATTTGGCCTCGGTGATAGAAATAATGCTGGAACTCACATGGTAGAATTTTTCAAGACCAACAACTTATTCATTACAAAAACCTTTTCTCAACAACACAAAAGTATATGTGGACTTCACCAGATGGAACACACAGGAATCAGATTGACTACATCTGTGGCAAGAGGCAATGGAAAAGCTTAGTATCTTCAGCTAAAACCAGGCCAGGAGCTGATTATGGAACAGACCATCAACTACTCATATGTAAGTTCAACTTGAAGTTAAAGACAATTAAAACAAGTCCACGAGAGCCAAAATATGATCTTGAATATATCTCTCCTGAATTTAGAGACCATCTAAAGAATAGATTTGATTCATTGAACACCAATGACCGAAAACCAGAAGAATTGTGGGATGACATCAAGAACATCATCCATGAAGGAAGCAAGAGGTCACTAAGAAGACAACAAAAGAGAAGACCTAAATGGATGACAGAAGAGACTCTGAAACTTGCCCTTGAGCAGAGAGTAGATAAAGCAAATGGAAGAAATGACAAGATAAAAGAGCTGAACCAAAGATTTCAAAGAGCAGCTTGAGAAGACAAAGCCAATTACTATAATGAAATGTGCAAAGACCTGGAGTTAGAAAACCAAAAGGGAAGAACACGTTCAGCATTTCTCACTGAAATAATTGAGGAAAAAATTTAAGCCTCAAGTTGCAATATTGAAAGATTCTTTGGGCAAAGTATTGAATGGTGCAGGAAACATCAAAAGAAGATGGAAGGAATACACAGAGTCACTATACCAAAAAGAACTGGACAATCTTCATCCATTTCAGGAAGTGGCATGTGATCTAGAACCAATGGTACTGAAGGAGGAAGTCAAACCTGCAATGAAGGAATTGGTGAAGAACAAGGCACGAGGAATTGAAGGAATACCCATTGAGATATTACAACAAATGAATGTCCCACTGGAGGCACTCACATGGTTATGCCAAGAGATTTGGAAGACATTTACCTGGCCAACTTACTGGAAGAGATCCATATATGTACCCATTCCAAAGAAAGATGATCCCACAGAATGTGGAAATTATCGAACAATATCATTAATATCACAGGTGTAAGTAAAATCTTACTGAAGATACTTCAAAGGCAGTTGCAGCAGTATATTGACAGAGAACTCCCAGAAGTTCTCTGGATTCAGAAGCAAGCTGGATTCAGAAGAGGGCATGGAACAAGGGATATCATAGCTGCTGTCAGATGGATCTTGTCTCAAGGCAAAGAATACCAGAAAGATGTTTACTTGTGTTTTATTGACTATGCAAAGGCATTTTATTGTGTGGATCATGACAAATTATGGATAACATTGAGAAGAATGGGGATTCTGAAACACTTGATTGTACTCAGAGGAACCTGCACATTGACCAGGAGGCTGCCATTTGAATGGAACAAGGGGACATTACATGGTTCAAAATCAAGAAGGGAATGCATCAAGGTTGTATGCTTTCCCCATACTGATTCAATCTATATGCTGAGCAAATAATCCAAGAAGCTGGACTATGTGAAGAAAAATGGGGCATCAAGATTAGAGGAAGGATCATTAACAACCTGAGATATGCTGATGATACAACTTTGTTTGCTGAAAGTGAGGATGACTTGAGGCACTTACTGGTGAAGATTGAAAAATACAGTGTGCACTATGGATTGCATCTCAGTATAAAGAAAACAAAAATTCTCACAACTGGACCAATAAGCAACATCACGATAAATGGAGAAAAGATTGAGATTGTCAAAGAATTCACATTGCTTGGTTCTACAATCGATGCCAATAGAAGCAGCAGTCAGGACATTAGATGATGTGTAGCACTGGGTAGGTCAGCTGCAAAGGAACTCTTTCAAGTGCTGAGGAGCAAAGATGTCTCCTTGAGGACTAAGGTGTGCCTGACACAAGCCACAGTATTTTCAATCACCTCGTATGCACATGAGATCTGGACAATGAACAAAGAAGACTGAAGAAGATTTGATGTTTTTGAGTTGTGGTGCTGGTGAAGAATGCTGAAAGTACCATGGACTGCTAAAAGAACTAACAGATCTGTCCTGGAGGAATTGCAGCCAAAATGCTCCTTGAAAATGAGAATGGCCAGACTTCATCTCACCTACTTAGGTCAAGAAAAATGAAAGAAAAGAAGGTGAAGTGAATGAGAAGAAAGATAGGTAAAGATAAAGGAAGAGGAAGAGGGAGGCATAAAGACAGAAAGTCTGTGAAAAAGATTGGCATAATGGAAGAAAGAAAAAGTAACAGAAAAGAAAATAAAAAAGGGAGTGGCTTGGCAAAACCCAGTGGGGGTCACTAAATCAAGAAGTGAGTGGGAATATGAGCATGGGTATCTGTTTGTTGGTCATGAAGAAGAGCTGGGGTGGGATGAGAAGGTGTTATCTAATGTGGAACACAACTCAAACTCATTTGGAAAACAAAAAAGGGGGACAAGTTTTGCTGGTCTGATGGAGCCTGGTGGAACCACTGTCAAACATCAGAAAAGAGCTGACACCAATGCTACTCAACTATTCCAGAACATAGAAAAAGATAGCATTCTCCCAAATTCATTTTATGAATATATATAAATTAGTAAAAAATAGACATATCAATTATCTATTTCAATATATAGAGATAGGTAGATAAATAGATATAGAAGATATAGATATATACATAAAAAATCATGGCCCAGCAGGTTCATACCAAGTATGCAAGGATTATGCAACATTAGAAAAACAATCCACATACATATACAATCCACTACATAATAAATCAAAGGCAAAAAACCTCATGATCATGTCAATCAATGAATCAATGTAGAAATGGGCTTTGATAAAATCCAACATCCATTCCTGATTAAAAAACAAATAACAAGAACAACAACAACAACAACAAAAAAAAACTCTCAGCAAAATGAGAATAGAAGGAAAATTCCTCAAAATAATTAAAAGCATATATGCAAAACCAATCATCAACATTGTTCTCAATGGAGAGAGACTGAAAACATTCCCATTGTGAACAGGAACCAGACTAGGATGTCTCCTATCACCACTCCTATTCAGTGCTATATTGGAAGTCTCAGCAAAGGCAAGAAAGCAAGAAAATAAAACAGATTTCATCCAAACTGATATGGAAGAAGTAAAACCATCTCTAGTTGCAGGAAAGGATTGTGTTAGCATTGTATCCTTTCACGGTACTTATTCAAACTGTATGCTGAGCAAATAATCTGAGAAGTGGGACAATATGAAGAAGAGCATGCATGACATTAGGATTGGAGAAAGTCTCATTAATGACCTGAGAATTGCAGATGTTACATTGTTTGCTGAAAGTGAGAATGACTTGGAGCATTTACTGATGAAGATTAAAGACTACGGTCTGCAGTATGGATTACACTTCAATATAAAGAAAACAAAAATCCTCACAATTTGACCAACAAGTAGCATCATGATAGATGAAGAAAATATGAAGTTATCAAAGACTTCATATTACTTGGTTCTATGATCAACACCAATGGAAGCAGTAGTCAAGACATCAAAAGACATATTGCTTTTGGCAAATCTGTTGTAAAAGACCTCATTCAAGTGCTGAAGAGCACAGATATCTCCTTGAAGACTAAGATACATCTAACCCAAGCAATGATATTTTCAATCACCTCTTATGCATGTGAGAGCTGGACAATGACTAAGGAAGACCAAAGAACAGTGGATGTTTTTGAGTTGTGGTGTTGGTGAAGAATGCTGAAAGTATCATGGATTTCTAAGAGAACTAACAAATCTGTCCTAGAAGAAGTGCAGCCAGAACGCTTCTTGGAAGCAAGAATTGCCACCCACTTTGGTCATGTTGTCAGAAGGGACCATTCTCTGGAAAAGGATGTCATGTTTAATAAAGTGGAGGGTCAACAAAAGAGGGGAAAACCCTCAACAAGATGGATTGACATGGTGGCTGCAGTGATGGGCTCAGGTATAGTAGGGATTATGAGACTGGCACAGGATGGGGCAGTGTTTCATTCTGCTGTACACAAGGTCACTATGAGTCAGAGATTACTACTCAAGAGCATGTAACAAGTTGCAGATGATGTGATCTTAAACATAGAAAATCCCAGAGACTCAGAAAGACTGCTGAAACTAATTGAAAGATTCAGCAAAGTGGCAAGATACAAGATTATCATACAAAATCAGTCAGATTCTTGCACATCAACAAAGAGATCTCTGAAAAGGAAATAAGGGAAACAATACCATTTACAATAGCTACCATAAAGACAAAATACTTAGTAATACATTTTAACAGAGACACAAAAGTCCTATGCAAAGAAACCGATGAAACACTAGTATAAAGAACTAAAAGACACTTAAATAAAGAAAAGAACATACCATGCTCTTTGATGGGAAAATTGAACATTGAGAAAATGTCAATACTACCTAAAGCAATCTGTAGATGCAATGTAATCCAAATTCTATCAACATTTTTAAGGAGATGGAAAAGCCAGTCACTAGTTTTATATGGAAAGGACCAAGACTTCAGATAACTAAAGCACTACCAAAAAAGAACAGAATAAAAAGACTCACATTTCCAAATTGAAAAACTACTATATAACACTGTAGTCAAAATAGCCTGGTGTTGGTACAACAAAAGACACATAAACCACTGGAACAGAATTGAGAACCTATTAATAGATCTATCCACCTATGGACAGATGATCTTTTACGTAGGGCCAGAATTCATTAAATGAGGAAAAGACAGTCTCTTTAACAAATGGTGCTGGCAAAACTGGATATTCATTTATAGAAAAATGAAACAAGATCCATACCATATACAAAATGTAACTAAAAATAGTTCAAAACCACATAATACCTAAAACTATAAAGATCACCAAAGAAAAAGTAGAGACAAACTTAGAGGCCATAATTTATGGCATAAATAGATTAAACCAAACCAAAATCAAACCTATTGCCTTCGAGTTGGATGCAACTCATAGCAACCCCTCCTTGGGTTTCCAAGGACATACCACTACAGAAGCAGATTGCCCAATCTTCCTTCAGAGGAGTGTCTGGTGGGTTTGAACCATCAGCTTTCTGGTTAGCAGTCAAATGCCTTTCTACCACAAACAAAAACTCACAAATACCAGATGATTAACCAAATGAATGGGACCTTCAAAAAATTAAATGCTTATGTACATCAATTAAACCATGCAGAGTTCCCTTTTTCTGTTCAAATGACTACCTCTTGGTCTATGTTCAGGTTCCTTATGAGTACAATCAAGTGTTCTGGAAATCCCATTCTTCTCAATGTTATCCACAATTTGTTATGATCCACACAATCAAATGCTTTTGCATAGGTCAATACAACACAAGTAAACATCTTTCTGGTATTCTCAGCTTTGAGCCAAGATCCATCTGACATCAGCAATGATATCCTTCATTCCACATTCTCTTCTGAATCCAGCTTATAGCTCTGGAAGTTCTCTGTCAATATATTGCTGCGACGGTTTTTCAATTATCTTCAGTAAGATTTTACTTCCGTGTGATATTAATGACATTTTTCGTTAATTTCTACATTCTGTGGGATCATCTTTCTTTGGAATGGGTACAAATATAGATCTCTTCCAGTCAGTTGGCCAGGCAGCTGTCTTCCAAATCTCTTGACATGCCTGAGTGAGTGCCTGGAGGGAGGCAGCCGTTTGTTGAAACATCTCAATGGGTATTTCGTCAATTCCTGGAGCCTTGTTCTCCACCAATTCTTTCACTGCAGCTTCAACTTCTTCCTTCACAACCATTTGTTTTTGAACATATGCCACCTCCTGAAATGGATGAAGATCCACCAGTTATTTTTGGTACAGTGACTCTGTGTATTCCTTCCATCTTATTTTGATGCTTCCTGCATCATTCAGTATTTTGCCCATAGAATCTTTCAATATTGCAACTAGAGGTTTAAATTCCTCAGTTCCTTCAGCTTGAGAAATGCTGAGCATATTCTTCCCTTTTGGTTTTCTAACTCTAGGACTTTGCACATTTCATTATAGTGATTAGCTTTGCCTTCTTGAGCTGCTCTTTGAAATCTTCTGATTGAAGAATTGATGTTTTTGAGCTGTGGTGTTGGTGAAGAATACTGAAAGTACCACTAAAAGAACTAACAGGTCTGTCCTGGAG
>NW_006921633.1:5120939-5130135 GCF_000298275.1 Orycteropus afer afer | reverse complement strand
TAAATTTTGGTCAATGACATGAGACAAAGTATATGTGAACTGCTGTATGAAAAGTGAATTTACTCTGTAAATCTTCACCCAAATCAAAATAAAATTTAAAAAAAAAAAAGAATCATGGAGCTGGTTCAGGACTGGGTGTGTTTTGCTCTGCTGTGCATAGGGTGACTATGAGTCAGAGATGACTTGATGGCACCTAACAACAACAACATGCGCATCAAAGGACTTTTCCAAAACAGTAAAAAGAGAACATACATATTGGGAAAAAATATTTGGCAGTGACATATGCAACAAAGGTCTTACCTCTAAAATTTATAGAAAACAACACATCAACATCAAAAAGACAAAAAAATCTTTTTAAAACATGGGCAGAGGACATGAATCAATAGTTCTTCAAATAAGATATTCAGACAGCCAACAAACAAAGAAATGCTCATAATCCTTAGCCATTTTAGAAATGCAAATCAAGACAACAATGAGATATCATCTCACCCTTGTAATAATAGCAAAGTTCAGCCAGTCAGAATACATCAACTTGATGAGGGTAGAGAGACTGGAACACTTATATACTGCTTGTGAGATTGTAAAATGTTGAGACCACTGTGGAAAATGGCATGGTGCCTCTCTAAAAATTTGGAAATAGAAATACCATTTGATCCACCAATCTCACTACTAGGTATATCTCTTAAATAACTGAAAGTCAGGACATGAACAGATGTATGCACACCCATGTTTATTGCAGCACTATTCACAATAGTAAAGAGATGGAAACAACCAAAGTGCCTATCATTAGATAAATGGATAAACAAATTGTAGCACATACACACAATGATACTATGCAATATCAAAGAATTATGAAGAATCTGTGAAACACCCCATAACATGGATGAACTTGGAGTATATTATGCTGAGTCAAATAATTCAATAACAAAATGACAAATATTTCATGAGTCCACTATTACAGAAACCCAAGGAAAGATCTACACACAGAAAGAAATATTCTTTGATGGTTACCAGGGGTGGGAGAGTAGGGGAGGAAAAATTACTAAATAAGTAAGAAACACATATAAATATGGGTCATAGGAAAGGTGATGCACAAATAATAAGTGACCAGCACAATATCACTAACTAAAAGGTACACAGAAGACAGAGAGGTGCAGAAGAGTTACAGACTCTTAAAAAGGGAAGCACTATCACATACATAATCCTGCATTATCAGTAATAACAAATGTTAATCTATGAGTGGATACATAGGTAGACAGATAAGATGATCAGGAATGGGTAAGCAGACAAAAATATATAGGTTTGGCAGATTATATTTCTACATGAGTGTATGTATGAGCTGTAAAAATGTCCATGTACATAGTAGAACTAATGGGGCAAAAATATGAAAACTTAGCCATAACCAAACACCTTGAAAGCATAGGTCACTGGGCCTATCAGCTCAGTACAATAATCATAGGGAACATCAAGGTCAACTGACATTATATAATCCACAAAGACATTGTTCTACATCCTGCTTTGGTGAGTAATGACTGAGGTCTTAAAAGCTTGTGAAAAGCCTTCTAGGGTGCAGCTATTGATCTCTTTTTGTCCGGAGCAAAAAAGAGTGAAGAAAATCAAAGACACATAAAAACAATTAGTCCAAGGCTCTAGTAGACAATGTGAACCTCAGCCTCCAGGACCCTTAGACCAGAAGAACTAGATGACACCTGTCTACTACTGCCAACCACTCTGAAAGGGATCAAAATAGGTGATCATGGATACAGCAGGAGGAAAATGTGGAACGAATCTCAAAATAGCAAAAAAAAAGTATCAGGCATAGGGGTCTTATAGAGACCAGTAGAACACTAAGACGATGGCCTTTACTCACTCTTCAGTCCTACAAGTGAACTCACCCTTGTGGTTTGACTTTCAGCCAAACAATAGACAGTCCTAAGAGGTAAAAAAAAATATACCATACCTAGAAGGTATACCCTTCTTAGAATAACTAAACATAAAAGATCAGAAAGGTAGCATTTACCCAGGGGTAAATCCCAGAAGGCAGGAATGGATAGAAAAGAAGAACAAAAGGAAATAAATGGTAACCACAGGAAGGCAGAGGGAAGAGTGTTGTTATGTTGTGGGGATTGTAATCAATGTCACGAAACAAAATATGTATCAACTATGGAATAGAAAAACAATTTGCTCTGTAAACTTCCCCCCAAATCGCAATAAAAGTTAATAATAATTATAATGAAGATTGTTATGAAATGTGAAACGATGTGTTATCTTAACATGAAAGAATTTATTTTAATAAGTTGGTTTTGTGGAGATGAAGATATACTTAATTATCAGCTATGCAAAAATTTTCATCTAAACATTCTCTATTGTGTTGTTGTTAGGTGCTGTCGAGTCATCTCCAACTCATAACAACCCTATGCACAGCAGAATGAAATACTTCTTCGTTAAAGGGCAAATGTTTACTCCTTTACTAAATGTATAGTAATTTTATAAATGCAGACATTTTATAAAAAGCCACATATTTTATACCTACACTTGCAAATAAAAAGCAATTGATATAAGTCTATTTTTTTTACTAATTTAATTATTCCTATTGTATTTTTCCAAACGTGAAATTACAACTCATTTTATGATAACTCATTTTTATAATTCAAACTAAATAAAATTTTCCTTGGTAGAAACAGGTATGTGATTTCTTTGACACTAAAAAGAAATCTGCAATTTAATTTAGCAAAAATTGAAATTTAAATGCCAATAAATTATGACAAAAATAAAAGAACAAATAATGTATAAATATTTTGTTTTCTGTAGTTTCAAAACTATATTTTCTCATTCTTACTTTAGTTATGTTTTAATTTCTCTAATTTGACATGTACTCTTTAATTATGTACAGTATACTTTATCTAGATTTGGCATTTAACTGCTAGCCAGAAGGCTGGAGGTTCAAACCCACCAGCCACTCCTCGGAAGGAAGGTTGGGCAATCTACTCCCGTAGTGATACTGCCTTGGAAAGTGAAGGAGGGGTCGCTATGAATCAGGACTGACTCCACAGCAGTGAGTTTGGTTTTTCGGTTTGTGGATTAGGAGTAAGAAAACCAGTTTCCCCTCTGCTTCTGTCATCTATATTCACATCTGGAATTGATCATTTTATCTTTTTATCTCATTTGAGTTTCTTTAGACACAAAGCAACGAAAATGACACTGGACTATTTCAACCTAACCTTTATTGAGGAAGGAAACATTATCCAGTCTTAGATGTTGTTGTTGTTGTTGTTATGTGCTGTCGAGTTGAACCGACTCATAGAGACCCCTCCTTGGGTTTCCAAGGCAGTATCACTACAGAAGTGGATTGCCCCATCTTCCTTCTGAGGAGTGGCTGGTGGGTTTGAACAGTCAGCCTTCTGATTAACAGTCAAGTGTCTTAGGCATTATGCTACCAGATCTCCCAGAGTCTTAGATGAGCGGTACAAAATTTTCATACACAATACCAAACCAAACCAAACTCACTGTCGACAAGTTAAATTCAACTCATAGCTATGCTTCCTTGGGTTTCCAAAGCAGTATCACTATGGAAGTAGATTGCCCAATCTTCTTTTGGAGGACTGGCTGGTGGGTTTGAACCACCAGCCTCCTGGTTAGCAGTCAAATGCGTTAGGCACTATGTTAATAAAATACATATAATCACTGCTAATATGTCCATATCCATGATTTTATTCTGAGATGAGGAAAGAGATTAGATTGTAGAATGTTCTTTTGAAACAAGAATAGTAAGATTTTGTCTCTCCTACTTTGATTATGCTGTCAGAGGTATCATTCCCTGGAGAAGGATATCATGCTTGGTAAAGTGGAGTGTCAGTGGAAAAGGGGAAGACTCTCAACAAGATTAATTGATACAGTGGCTGCAAAGATGGGCTCAAGCATTGTAGTGAGGATGGCAGTGTTTTTTTCTGTTGTTCATGGGGTCACTGTGAATCAGAACTGATTCTATGCACCTACTAACAACAATGGTTGTACAAATCTGTGATTATACTAATTATCATTGAATGATGCACTTTACATGGGTGCATGTTAATATATGTGAAGTAAAATAATTTACACATAAAGACACACAAAAAAAAAAGACAGGAAAACAGTGACAAAAAGCAGGAAACAAAAATCACAGGAAATCCAAATACTGAAGTTATTACCCCAATCTGTCATGACAAGATGGAAAATTTAGTCAGTAACTTACACAACAATTAAATGGAAATTCTATTACTTGAAAACTGTAACTGAAATGTAAAACTGTATTAAGTAGATATAAGTGCAGATTACATACACTGAAATAAATGAACTAGAAAATTATTAATGACTAATATCGTGAACTGAAGTGTTCAGAAAGAATAGAGAATGGAGAATACAGAACATACAGTAAAAGACATGGGAGACACCAGGAAAAGGTAAAGTACACTTTTAATTGCAGTCTTGGAAGGAGAGGATAGAGAGAAAAGACCAAAGGCAATATTCAAAGAGATAATGGCTGAGAGTTTTCTAAGTTCAACAAAAGACGTCAAGCATATATTCAAGAGGTACTGTGAACACAAAGAAGATGATACAGAAATCATGCCAAGGCACATTATAGGAAATGTTAAAAAGTAAAGAAAATGAGAAAATATAAAAACCACCAGGGAAATAATGATGAATTACCTTTAAAATAGCAACCTAAGGTTTGGCATATCAATGGAAAACAATGGAAGCCAGAACAAAATTAAAGAATATCATCAACATATAAAAGGAAATTGTGAATAAAATCTTTAAATATAGAAAATATTTTTTTAAAAAAATAACACTTGAAGAACATGCATATCCATGGAATTATCAGCAAATCTTAGCTAAAATAAATGAGTATTTTTTTTAAAAAAAAAGAAAGAACAATGTTGTTGTTGTTATGTGCTGTCGAGTTGAACCAACTCATAGCAACCCCTCATTGGGTTTCCGAGACAGTATCACTACGGAAGTAGATTGCCCAATCTTCCTTCCAAGGAGTGGCTGGTGGGTTTGAACAGCCAGCCTTCTGGTTAACAGTCAAGTGCCTTAGGCACTATGCTACCAGAGCTCCTAAAAGAACAATAATCTCAGATTTAAACAACAACAACAAAAAATGCAATGATAAATGAAGTGTAAATTAATACTTATTAATCTAAGTAAGTATTGATTGTGTGAAATAATGATAACCCCTTCTGTGGGTCTGAACAACACAACCTTCTGGTTAGCAGTCACATACCTTAGGCACTGCACCACCAGGGCTCCTTTAATAACCTCTTACTGCTATTTAAAATGTAGAGAAAATTAAAATAGAACAATAACACAAAAGTCTAGTTTTCAGAAAAATTTACATTTTTCAGAATGTGATAAAACATTAATTTATATTATACTTAAAAAATGAAAGATGTGCTGTATTCTGTAGGACTCTAGAACAACCTCTAAAACAATATTAATCAATGTCTGGTAAACTAATAGATGAGGAAATACAGTAATAATAGAAATTAATACTTCACAAAAGATAAAGCATTGGGAGAAAAAGAAACATAGAAAAGCTATAGCAACATAAAACCAAATTATAAATATACATTTAAATAAAAATATATCAATTAAACATAAGTGTACTAAATCTTAAACAAATTAAAGACTATGAATGCCAAACAAGACATACAACTGAAGTCTAACAACCTACTGCTTACAAATGATATACCTTATAGAAAGGTTGAAAGAAAGATAATTGAAAAATATATACTAATGAAATACTAATCAGAAAAATGTGAAACTACCATAATATCTGACAATCATGTTGTTGTTATTATGTGCTGTCAAGTCGGACCCGACTCACAGTGACCCCTCCTTGGGTTTCTGAGGCAGTACTACTACGGAAGTAGATTGCCTCATCTTCCTTTCCTGGTTAGCAGTCAAGTGCTTTAGGCACTATGCTACCAGAGCTCCTGATAGGCAAACATATAAAGAGGCATATCCTGATAACGAATGTTCAATCGATCAAGATTTTTTTTTTTTGACATGGGTCAATGCATTCTTTTTTTTTTTTTTTTTCAGTGTTCCCTCCACTCCCTTCCCACTCCTGGCAACCAACAAAGAAAATTTCCTTCCATATATAAACCTTTCCCTGACCCTCCACAACAATGAACTAATACTATATTTATTCTTTTGTGACTGACTTATTTCACTCAACATAATGTCCTCCAAGTTCATTCATGTTACGTGGTGTTTTGCTGACTCTAAATTATTCTTCAGTGTTGCATATTGTTCCATTGTGTGTATGTTAATCAGGGTGTTTTAACATTCCAATGTTACATGCTTATATTACAAACAGACAACAATATATTAAATGAATTCAATATTTGAAAAACACAACTACCAAATTTAATGTATTTGACAAGTTTCTAACACTGTACACATAAAATAGTTATAAGATAGACATTCTTTTCAAGTATGAAGAAAAAAAATAATAAAAATTGGTTATATTTGGAAACACAAAACAAATCTCAACAAATTTAGAAGGATACCACTCATCTGTCAGTTTGTTGTACTGTGGTGGCTTGCAGGTTTCAGTAAGACTGGAAGCTGTACCACTGGTATTTCAATACTATCAGGGTCACCCATGGTGTACAGGTTTCAGAGGAGCTTCCAAACTAAAATAGACTAAGAAAGAAGATCTGATAATCTGCTTCAGAAAAAAAAAAAATTGCTAAAGAAAACCTGATGAATAGTAGCAAAACATTGTCTGATATAATGCCAGAGGATGATCCCCCTCAGGTAAGAAGTCATTCAAAATGTGGTTAAGGAAAAGCTGCCTCCTCAAAGTAGCCTTGACTTTAGTGATGTTCCTTCATTTGCTAATGTGGCGTTACTGAAAATGAGAACAAATGGCTGCAAACATCCATTAATAATTGGAATATAGAATGTATGATGTATGAATCTGGGAAAATTAGAAGTCAACATATATGAAATAAAACACATAAAGATCAGTATTCTAAGCATTAGTGAGTTCAAATGGACTGGTATCAGCCATTTAAAATTGGAAAATGATATGGTCTACTATTCTGGGACAATGTGTCGCTGCTATTCATAAGATTTTCCAAGAGGCCATTTTTTTCAGAAGTGGATGGTCCCATCCTTCTTCCCAGTCTATATTAGTCTAGAAGCTCCTTTGAAACCTGTCTACTATGAGTAACCTTGCTGGTATTTGAAATATTGGTGGCATAGCTTCCAGTATCATCACAACACACAAGCCACTACAGTATGACAAACTGACAAATGAGTAGTGGATATTTCGTAGACATCCACCTGGCCAAACAATTGAAAGAGATACATATGTATGCACATTCCAAAGAAAAGTAAGCCAACAGAATGTGGGAATTATCTAACAGTATCATTAATATCACATACAAGTAAAATTTTGCTGAAGAAAATTTAAAAATGGTTGCAGCAGTCTATTGACAAGGAACTTCGAGAAATTCAAGCTGGATTCAGAAGAGGTCATGGAATGAAGGGTATAGTTGCTGATGTCAGATGGATCTTGGCTGAAAGCAAAGAATACCAGATATATGCTTACCTGTGTTTTATCAATTATGGAAAGGCATTTGACTTTGTGGATGATGTGATAGTTGGAGCTGTGTGTCAACTTGGCTGGACCACAACACTGTGTGGTTTAAGCAATTGTGATGTGGGTTGTTCCCATGATGGGATCAGAGGTATATGTTTTGAAAAGCCAATTGGTTGAAAGGGAGTTTCCCTAGTTCTGGCCTGCTTCTAGTATATTATGGACATCCTAGGAAAGGAGATTCTTCTGTGGATCGAGATTCTGTTGTGCTGCCTACAACTATCCATGAATGAACAATCCACCATTCGGCCTGGAGATCTTGGATTTGTCATTCTTTAGAGTCAACAGCCAGTATATTGCCTGCCAACCTTGAGCTGGTCAGTCCCTGCAGCTGCGTGAGCCAGAAAAAGCCTCCAGCTTGATGTTTGATCCAGGAACTTTGAACTTGCCAGCTTCCATAAGTGTATGAGCCATTTTCCTAAGATAAATTTCTGTTTCTATATATAAGCTTTACTGGTTTTTCTTCTCTAGAGAATCCAGTCTAACACAAATAACAGATTATAGATAACATTGTGAAAAATGGGATTTCAGGAGCACTTCATTGTGCTCATGAGGAATCTGTACATAGACCAAGAGGTAGTCATTGAAACAGAACAAGGGGATACTATGTGGTTTAAAATTAAGAAAAATGTATGTCAAGGTTGTATTCTTTCTCCATATTTATTCAATCAGTATGCTGTAATCTGAGAACATAGACTATTTGAAGAAGTGTGCAAATCAGGTTTGGAGAAAGATTCATTAACAAGCTGTGATATGCAAATGACACAACCTTACTGGCTGAAAGTGAAGAAAACTTTAAGCATGTACTGATGAAGATCAAAGAATATAGCCTTCCATATGGATTACACCTCAATGTAAAGAAAACAAAAATCTTCACAACTAGACCAGTAGACCAGTAAACAGCATCATGATAAGTAGAGAAAATATTGAAATTGTCAATGATTCCCTTTTACTTGGATCCACAATCAATCCCCATGGAAGCAGCAGTCAAGAAATGAAATGACATAATGCATTGGGCAACTCTACTACAAAAGACTACTTTATAGTTTTTAAAAGCAAAGATGTCACTTTGAACACTAAGATGTGCCTGAGCCAAGGTGTGGTATTTTCAATAGCCTCATTTGCATGTGAAACCTGGACACTGAATAAGAAATACTAAAGAAAAATTGATGTCTTTGAATTATGATATTGGTGAAGAATATTGAATATATCATGGATTTCCAGAAGTATAAACAAATCTCTCCTGAAGATTGCAGAACCTTCAGGGAGGATGGCAAGACTTTGTCTTCCATATTTTGGATGTGTTGTCAGGAAGGACTAGTTCCTGGAGAAAGACATCATGAGTGGTCTAGATGTAGTTATTCCCCATGGTGAGATTGGTAATTAACTCCATGGTGAAATCTATTGGTTGTTGTTGTTGTTGTTGCTGTTTGCCGTCAAGTCAAACCCGACTCATAGTGACCCCTCCTTGGGTTTCCGAGGCAGTATCACTACAGAAGTAGGATTGCCCAACCTTCCTTCCGAGGAGTGGCTGGTGGGTTTGAA
>NW_006921633.1:5118595-5120104 GCF_000298275.1 Orycteropus afer afer | reverse complement strand
AACCTCAATCTTACACAATCTCTTCTTCTGTGAAATAGAAAATTTTGCTTTATTTTTCAATTTATTTTGTGAAGATAGTATAACTTTAACACCAAAATTTGACAAAACTCTACTAAGAAAGGGAAATATATCCCAGTATTTTTCTTTAATATAGTTGCAAAAATCTAACTTTAGCCAATCTAACCTCAAACAAACAAACAAACAAACAAAAAACTCACTGCCATCGAGTTGGATCTGATTAATAGCAACACTTCCTTGGGTTTGGAGGCAGTGTCATTATGGATGCAGATAGCCTGATCTTCCTTCTGAGGAGTGGCTGGTGGGTTTGAACTGCCACTCTTCTGTTTAGCAGTCAAATGTTTTAGATACTATGCCAGAATCTAACCTCAACACTCACTGCCATTGAATCAGATCCAACTCATAGTGACCCCTCCTTGAGTTTCCAAGGCAGTATCACTACGGAAGTAGATTGCCTGATCTTCCTTCCAAGGAGTGGCTGGTAGATTTGAACCACCAGCCTTCAGCTTAGTAGTCAAATGCCTTAGGCACTACACCATCAGAGCTCCTAGTGGTACTTAAAAAAATAAAATCAATATATTGACAAGTTTCATTTATTCCTGAAATACAAAAGTAATATGTCACGGAAGTCCGGTGAGATGGCAGACTAGGCAGAAAGACTGCACAGACCTTCCTCAATAAAGAAAAGGGAAATCAATTAAGACAGACACAGAAGATAATCCTGGACCCCTGAGCCTTGAAGGGAAGGATGTAGAAGTGGACTAAACCTCAACTAGGAAAAGAATTTGTGTGAAAATACCAAAAAAGGAGACAGACAGAGCTGTGGTCTGGCAGTGATCCTGAGCGATCCTGAGGGCACAGACAGCTTGGAGAGTGCTGAGTGGTGGTAGGACCTATGAATTAGCCTAAAAATAAGTCCTGCTAGCCAGGGACTGCACGGAGGACTGCTCTGGTGGCTGGGGAATAAACGGAATAAAAGGAGAAGGTGAAGAGAAAGGCGGGCTGAGCTATGGACTTTTGCCTGTCCAAAGAGCACCACCATTTTGAATATTTACAAGCAGCTTGACAATTTTAGATATTTAGAGACAGTGCCCTCCCAGATTCCAGAGGTTTAAGAACAGGTTCTGCCTGCCAGCAAGCCCAAGGACACTCCGGACCTGCATGACTGAAAAGGTACGACATTCTTCTTGTTACTCTTATACCCCACACTGCTAGGTGAACAGAGGTGTGGCCATCCACCACTCCCATCCACCTTCTTAAGCTGCAGAAATTCCATCCCAGTCTGTGTGCTCAGACAGAGCCTGGGTGCCTGCCCTGTCCTCCACCAATTTTTTTTCTCTTTTTTTATTTTTATTTTTTCTTTTTTGCTTTCTTTTTTTTCTGTTGTTTAGTTTGCTTGTATTTGTCTGTTAATACGTTTGTCCTTTTTAATATTATTATTTATTCTTCCCTTCTCAGGTCCTAGTTTTCAGCTTTTTTTTTTTTTTTTTT
>NW_006921633.1:5108384-5109270 GCF_000298275.1 Orycteropus afer afer | reverse complement strand
GCAATGTACCAAATGTGAGTGACCAATATGGTGGCATTGAGGAAGAGAAAGACACAGAGAAGTACATGTGAGGTACGGACAACAAAGATGAACCCTTTAGCACATACAGTACTGCGTTATCAGTGAAGGCAAAAAGGGGTATATGGGTGGATAGATGGGTGGACAGACTGAACTGTTAGGTATGTCTATGAAGTGGGGAGTGTATCCAAGAACATGTATAGGGTTGGCAGACAATGGTGCTATAAGTTTATGTGTATGATCTGAATTCCCAGGTGAATAGTAGAATTGACAAGGGACAAAATTGTGGTCACTGCTTGCACAGCCAGCTACCCAGAGTGACTGAGTAGTTGAACCTGTGGGCTTGGGATCTTAGTCACAGGGGACTTCAAGCTCAATTGGCATAACATACTATACAAAACATTGTTTCATCTCCTACTTTGGTGAGTATAGACTGGGTTCTTAAAAACTAGCAAGCTGCCATCTAGATACAGTGATGGGTCTCTCCTCATCCAGAGTACAGAAGAATGAAGAAAACCAAAATTCATTAAACAATTAGTCCTAGAGACTGGTACACCAACTGATCTGCAGCGTATACAACTATGAGACCAGAAAAACTAGATGGTGCCCGGCTACCACTGTCATCCACTTGGATGGGGATCTATGTAGGAGATCGTTGATAGAGAGGGAGAACAATGTGGAACAAATTCAAAATCATTTTGGGGAAAAAAAAAAGTGAGGGGGGACCAGGTTTGCTGGTCTGATAGAGCCTGGTGGAACCACTGAGACTATGGCCCTAACTGCCCTTCAGGTCTGGAATTGAACCCACACCTGTGGCTTCCAGCCAAACAAAAGACAGGCATATGAGTTGAACATTTACCTGAGGTAG
>NW_006921633.1:5102400-5108134 GCF_000298275.1 Orycteropus afer afer | reverse complement strand
GGAAGTGGGAGGGGAGCTGTTGCATTGTGGTAAATTGTGGTCAATGTCATGAGACAAAGTGTATGTGAACTGCTGTATGGAAAGTGAATTTGGTCTGTAATTCTTCACCCAAATCACAATTAAAAAATAATAATAATTAAAAAAATATGGCACTTGATAAATTAAACATTGCAATTCCCCCATGAATGGGATAAAATAAAAGTATTACATAATAAGTTCATCAATCAAAACAGCAAAATAATTTGATACAATTCAATATTCACTAAACAAAAACTCATCAAACTGTATATAAATGATAAATTCCCTAATCTAAAAGCTCTGGTGGCTTAGTGCCTAAGACATTTGACTGCTAATCAGAAGGTTGATGGTTCAAAGCCATGAGCCACTCCTAGGAAGGAAGATGGGACAATCTATTTCCACAAAGATTTCCCACCTTGGAAACCCATTGGTGGAGTCACCATGAGTCAGAATAGACTCTGTGCAGGGAGGTTTTTGCTGGTTTTTTTTTGGTTTAAGAAAACTAAAATAAGTAAGTAAGACATACTTAATCGTTAAAGATCTGTATCGATCCGTGTTTTTTTTGTGTGTCATCCAGTTTATTCTGACTCATAGCAACTCATAGCAACATACTGAGAATGTACGGGAGATGTAAATTGCTGTATATAATTTTGATAGACTGGAAGACAGTATTTTAAGAGTGCTTATGTAGGATAATGTATATATTTTCACTCTCTAAAATGCCTCCTTTTCCCCAGACCCATTTACTCCTCATGTTCTATGAGTGTTAAACCTGGAACTAGTCTCCTCTTTGGTGGAGCCATCTGCTTTCATTCAAAGTGTAAGATAATATATTTGGCCTGAGCCAATGCTTACATTCCAGGGTAGAAAACTTCTCTTTTCTCTTCCAGGAGACAACTAATTTGCATTAGAAATAAAAGTTTTTCTTCCTCTCAGGAGGTGAGAGTTGTCTGGGCAAAGGTCCAGTACCTACATAAACTCCCAGATTAATAGTTTCAGAATTTCTCTCTTGTAATACAGATATATGCAGGAGACATCTGTTCTTTTCACAACTGCCTAGGAAGATTGGAGCAAGGGGAGTAGGTTTTGTTATTGCAATATGCAATAATAACTTGCATTTCTAATCTAACAACCTGTATTTGCCTTCAGGTCAAAATAAATAACTGTCTCTCAAAATACAGAATTTTAGTTCTTAATGGCATGAATTTCAGAATACATTACACTGGTGGTGAAACTTAATTTAACATATTTTAAAACCTATTCATTCAAAGCCTTCCATGTTTAAAGGAACATAAGCTTCCACTCCTTGGAAGGAAGGTTGGGCAATCTACTTCCATAGTGATACTGCCTCAAAACCCAAGGAGAGGGTCACTATGAGTAAGGTCCAACTCGATGGCAAATAACAACAACAAAGCTTCATAGTGTCCTAAATTCATTTTCATCTTAAGCAGAACTGTCAGGATTACTATGAAAAGTTGCTTTAAAGTAGTTTAAATTTTGATATCATAAATATATTGAGACATGATTTTGAAGAAAAACTAACTGCTGTACTTTGAGATTTTCATTGAGGATATTAGAGACTGAGTTGTAATATGTCTTAATAGTGCAAGTAGTATGAGAGGTATTTGTTCCTAATTTTTAAAACTCCCAAATCAAGGAAGCTTAAATTTTGAAGAGATCTTAAAGCTTTTTACAAAATCTGTGACAAAACACTAGGAAAAATCTGCACTAAATGATGGAATCATGAGATCACTGTCTTTTGTTTTATTTCAGCACTCATTTTGAAAAATAAATTGAATTATCATGGTCTGGTGGTGTAGTGGATAAGACATTTGGCTGCTAAACAGAAGGTCAGTGGTTCAAACTCACCAGCCACTCCACAGAAAGAAGATGGGACCATCTACTTCCATAAAGACTTACAGTGTTGGAAACCCATTAAGGATTGCTGTGAGTCAGAATAAATTCAATGGCACCAAGGTTTATTTATTTATTTTTTGAGTATATTTGCAAACCAAAATGTAATTTCTAAAATCCTACTTAAGGAAAGAATAAATATGCTGTATCTATTATCCATTCCGAAGGAAGATGGGGCAATCTACTTCCGTAGTGATACTGCCTCAGAAACCCAAGGAGGGGTCTCTATGAGTCGAGTCCGACTTGATGACACATAACAACAACAACAATATCCATTCACTCATTCAATTATCATTTTTTTCAGACATCTACATGTGTGATTAAATATGTTGAGAAGAAAATATGGATAATGTATATGTAAGTACAGTGAAAATTCTTCTGACAGATTTTTAATTTATTAAATTCATTCAATCTAGCACTCATTCTAAAGTATTGATAGAATGGATTATATTTTTCATTTTCCACTGCATTATTTTTGTTGTGCTTCTTCCTTGTGTTCATTTTATTTAATAACATTTGCTCCAACAATATGTTCTTTAATGCAATTCTGACAAAGATTTCATGTGCAGTAAGGCTTTGAACAGTTAGATAAATTTTTATCCTTTAAAGAAACAGTGACAAGCAGAAAGTGTGACAAATGTAAGTTTAACGAATCTATTCTTTTAAAAATATTTTCACATATTTCTTAATGTCCACATTTTCTCTGATAGTATATTTCTTCCATCTTTGGATGCTTCCTGTGCCATTCAATTTTTTGCCCATACAATCCTTTAATAATGCTATTGTTGTTGTTGTTGTTATGTGCCATCGAGTCGGCCCCGACTCATAGCGACCCCTCCTTGGGTTTCCAAGGCAGTATCACTAGGGAAGTGGATTGCCCAACCTTCCTTCCGAGGAGCGGCTCGTGGGTTTGAACCGCCAGCCTTCTAGTTAGCAGTCAAGTGCCTTAGGCACTATCCTACCAGAGCTCCAAAGGAAATTAGAGGCTTGAATTGTCTCTTTGCTCCTTTCAGCTTGAGAAATCCAATTTTGTTCTTTACTTTTGATTTTATAATTCCACATATTTTCACATTTCATTATTCTACTTTACCTTGTCCTCTCAAGCCACCATATGAAATCTTCTGTCCAGCTCTTATACTTAATTTCCTCCATTTGCTTTAGCAACTCTATGCTTAAGAGCAAGTTTCAGAGTCTTCTCAGAGACTCATTTTTATCTCTTCCTTATTGCCTATCTTTTTAATGACATTTAATTTTCTTCTTATATGATATTCTTGATATTGTCCCACAGCTTTTCTAGTCTTAAGCCAATAGTGTTTGGTGCATCAAATCCATTCTTGAGATAGTCCCGAAATTCAATAAGGATATTTTCAAGATCATACTTTGGCTCTCATGGACTTGCTTTGCTTTTGCTCACGTTCAACTAAGTTCGAGCTGCACTGAAGGCACTGGCAAAGCAAGGTTCCAGAAACTGGTGTTCACCAGTTGAGATGCTTCAAAAAGCAGATACAACTCTGGAGGTGCTTACTTATCTATGTCCAGACATTTGGAACACAGCCACCTGGCTAACCAACTGGAAGAGATCCATATTCTTGCCTGTTCCACAAAGGTGATTAAATGAAATGCAGAAATTATCAGTCAACATCATTAATATTACACGTGAACAAAATTTTCCTGAAGATAATTTAAAAACAACTGCAGTGATACATCAACAAGAAACTTTTAGAAATTCCAACTAGATATAGACAAATGTGAGCCTAAGGATATCACTGGTGATGCCAAATGGATGTTGGCCAAAAACAGAGAATATTAGAAAGTTGTTTGCCTGTTTTTTATTGATTACACAGAGGCATTTGACTCTGTGGGTCATAACAAATGATAGATGATGTGTTAGACTGTGTTCTCTAGAGAAACAAAACCAGTAAATCTTATATATATGTATATATAGAGAATTTTATCTTAGGAAAATGGCTCACACACTTATAGAAGCTGGAAAGTCCAAAGTTCCTGGATCAAACGTCAGGCTGGAGGCTTTTCCTGGCTCACGCAGCTGCAGGGACTGACTAGCTCAAGGTTGGCAGGCAGTATACTGGCTGTTGACTCCAATGAATGGTGAATCCAAGATCTCCAGGCCGAATGGTGGATTGTTCATTCATGGACAGTTGTAGGCAGCACAACAGAATCTCGATCCACAGAAGAATCTCTTTTCCCAGGATGTCCATACTGGAAACAGGCCACACCCCTAGGGAAACTCCCTTTCAACAGATTGGCTGCTCAAAACATTATCATCTGATCCCATCATAGGAATAAACACATCACAACATCTTAAACCACACAGATTTGTGGTCCAGCCACGTTGACACATAGCTCCAACTATCACAGATGATTTTATGATAAATAGGAATTCCAGAACACTTAATTGTGCTCATGCAGAACCTGTACGTGGATCAAGAAGCCATCATTTGAACAAAACAAAGGACTATTTTGTAATTTAAAATTAGAAAAAGTGTATAGCAGGTTTATACTGTTTGACTTTGCTTATTCAATCTGTGCAATGAACAAATGAATTTCAATCCTGGACTATAGGAAGAACTCAGCAACAGGATTGGAGAAAAGACTCACTAAAAATCTGGTACAACTTTGATTGCTGGAAATGAAAATTACTTGAAGCACTTACTGATGAAGGTGAAATGCCAAAATGATCATTGACCTTCAGTAGGATTATGACTGAACATGAAGAAAATGAAAATCCATATAAACTAAAGGTTGGCAATGTGAAGTCACACAGTAGCATTGCAAGAGAAAGACCTGACAATGTGATTCAGCAAAGATTAGAGCCTAGAAAACTCTATGAAGTAGTTCTATACTGTCATATGAGGTAGCTATGAGTTGAAATTGACTCAATGGCACCAAATAATACAACAGCAATGTCAGTTAACCATGCAGTCTACTATATACCCCAAATTTAACATGATTGCAAAAATGTGCAAAATGCAAACTAAATATTTAATTTTATTGCAAATGGAATATTGGGTTCCAAGTCCAAGGTGGTGGACTAGGCACATACACTATCCAGACCCTCTACAATAAATACTTTAAGAAACTAGGAAAATAGCTATAGATGACAATCCTAGATTCTAGAGCTTCAAAGGAAAGGAAAAAGTAGTAGATTAAATATCATGGAGAGGAAGAATGAATGAAAACAGAGCAACAAGTAGTAAACTGGTAACTGGCACAGCATGACTATTTTTAATTATTGCAAACAGCTTTCTGATTGGAGCTGTTGTTGTTAGGTGCTGTTGAGTCATCTCTGACTCATAGCGACCCTATGTACACCAGAATGAAACACCGCCTGGTCCTGAGCCAGCTCCATGATCCTTGCTATACTTGAGCCCATCACTGTTGCCACCATGTCAATCCATCTCGTTGAGGGCCTTCCCCTCTTTCATTGACCCTCCACCTTACAAAGCAGGACATCCTTCTCCAGGGAATGGTCCCTTCTGACAACATGACCAAAATATGTGAAATGAAGTCTGGCCATTCTCTCCTCCAAGGAGCTGCACTTCCTCCGGGACAGACCTGTTAGTTCTTTTAGTAGTCCAAAGTACTTTGAGCATTCTTCACCAACACCACAGCTCAAAACACCAATTCTTCGGTCTTCCTTATTCATTGCCCGGCTCTCCCATGCATATGAAACGATTGAAAATACCATCGCTTGTGTCAAGCGTACCTTAGTCAAGGAAGCATCTTTGCTCTTCAGCACTTGACAGAGATCATTTGGAGCCAATTAGCCCAGTGCTATACA
>NW_006921633.1:5101244-5102000 GCF_000298275.1 Orycteropus afer afer | reverse complement strand
CAGGTTGTTAATGATTCTTCCTCCAATCCTGATGCCATGTTCTTCTTCATATAGTCCAGCTTCTCAGATTATTTGCTCAGCATACAGATAGAAAAAGTATGGTGAAAGGATACAACCTGACATACTCCCTTCTTGATTTTAAACCATGCTGTGTTCCCTTTTTCTGTTCTGGTCTATGTACATGCTCTCCATGAGTACAATTAAGTCTTCTGGAATTCCCATTCTTCTCAATGTTATCCAAAATTTGTTATGACCCATGCCATCAAATGCTTTTGCATAGTCAATAAAACAAAAGTAAACATATTTCTGGTATTCTTTGCTTTGAACCAAGATCCATCTGACTTCAGCAATGATATCTCTCATTCCACGTCCTCTTTTGCATTTCTGGAAATTCTCTGTCAACATGCTGCTGCAACCATTTTTGAACTATCTTCCATAAGATTTTACTTATGTGTGATATTAATGATATTGTTTGATAATTTCCACATTCTGTGGGATCATCTTTCTTTGGAATGGATACAAATATGGATCTCTTCTAGTCAATTGGTCAGGTAGTTGTGTTCCCAATCTCTTGGCATAGCCAAGTGAAGCAGGAAGCAGATAATCTGTTCCACTTGCCCAGGACTGCACCAGCACCCACATGGGTGATCAGGTAACCAGAGTGGTGTGTCCTTTGTCCTTAGCTTGTACAATTTCCTGGTATTGCAAGATGCAGCCATCTCCAGTCAAACTTCCCCCACTGCCAATGCTGGGCTA
>NW_006921633.1:5094225-5101028 GCF_000298275.1 Orycteropus afer afer | reverse complement strand
CCTCCTCCTTGTTTTCCTTTTCTGTTGTTTTTCTTTTTTCCTCTTTTTTTTTTTTTTTTGTCTTTCCTTTTGTCCCTGCTCCCTGTCCATGGTCAGTAGCACCTGCACCTACCCTTCTGTGGACAGTAGTATGAATCTTTCCACAATGAGCCCAATGTTCCTGCTGTAGTTGTGTTTGGTAGCTAATAACTGCACTAGATTTTTTTTCTTCTTCTTCTTCTTCTTCTCCTTTCTTTTTTTCTTTCTTCTCAGTTCTTTCATCATCCCTCCTTAATTTTTTTCTTTTTTTTTTCTTTTTCTCCCACTTGCCTCCACCATTTCTTTCCTTTTCTTTCTTTTTTTTTTTTACCAGACAGGAGATTTTATTTAAAGAGGCGAAAGGGCACCTGCACCGAGGCAGGACAGAAGAAGAAGAAGAGGAAGAAGAATAAGAGGAAGAAGAAGAGGAAAAAGAGGAGGAAGAAGAGAGTGAGCAGGGGAGAGGGTGGTCTTATATAGACCTGGGGTTAGGAAGTTGTACGTCAGAGCTGGGGGAAGGGGTCTTAAGCTATCAGAAGCTATGTTTATGTTGCCTTTTAAAATTTGCGCCTTGCAGGAAGCTCAGTTTTGACTTCCTTTAACTGACTTATGACCTTGGGCAGGGCAGCAGGGAATGAAGAAGAATCTGGAAGAGACACTCAAGATGGCGTGGCATATCTCTAACATTCCCCCCTCTTTGGTTATTTTAAAAGAAAAAAAAGTGTCCACTTTTGTGGGAAAAAGGGGCAAAGGCCAATCTTCAGAGCTGCTTCCTGCTGGTGAGGGGCACGGCGTCTTTGGAAGTGGGGCCTTCCCTCTATCCATGGATGAGTTTGTCTCTTGTAGTGCCAAAACTAGTTTTCTTTTGCTTCAACTTCAGAGATGCTGTGTTGTTTTGCCTGGCTGGTGATTTGTAGTATGTAGAGGTCCTCAAAGAAGTGGCTTCTAAGGGTGTCGACTCCCAGGGGTTGGCGACACATGTTTGGCATCTGGTGTTCTGGGACCTGTAAGATAGGCTGGGTTCAATGATTAAGGGAGGGAAGCGAGAACAGGGAAACAGTGGAGCCTAGGTGGCCAAGGTATTTTATTAGTTGGGTGGTCTCTATGAGCACAAAGGAATGTCTTCCAGGTCTTTAGCTTGAAGGATCATTTGGTTTGCTGTCTGTCACAAAATTTGGGTAGATATCTGGCAGACTTGTGATTGAATGAAATGGAGAACACAGGGGGCAATGGTAGCAGTCAACATGATGGAGATTAGGGGGCCCAAGAATGGTAGGCACCAAGGTAGGGAGTCCGAAAAGAGGGAAGAAAAAGGTGGACCACTGTTAGTGGATTGATGTTGATCTATATCAGTTGCCTTCTCGATGAGTCTTTTGGCTGCATCTTGTACTATACCTGACTGATTTATATAGAAACATACTTCTCCCAGAAATAGGAAAAGACTTTCCTTTTCTGTTGTTAGTAAATCTAATCTTCTCCTGTTCTGAAGAGTGACTGCCACAAGGGAGATGAGTTGATCTTGCAAAGTCGTGATTGACTTAGCGATGTCTTTTAGGCTGTCAGACAGTTCTTTAGAAACTTGGTGGAAATAAGTCAGTTCCAACTGCAGTAGAGATACCTAGACCAATTAGTAGGAGTATCAGTTGAATTGCTCTGCGTTGTCTTATTCTAGTCACAACTGGTACAGGTAGGGGCTGGTCATCTAGAGCAATGTCAATGGCTGGGCTGAGATAGACTAGTGTGCAGGTTCCAGCCCAGTTGGTAGGGAGGCACAGGTAAGTAGAGTTACCACAGAGGAAAAAGACACCTTGAGTAGATATGAAAAATTGATTGTGGATACTGAAAAGGTGGGTGATTTTATTGTTTTTTGCCTCTGAGACTCCTAGATTTCCTGCCATGGCAGCACTAGTTAGTGGTTGGAAAGGTCCCCAAGAAGTGGATGGGTGTGCTCTAATTGTTTTATTTTCTCAATGGACAAAGAACCGTTTGGTGTCAACAAGGAGCCACTCAGAGGAAAGGTTGGTGGAGGATATGAGAAGGAATTCAGTAACGAGAGGGGGTGTGTTTGTTACATGGGGTCCATGGATGCATGGTCACACATGGACTATGTCGGCCGTTACAGGATCCTGAATTTTTGTTGAGAAGTCCCTAACTACTGATCTGTGGAGGGCCTGTAAATCTTACAGGCTTAATAAAAGGAGCATTTTGGGAACTACATAAGAAGCATGATCCATTGGAGGCTGCAGTTGTATAGTGAAGTTGCATAGTTTAGGTGAGAGATGTCCCAATGGGGGGCCTGTCATGTTGCGTTGGAAACAGAGTGGGGCCTAGAATGTAAGTAAGACATTGTGAGATATAGCTCCATGGATGGGTTTGGTAGTGGCCTTATATGTAGTTATATTGTTTAAGTAGCTTTTGAAGAGTTGAGCCATGTGGCCTGTTTGTGTATTTTTGGTATTTTGGTTTATAGGGAAGTCCATGATGGATTGTATGTCTAATTGTGACAGTGGAACCCCCTTTTCATATCGGGGATGATACATGAGATCAGTTGTGGCCCATATTATAGGTGGAGTGGGGACTGCTGTACAGTAGTTTGCAGATAAAGGGAAACAAAGCCAGCACTTGTTTGCCCAAGTGGTGTTGGATCATTGTATTAGGGAATATGTCAATTGAAGGGTCTGTCTCAGATAGTCTGGAAGTTGAGTTTTGTGGAGACTAGAGGGATCATATAAAGGAAAAGCTATGAGCCTAGTGATTATAGGTCCCTTAAACAAATCAAAGCAAGTAAGCGGAAGGAAATTAATCAGTAGATTATAGCGAGGAGACATCTTTGTCGGGTGGTACAGTCCTTTGGAGTTGTGGTAGCTAGGCCTAACCCAAGTATGAGGCCAAGTGCAATAATGCTAAGTGGTGTCAGTGAAGAGAGAGTTTGACAGTACATGAGGATTTAGGTAAGGAAAGTTAGTTGGTCCTAGGAAGCCCTTGTTGAGCAGGTCTGTAACAATTGGCAGTAACCCCAAAAGACTAGAGTGTGGCAAGGGATACTGAGCTTGGGCTGGAAATTGGGAAGGGTCTTTGAGAAGGATTTTAACAGGGGAGCACTTGGCTATCAAAGGTAAGTGGATGTCCCAGACTTTAGGGTCAACTAGGGTAGGGTCAATACACCATTGGGGGAAGGGGGGCTGGGAATGGACAGCCTGTGAAAGTAAAAGACAGAGGGAGGACGTTAGAGTGCTGGAGGGATCCAGAAGTGAAAATTGGATGGAAGTGCCAATTTTTAATAAAATGTCTCAACCCAGCAGGAGAACGGGACAGGAAGGGAAGACCAAAAAGGAATGCAAAAATGAAAAATTACCAATTGTACACGATAGGAGAGGAGTTTGTAGGGGGCAACGTGATTGACCTTCTATTTCAATAGAGGTCTGAGACAGGGAGGAGGGTCCACAGTACTCTCATAAAGCAGAAAAACTGGTGCCAGTGTTGATCAAAGAGGCGATCATCTTACCTGTCATGGTGAAGGTTACCCTGGGTTCCTGGGTGATCCGCGTTGGGCCAAACAAGCCAGGGCCTCCTCACAGGTCTTCTGCCATCAGACTGATAAGGTCGTTTGAGGGAGTGGGGGGGCAGCAACCCTACGGTGGGTGGACACCAGGAGGCAGTCAAAACCCTAATGTCCCTTTTGTTTGCATTTGGGGCAGAGCCTCATGGGAGGTTTGGGGTTTGGGCATTCACTAGCCCAGTGGCCTTGTTGATCACATTGGAAGCAGGGTCCCGGGGGGTTGGAGGGTCCCCCATTGGGGCATCGTGGCATGGTGGGATTGATGGCCTGTGCCAACAATTGGTATTTTTGTTTGGCTCTTATCTCATCTCAGCCATTATAGGCTTTAAATGCAATTGCAAGAGTTTCTGCCTGGGGAGTAAGGGGAACCCTTTCTAGTTTCTTTTTTTTTAGCTTAGACTTAAAATGTTGGGGTAGACTTAAGAAAAAAAAGTGTATCATAACTAGTCTCTGGCCATTGGCAGACTCCGGATCTAGATTAGTATATTGCCAGAGGCCTTCAATAAGTCTCTGAAGGAAGACGGATGGATTTTCATTTTTATCCTGAATAATTTCATTTAGGTTATCATAATTGACAGCCTTCATGGCTGCTTGGCATAGGCCATGGAGTAGGCAGCTAACCTACCTGTTTCTGGCATCGGTACCTGCCTGAGTATTGTAGTCCCATTTTGGGTCTCAATCGGGGACAGCATCTGCGCCTGCTGGGTGACGATTGTTTGTGAGGTGTTCTTGATCTGCATGGGCAGGCACAGGCCTGCTCCAGCACTCTTTTGTTCTCCTCAGGGGTAAGTGAATTGGTTAGGACAACAAAAATATCATGATAGGTTAGCTAGTATGATTGTGTCAGGAATTGAAACTGTTTGATAAAGGTTGTGGAGTCGGAAGTGAAAGATCCAAGCCTAGACTGAATGAGAGCCTGCTTAGTCATTGAAAAAGGGGTATGGACTTGAACAATTCCCTCAGCTCTGGCAACCTCTTGCAAGGGTGCCATCATGTGGGCAGACTGAGAGACTTCAGGGTCAGATGACTTATGGGCCTTGGAGCAAGTGATGGGTGGAGTCAGCGTGCAGGGAGGGGTGGAGGGAGGAGAAGGAGGAGGAGGGAAGGGAGTGGGAGGCTCTTGTGGGCTTGGGGGAAATGAGTGAGGAACTAGAGCCTGGGGTGGAGCTACTTGTGGCTCTCCCCGATAAGGAGGAGGATCATCTGCTGGATTGAGATGGCCAATCGAGATGGCCGACAGACTCGAAGGGGAGGGGCGCTCGGGTGGAAAGAGATCGGGCTACTAGCAGTTTTTGGGGAAGGGATTGTTGATTAGCTAGTGAGCAGAGGGAAGGTTGACTATGGAGACAAGAAAAGCCTTGAATGTAGGGAATCGCCAACCATTTTCCTTGGCGCTCACAAAAGTTCTACAGGTTTCAAATTAGACCAGATTCCAGTGAGCCATTAGGCGGCCAAACGTTTTAGTTGTCCAATTCATATTGGGAACAAATTTGAGTGCACAAACGTATGAGATGCTTGGGCTTTAAATCTAAGCCTTTAAGGTTCCATAACAAACACCCCAGGGGAGAGTCTGTGAGTATAGAGGATCCAGAGCCCATGGTGACCAGAAGCAAGACAAAGCGCAGCACCTATAACTTAAGAAGTCTCTCAAGGTATTGATCATGCTCCCCAGCTTAGGACCTGGTCCTAAGTATGGAAGCCTAAGCTCCTCATGGAGGCATCCTACCATGGGGAGAGGGCTTAAAAATGGGGGCCACACCATCTTCTGAGGCGTCCCTGCAGTGGGTGGGGGCAGAATGGGCAAGTACCAGACTTGTCCCAGTGAGTCCGGTTTGTGCTCTGGAGTAGAGTCCTGTTTTTCTAGTCACCAGAACTTAGAATTCAGATACCCGAGCTGTCATTATAAGACTTACCCAGGCCGGGGCAAAGGTGATGATTTGCCAGTGTTGTTTGCTGGGAAGGCACCCAGGCACCCAGGGAAGATGGTTCGTGGGTGCTGGGGGGCAGGTCGGAGAGCCGGTGGAATGGGGGGTTCTGGACCCTCCGATGAGGAATCAGGGGCACCAGCAATTCCGCCTCTGACACCAATGTTAGAGCTCCATCAGCATTCAACGACCATGCCACACACCAGGGTACCCAACAGGAGATTTTATTGAAAGAGGTGAAAGGGTGCCTGCACCGAGGCAGGACAGAAGAAGAAGAAGAAGAGGAAGAAGAAGAGGAAAAAGAGGAGGAAGAAGAGTCTTTTCTTTCTTTTGACCTGCCTTAGTGAGTGAGTACCTTGCCCCCTATCACCTCTGCATTCAGTGGTGCCACCCTGACCCTCTGTATTCCATGATGTGAGCCACATATCTCGTGCACCTGTTTTGTGGCTGTTACTTGTGCCACATTTGTTTCTTTTCTTTGTGCTTGTTTGTTTTTCTTCTTTTTTTTAATTTTCTTTTTTCTTTCTTTTTACATCTCCCCATTTCCCTCCCCTCATTCTCTCTTTCTTTCTTTTTTTTTTCCTTTTCCCTTTCTGTATCCTCCTGCCCTCGCCTTTTTTTCTATCTTTCCCCAGTAATTGGGAGCCACTCACCCTACCCAATCATGCCCACTTACATCTACTGCTCCACCCTCTGGGTGAGTGGCACCACACATTCCAGCACTACTGAACTGATGACAGATGATAGCCAACATCTACCCAGCCTGCCCTCAGTTACTTTGCACAATGATCAATCAGACATATGTAGCCACATTCCAACACGTTATTAAATCTACCAATACACAGGTATTCCCGTCATCGTCTCTTGATGTTTTCTGCATCATTCAATATTTTGCCAATAGAATCTCTCACTATTGCAACTAGAGGCTTAAATTTTTTCTTCAATTTTTTCAGCTTGAGAAATTCTGAGCATGTTCTTCCCTTTTGGTTTTCTAACTCCAGGTCTTTGCACATTTCATTATAGTAATTGGTTTTGTCTGCTCGAGCTGCTCTTTGAAAACTTCTGTTCAGCTCATTTATCTTGTCATTTCTTACATTGACTTTAGCTATTCCCCACTCAAAGGCAAGTTTCACAGTCTCCTCTATCATCTATTTTGGTCTTCTCTTTTGTTGTCTTCTTAGTGACCTCTTGCTTTCTTCATGGATGATTTTTTTTTTTTTTTTTATTAGGATTTGGGTGAAGATTTACAGAGTAAATTCACTTTTCATACAGCAGTTCACATATACTTTGTCTCATGTCAT
>NW_006921633.1:5060859-5065573 GCF_000298275.1 Orycteropus afer afer | reverse complement strand
GAGGAAGTGGGAGGGGAGCTGTTGCATTGTGGTAAACTGTGGTCAATGACATGAGACAAAGTATATGTGAACTGCTGTATAGAAAGTGAATTTGCCTTGTAAATCTTCACCAAAATCACAATTAAAAAATAAAAGAAATCAGGCATCATGTTTTCCTGGGCAATCTGCTGCAAAAAGCCTCTTTAAAGTGTTGAAGAGCAAAGATTTCATTTTGAAGACTAAGGTGTTCCCAACCCAGGTGATGGTATTTTCAATTGCCTCCTGTACATGTGAAAGCTGAGCAACAAATAAGGAAGACCAAGAGTAGTTGATACCTTTAAATTGCAGTGCTGGTGTAGAATACTGATAATACTATGGACTGGCAATAGAACAAACAAATCTGTCTTGGAAGCAATGTAGCTTGAATGCTCCTTAGAAGTGAGAATGGCTAGATTTCATTTCACTTACTTTGGTCATCTTGTCAGAAGGGACCATTCCCTGGAGAAGGATATCATGCCAGGTATAATGTAGGGTCAGTGACAAAGGGGAAGACCCTTAATGAGATGGACTGACACAGTGGCTACAATGATGTCCTCAAGCATAGCAAGGATTATGAGGGTGCCGCAGGACCAGGCATTGTCTGGTTCTGTTGTACGTAGGGTGGCTATGACTCAGATCTGACTTGATGGCACCTAACAACAACAACAACCCAAAGCAATCTACAGATGAAATGTAATACTTAGTAGATTCCATCAGCATTCTTTAAAGGGGCAGAAAACAAATTACCAACTGTATATGGAAAAGAAAGAGATCTCAGATAAGCAAAACTCTGCTAAAGAACAAAGTAAGGGACCTCACATTCCCCCATCTCAAAACTTATTCTACATCCACTGTGGTTAAAACAGCCAAGTATTGTCACAATGACAGACACATAGACCAGTGGAATTGAAAACTCAGAAAGTAAATCCATTGACTCATGTACAGTTCATCTTTGAGAAAGGGCCAAAATCCGGTAAATGGAGAAGAGATAGTCTGTTTAACAAATGGTGCTGGCGAAACTGGTTATCCATTTGCAGAAAGGTCAAACAGTATCCATATATCCCACCATATATAAAAACTAACTCAAAATGTATCAAAGGCTTAAATGTGAAACCTAAAACATAAAGATTATTAAATAAAAAATAGGGCAAACTTAGGAGCCCTAATACATTACATAAGCATACTATCAAATAAAACAGTATATATAAATAAAATACATGCAAAAGACAAACTGGATGATTAGAACCTCTTAAAAATTAAACATTCATGCATATCAAAAGACTCTATCAAAGGAGTAGAAAGATAACTTACAGATTGGAAAAAAAAAAAGACAACAAAATACTGAAAAAGGGACTAATCTCTAAAATTTATAGAAAATTTAAACACCTTAGCAACAACAAAAGACACATAATCCAATTAAAAACAGGCACAGGACATGAGCTGACAATTCACCAAAGAAAACATCCAGGCAAGGCTAATAAAAACAAGAAGAAATCTTCTTAATCATTAGCCACTAGAAAGATGCAAGTTAATGTAACAATGAGATATCATCTCACCCCAGCATTAATAGCAAAGTTCAAAAAACCAGAAACAACAAATGCTGGTGAAGTTGTAGAAACACTGGAACACTCATATACTGCTGATAGAACTGTAAAATGGGAGAATCACTCTGGAAAGTGGTATGTCACTTTTCTAATAAGTTGGAAATAGAAACAGCATATGATCCAGCACTAGGTACATATGCTAGAGAAATAAGGTGACATGAACAGATACATACACACCCACGTTCATCACAGCATTATTCACAATAGCAAAAAGATGGAAACAATCTAAGTGCCCATAAATGGATGAATGGATAAACAAACTATGGAACATACACAGAATGTATGTACCATACATTATTACATTAATGTTAAGTAACATTGTTATGCAAAATTAAAGAATAATGATGAATCTGAAAAACACCTCATAACATGGATAAAGCTACAGGACTTTTTTCCCCCAAAAAATATTCAATACTATTATAAATTCCACATATCTAATTGATTCTCAAATAATGCTTTCATTAATTTATTTAAAATTAATTATTTTGAAAATTGTGGTTTGGGTGAAAGTTTATAGAGTAAACTAGTTTTCCATTCAACAATCCATACATATTCTGTTTTGTGACATTTACTGCAATCCCTGCACTATAAAAGCATTATTTTCACTTCCTCCTTGTGCTCACACTTTCCTTTTGTCCTTTCTACCATCCCCTCCTGCCTTCCCTGATCTATCCCTAGACAAATACTGTCTTCTTGATCTCATATGCTTGATAGTTGCAATTAGTGTGTACCATCCTGTATTACTGTTCCCCTTCTAGTCCTGTCAATTTTTTGGCTGAAAGTTGAGTCATGGAGGTTAAGTTCAGCTTGAAGGGTGTTTAAGGGTCATAGTTTCAGGAGTTCCATCAGTCTTAATCACACTAGTAAACTTGGTCTATCCATGACCTCCTATTGTGATCTTTTTCAGCACATTCAGCAATGGTAGTTGGGCATCACTTCCTCTGGTTTCAGGATAATAGATGCTGGAGTTCATGTGGACCATTAGTCCTTTGGACTAATTGTTTCCTTTCATCCTTGATTTTCTTCACTCTTCTTTACTCCAGACAGGGAGAGACCAATAGCTGCACCAATAGTTAAGCTACAGGCTTCTCACAAGCTTTTAAGATCCAGTTGCTAGCTACTCACCAAAGTAGGATGTAGAACATTGCATTTGTGGACTATGTTGTGCCAGTTCACCTTAGTGACCCCTGAGACTATGGTCCTGAGCCTCCATACTCAGAGACTCAATTGCTCATCGTGTTTGGTTATGACTTAGAAGTTTGCATAATTTTACCCCCCTGTATACTTTACTACATTCATGGGTATATTTGCAGTACATGTGAATACATAGGTGAAGATACCCTCTGTCAAACTGGTATATAACATCAAGTTATATGATGTGGATAGCATCAAGTACAATTGGTATAACACAGAAACCTTGTTCTATATCCTACTTTGGTGAGTAGCAACTGGGGTCTTAAAATCATATGAGGAACAATCTAAGAGGCAATAATTGGTCTCTCTTCATCCAGAGCAAGGAAGAATGAAGAAAAGCAAAGACACTTGGAAACAGTTAGTCCGAAGGGCTGGTAAACCATAAGAATCTCAGCCTATATGACCCTGAGACCAGAACTAGATTGTGCCCAGCTATCATTGTCAACCACTCGGAAAGGGACCAAAATACGAGATTCCAGATAGAGTGGGTGAAAGATGTACAACAAAACTTAAAATCATAAAAAAGACCAGACTTACTGGTCTGATAGAGACTGGTGAAACCCCCAAGACTATGGCTCCTGGTCACCTTTTGGGCCTCAAACTGGATTTACTTCTGTGGCTTCCAGCCAAACAACAGATAGGCTTACAAGGTGAGCAATCATATCAGGTGGGTACACTCTTTAGAACAATCAACCATGGAAGATTGGAAAGGCAGCATTTGCACAGGGAGATAGCTCAGAGGGCAGGAATGCATAGGAAAGAAGGACATAGGGAAAAGGTAACCACAGGGAGGAAATGGGAAGAGAGCTGTTCCATAATGGAGATTTCAATAAATGTCATAAAACAAAATGTGCATGAACTGTTGAATGGAAAACAAATTTGCTCTGTAAACTTTCAACCAAATCACAATTGGGAAAAAAACAAAAAGAATCATTCTTTGAAGGTTACCAAGAGAGGGAGGAGAAGAGAGGGAAAATCACCAACTAGAGGATCCAAACCAAACCAAACTCACTGCCGTCGAGTTGGATCTGACTCATAGCGACTTCTCCTTGGGTTTCTGTGGCAGTATTGCTATGGAAGTAGAATGGCAACCTTCCTTCCATCAACATTGATTTACTTGGGTAAAGGGCAAGCCAATATACAGTAAGAGGCAGGCCAGTACAAAATGGTCAGAAGACACAGGGAGGAACACAAGAGTTAAAGGTAACAATGATGAATACTATTACACACACACAATCTTGCAATAACAGTAATTACAATAATCTACAAGCAGAAAAATAGGTACACTCTCAGTATCAACAGAAGTGGCAAGGAAAATGGGACTACATTCAACATCTCATTGTTCTTTTGATTTGCAACTCTCTATTGGCTATTGATCATGATCAATTCTTCATGTGTTTATTGGTCTTCTGAATATTTTCTTTGGTGAAGTGTTTGTTCATGTTTCCTGCCAACTTTTTATTGGTTTGTCTTTCTGATGTTGAGGTGCTGGATTTTTCTATACATTTTAGAGATAAGTCTCTTGTTAGATATATTGTTGCTGAATATTTTTTCCCAATCTGTAGGTTCTCTTTTTACTCTTTTGGAGAAATTTCTTGATGCACATAGATTTTTATTTTTTAAGATCCCAGTCATGTAGTTTATAGTCTGCTATTTGTGCCTTTTAGTTATGTTCCATAGTCTATTTATGCCATATATATGGCCTCTATCTTTGCCCCAATTTTCTTCTTTGATGAACTGTATACTTTTCTCTCACTGACATTGAGTCAATTGGACTGCTAGTGATCCCTCTTTGGGTTTCCAAGGTGCTATCTCTATGGAGGTAGATTGTTCAATATTCTTCTTGACCAGTAGCTGGTGGATTTGAACCACCAGTCTTCTGGTTATCTGTCAAATGC
>NW_006921633.1:5058731-5059528 GCF_000298275.1 Orycteropus afer afer | reverse complement strand
TGCCTTAGGCACTATGCTACCAGAGCTCCTTTAGGGGAAAAAATTACCAATTTCACCATAGGGAATAACTACATTCAGCTGTTCAGCCACTCAAGCAAGCCAAGCCAAGTTGACACAAAGACTGAATTATCACAATGTCAGACACAAGGTAGAGCACAAGAGTTAAAGGTAAAAATGGTGAATACTATTACATCTGTAATTCTGTGGTATCAGTAATAAAAATAATCTATGAGTGATTACATAGACACTCAATTTGAACAGGGGTGGGAAGGAGCATGGGATTACACCCACAGATACATAGAAGTTTGGCAGAGGATATTTCACTGTTAGCATATGTGCTGCAATTACATCCATGAATGTAGTAGACCATACATGGGACAAAGTTATAAAAACTTATTAATCACAACCAAACACCCTGAAGGAATTAATCACTGGGCATGGAGGCTCAGGAATATAATCTTGGGGAATACTAAGGTCAACTGACATAACACAACATGAAGGCAATGTTCTACATTCTACTTTGATGAGCAGCAACTTGGGTTTCAAAAGCTTGTGAGCAGCCTTCTAAGGTGCAACTACTAGTCTCTCCCTCTCCAGAGCAAGGAAAAGTGAAGAAAATTAAGGATTCAAGGAAACAGCCTAAGAACTAATGGTACACATGAACCCCAGCCTCTATGACCCTGGAACAAGAAGAATTATGTGGTGCCTGGCTACCACTGCTGACCTCTCTGAAAGGGATCACAATAGGTGGTCGTGAATAAAGTGGAGGAAAATGTAAAACAAAACTCAAAATTATT
>NW_006921633.1:5045039-5052571 GCF_000298275.1 Orycteropus afer afer | reverse complement strand
GCCTGCTACTCTGTGCTACGCACATGCTTACCTTGCTCCCGGAGACCTGGTCTCTCTCAGGAGGGTAACAAGGGAAAGTGTTCAGTGCAGATCAGTGAGTAAGCACAAGCCCACCCGTGCTTACCTTGCTCCCGGAGACCCGGTCTCCTATGTGTGTTAGAAAGAAATATTGAGTATGGATTACAGAGAGCATGGAAGTCTGCCTTCAGCCAATACCTGATTGTATGTGCTAAAAGGGGAATTTAGATTTGTTAAGAAGTAACACAGGCAGTTGGTTTGAATCCAGTGCCAAACCAAAACCAAACTCACTGCTTCGAGTCAAATCTGACTCATAGAGACCCCTCCTTGGGTTTCTGAGACAGTATCTCTAGGGAAGGGAGCTCTGGTAGCGTATGTGTGATAATGTGTTTAATTCCTGATGAAATATTTCAAGACAGGTTCTTACATGATAAATTACATTCACATAAAATTAACAGGATGGTGACTGTTCCTAAGTCAGACAAAATAAGTAAAAGGACAAGAAGGAACTAAAACACATAAACTTTGAATGAACTAGTATGTTTCTTCAAAGATCACCTACATTATGGAGAAGGGCTACATGAAGTTTTTCTGTATTGATAGAATAGAATTGGTACTAATAGATAAAATTCCAGGAACAAACACTGCAGTTCCCTATAAAGATGATCTTTCTAAAAATTGGGCTGCTTTTTGAGGAAATGCTTGTTATGTTCTGGGAAATCATCAAAGGTAAGTTTGATGATTTTCTGTAGAAAAGATTCCATCAGTGTTTAGAATATTTTGAGTAAGCTTGAAAACATAGTTTCTGAGGTTTTTCTAACTCTAACAATCTCTGAATTAAGCAGTGTGTTGTCAAGAGGTGGTATTATTATATAAAATAAATTATCCATGTTTCCTCATGAAAAGACAGCAGATAAAATACTACCTGTTGGAGACCAAGAAGAAGACCCCCAAAAGAACATGATTGTGAGGCACATGTTCTAATTACAGTGAAGAGATGACAAGACCTCTCTTGTGATTGTTTGCTTTTAGAGATGGCAAGGCCTCTCTGTGGTTGAATGCTGCTTTAAAAGATGGCAAGGTCTCTCTCACTGTTAAATCCTTAGTTGGCAAAACATCTAAGTATTAAAAGTAGATGTTATTCTCCATGTTTTTATCTTATACTTTGGGTCACTGTGTCCTAGTAAACATTTATCATTTTACACTCCTTATTCCTGAGGAAACTTCTCTGATTGTTTTAATGGCCACCTGTTCTCCTTGAGCACAGAGAGGAGTAAAATTTTAGCTCTGTAAAGAATAAGCTGATTGTATGGATTCCAAGACTAATGACATAATCATGTACAAACATATAAATAAAGTAGAACAAAGGCATCAGGGGTCGCTCCCGCAGAACATGCAGGGTGTCTGCCTGGCCCCCGTTCCTTAAAAAATAAAAAAAGAAAACTATTAATCCTTTCATGTTACTTCATTTCATGACCTGTGTGGTTTTGCCAGACACGGAAACTACCTACTCTCTTTTTTACATGTTCTTGTTTATTTAATTTGTACTTTGTGAGTGAATATTCTATATGAGATGGTCCTAAGCCACCAAAGAAGCATACAATCTGGGGGTTTTTCTATCCTTAGGAACTTTCAATATAGAGTTGGAGAAATGTCTGGGAAAATACTATAAAGAGGTATTTAGACAAAAATGGTACAAAGCACACTTGGCTACAAGTGATAAGAATGTAAAAATGAATAATATGAATGAATTGATAATCTGTCCTATTTAAATGGGCTCCAGATATTACGTCTTTCAGACTTTGCATATCAGAGTCTGTCAGTAGGCTTAGCCTCTGTCACCCATTAGTCATCGGAGAATAAAAGGTCTCTCTCTTTAAAGAAAGGGGAAATGGTTTCAGCTTTTTTGCATTATTTTTAGTTCCACCTCATTGATTTCATAGTAACTGGAGGTTCTGATTTGAATAACAAAATTATTCCATATCATATTGCTTAAAAAATAAGATAATTCAATATTAAAATCATTGTTCTAACTTCCTTTTGTGTGTGAAATTAGATACACTGAAATAATTGCAAATGATAAAGTTTGATGTCACTTGTGATTTGGATGAGCTGTGAGTTACAGGACGCTCAATATGTGATTTTTGCTATATTTTTTTCCTTGTGTTCATTTTCTTTAATAACATTTTCTTTAATACAGTTATAACAAGAAGTTCATGTTCAGTTAGGCTTTACATGTCATAATCTTTGAATGATTAAACAAATATTTCTCTACATTTTTAAATAAATACACTCTCCTTTAAAAATCCTTAAGAGAAACAATATTGTTGTTCTTAGGTACCACTGAGTCAGCTCCAACTCAGAGACACTATGTACAACAGAATGAAACACTGCCTGGTCCTGTGCCAGCCTCATAATCCTTGCTATACCTGAGCCCATTGTTGAAGCTACTGTGTCAATCCATCTCATTGGGGGTACTCTTTCATAGGCATTGGTTGTTTTGTGAGCTGGATTCTTTATTCAGTACAAATATATTTCTCAGTAACCAACCCATTGGCAAAACAAAAATAGATTAATGATAACTACATACATTCATTTGTGTGTGTGTGTGTGTGTGTGTGTGTGTGTGGAGGGGGATCAAGAACAAGGACTGAGGATTACTGAGTAGTATAGTGAGATGAGCATATTCTAGAAATGTATCTTTTCAGTGATTCTAAATAACCAGAGGGGGAAATGTAAAAATAAAGAAAAAAATCTATACAAAAACAATAAGAAAAATGGAGAAGGTTATTGAAAATTCTGATTTTAAAAGAAGGAATAGAGAGAAGTAGAGAGAGGAGGAAAGTCTATTCCCTCCTAATTCCAGTGACAGACATTGTTGGGCACCCTCTACATTTCCTAGCATCCTCTGAAGCTCTCCTCATTTGGCCAATGAGTCAAAAGTGGAGGTTTGCTAAGGGACTTCAAATACATAGTTTGTTTTCTCATTAAAGAACCAGATAGCTGAAGAAAAAGTGATGACTATTCCCTTGAATACACTCATACCACCCGGATCTCTTTCCAGAATCTGAAATCCATGAAAATAAGAACAAAGGTGAAAAACACTTGTTCTAAGTATGGCAGCAAACCACTCCTTTTCTTCATCTTTTGAATATGAGTAAGATGTGTAGAGATGCAGCAGCTCTCACGTGATCATGCAAGCAATGAACTAAATACAGCAAAGAAAAGCAGAAAAGACTTATCTTTGATGATAACTTTGAATTGTTGAACTGTATCTAAATATATCAACCACGAAATTTTTGTTTGTAAATATCTATAATATTTTATTGAATAGAAACTTGGCTTTCTTTTAATTATAGCAACATTATTCCTGATATAACTCCATATATTATATCAAAGTGTCCATAGAATTCATTGCACTATCTCACATATACACATAATTCATTCCAGAATCCTTTACTACATTATTCCATGAAAAGTTATTTTCATGATCTTGCCTAAGAAACCTTTTTACTGCAATTGATATTTTCCATATAATTATCAATCTATAAATATCTAATAGACAAAACAGAAATGAAGATATGAAGTTGAAAAATATACTGAATAAGAATAACCCAATATATGTATTTTAGTAAATTTGTTCCCTAAATAAGAAAATATGCAATATCACATAAAATATTTACTAAAATTGAGACTATACATAGCAGTAATTTTAAATAAATCCAAAAACAAAAAATATGTTAAAGGAACACTTTTAAAAGTATTTGATAAACACAAAAATTAAACAAAAAATCAAATAAAAAATAAGCCTCTTACTATTTGAAGAAACAGATATGCTAAAATTAAGAGTGTTAAGAGAATAATAAAAAAGGTAAAAATTGTATGTCAAAACTCATTGGCTAATTCAGAGACATAATATTTTATTTTCAAAAACATAAAAATTAAAGATGGTAAATTTTTGAAATTAGATAAAATTGAAGATTAGGTGGAAAATTAAAAAAATAGAAAAATAATGACAAAAATAAGTTCTAAATGCAAAAATAATATTATTATATTTAAGTATAAATTAGTCCTTTTTTGGGAAATCAATGATAGCATACATATATCCCTAGCAACCCTAATCAAGGTAAAAAATCCTAAAAATTGAAATTAAATAAATTAGAAATGAAACTTTACATTTTACTGAAAATGTACAAGGTACAAAAGTCAAATTAAAAACACATTACAAGAAGAGTGCAACCCAAGTACACGTGTATGATCAAATTTCCCTTCCAATTGCTTGTATCTTGAACTATCACAGAAATAAGTTAAGTGATCCTATTGGTCAAAGGTTGGCAGAATTTTATATACAACTGAAACCATGATTAAATAAGAGAAAAGAATAGACAATGTAGGTAAACTTGGAACAAAATGGTTTCTTTACTAGAGTTAAATTCTCAGGACCTTCACAATGATGAATTTGATATGTAAGGATTCTTTTTGGAATGCTAAGTGTAGTCTGATTATTGCTAGACATTAGAAAGGTCTCCTAATCCTGAAGATTCTCTACCCTGGAGGTGCACAGCATTGGTAAGCTCAAATGATTCCATTCCATGTGATGAGAAGAAGCCAATGCTTCTAAACATCCCTGTAGATATCCATCTATGAAGAGGAATACCTCAAGGCTTTTTTACTTTAATATTTCTCTTGACAAAAATGTCACTTCTGTACATTATTACATGAATATTTGTGGGAATTTTTGTTTTTTGCATATTAAATATATTAAGTGCTAGTATATGCTATATCTGTCCTTCTCCCTCTCAATTAAGGCAAGTAATCACCACAATCTATTTGTATTTCATTACCTTAGTATTCAAGTTTGGTTTCTTGTTCATGAAGTGCCAAGGGAGGATGAATGTGAACTGGGCTTCCATTGTGCAAAATATTCTTCCAACAGATCTTCAAGCTACATTTTTTAAATAACTCGCACAGACATCTTCATAGTACTTCATGTTTAGAACCTTCAAAGATATCTCTTGGGAAATCACTTTACCACTTACCCTTCCTGATTAGTTTGCAAAGTTGAGCTTCCACATGAAATGCATGAAATAAACACCTCCAATGAAGCCAATGTTTTTGGCACCAAGAAGCTGGAGATCTACTTGATTTGCATTGTTCAAAGTTGACAGTTAAAGTTACAAAATCATTAAATCCTCCAGCGTTAGCTCCCTATTCTCAATGTCTCTGTTCCTTCTAGTACTCTGGATTGACAGGTCTAATGAAAACATTTTCCACCGACAACATTGCTGCTATTGGAAATAAAAGATCTTCACAATCTAGAGAAGCATTTATTACTACACATGTTATATGTGGAGGGAGAGGAAATTCCATGATAGACAAGCCCAATCTGCTCTTGTCAATTGCATCACACTGATAAAATTGTTTAAGAGCTTCCAAAATAAGTCCTTATTACAAAACAAAACAAACTCACTGCTGTCAAGTTGGATCTGACTCATAGCGACTCCTCTTTGTGTTTCCAAGGCAGTATCACTACAGAAGTAGATTGCCCAACCTTCCTTCCAAGGAGTGGCTGGTGGGTTTGAACTGCCAGCCTTCTGGTTAGCAGTCAAGTGCCTTAAGCACTACACTACCAGAGCTCCTTATATTTCATTATAGTAATTGGCTTTGTCTTCTTGAGCTGCTCTTTGAAATCTTCTTTTCAGCCCTTTTATCTTGTCATTTCTTCCGTTAGATTTAGGTATTCTCCATTCAAGAGCAAGTTTCAGAGTCTCTTCTTATGTCCATTTTTGTGTTTTCTTCTTTTCTGTCTTTTAAAAGACTCTTTGCTTTCTTCATGGATGACATTCTTGTTGTCATTCCACAGTCCCTCTGGTTTTTGGTCATTGGTTTCAATGCATCAAATCTATTTAGATGATCTCTAAATTCAGGAGGCTCTCATGGACTTCTTTTAATTGCCTTCAGCTTCAACTTGAACTTCCACATGAGCAGTTGGTGGTCTGGTTCCCAATCAGCTCCTGGCCTTGTTTTGGTTGAAGATATTGAGTTTCTCTGTTACCTCTTTCCACAGATGTGGTTGATCTGGTTCCTGTGTACTCCACCTGTCAAACTCCACGTATATAGCTGCTGTTTATGTTGTTGAAAAAAAAGTATTTGCAATAATCAAAATTACTGCAAAATTATTTCATGCAATTTCCAATGTGATAGAAATATCATCAAGGCCATATTTTCCAACTGCCGATTATTCTTCTTTGCTTCCAACTTTTTCATTCTAATCACCAGTGATAATCAACACCTCTTAATTTCATATTTAGTCAATTTCAGATTGCAGAAGTTGGCAAAAATCTTTAATTTCTTTGTCTTTGACTTTGGTGGTTGGTGCGTAAATTTGAATAATAGCACTATTAACTGGTCTTCCTTGTAGGTGTATGGATATTATTGTATTGTACTTGAGGATAGATCTTGAAACATTTTTGTGACAATGAATTCCACATCATTCCTCTTCAATTTGTCATTACCAGCATAGTAGATCACATGGTTGTCTGATTCAAAAAGGCCCAAACCAATCCATTTCAACTCACTAATACCCTGGATAGGAGCTATGGTAGCATAGTGCCTAAGGCACTTGACTGATAACCAGAAGGCTGGCAGTTCAAACCCACCAGCCACTCCTCAGAAGGAAGATAGGTCAATCTACTTCTGTAGTGATATTGCCTCAGAAACCCAAGAAGGGGTTGCTATGAGTTGGGTCCGACTCGACGGCACATAACAACAACAACAATGCCTAGGATAGTGATCTTTATGAGTTCCATTTCATTTTTGACAGCTTCCAATTTTCCTAGATTCATACTTCATATGTTTCATATTCCGAGTATTAATGGATGTTTACAGCTATTTCTTCCCATTTTGAGTTGTGCCCCATCACCCTATAAAGTTTCCCAAACCTCTTCTCCAGCCACATCATTAATGTCAACTCTATACTGAGGAAGTAACTTTTCTTCAGTAGTATTTTGTGTGCCTTCCAACCTGACAGACTCATCTTCTGGCACTATATCAGACAATATTTCTAGGCTACTCATAAATTTTCCAGTAATATGTCACACAGTGTTTCCCTGCTAGTCATAAATTTTCCACTGGCCGCTTCCCTCTTCCAAGTCCTTCTTAGTCTGGAAGCTCTGCTGAAACCTGTTCACCATGGGTGATCCTGCTGGTATTTGAAATACCATTGACATAGCTTTCACTCTCATAGCAACAGGTAAGCCACCACAGTACAAGAAGGTGACAGATGAGTGGTGGCCCAGTGGAATATGATGTCAAATTTCTTTGTTTCTTTTTTTCTAATGCGTTTTATTGAAATATAATTTATGTACACTGAAATACACAGAACTAAAGCAACATGGGTCAATAAGTTTTTTTTGTTTTGTTTTGCTTTGTTTTTTGCAGTGTTCCCTCCCCTTTCCTCCCATCCCGGCAACCAACTAAGGAAGTTTCCCTCCAAATATAAACCTTTCCTTGAC
>NW_006921633.1:5039035-5041604 GCF_000298275.1 Orycteropus afer afer | reverse complement strand
ATTCACCACCTATCTCCTTTCCCATTGTCACCCTCTCATACATTCCTGCCATCCTTGGCAAACAGAGCCTATTCTTAGGTCTCTGGAATCTGAATGAGAATGCTGTCACCTTAAAATCCAAAATGTCTGCCACTTGAAAAGATTCCAAATGGCTGCACCTTTGGTCACTTTAAATATATAAACTGGCCGCCGGTTGTAACTATTCAAAGTAGTTGTGCCCTTAGGCATTTAAATATCCAAAATGGCTGCCACTTGTAAACAATCAAAATGGTTGTGCCATCCACACAGCAGAAAGTCCCCAGCTCAAATTGTCACCCTCCTTGCTGTTTCCCTTCCTAGGCAATGTCAAATTTCTTGACTGCTAGTTCCATGAGCATTGATTATAGATCCAAGAAAAATGAAATCTTTCAGAAATTCTCTTTTCTCCATTAATCTTGATGTTCCTTATTAGACCAGTTGTGAGGAGATATATATATATATATATATTTAATGTTGAGGTGTAAGCCATACTGAAGACAGTAAGTTCTTCAAGTCATCTTCACTTTCATCAAGAAGGTTGTGTCATCTTCATATTTAGGTTGGTAATGAGTCTTCCTGCATCTTAATTCCACATTCTTCTTCATATAGTCCAGGTTCTTGGGCTATTTGCTCAGCCTATTGATTTAATAATTAGGTAAAAAGATACAATCCTGACCCACACCCTTCCTCATTTTAAAACATGAAGTATCTCTTTGTTATGTTTGAAGGGCAGTCTCTTATTACAGATTCCTCATGTGCACAATTAACTGTTCTGGAATTCCTATTCTTCACAATGTTATGCATAATTTGATATCAGATGCTAAAACACAGTTAAACATCTTTCTGGTATTCTTTGCTTTTAGTCAAGATCCATCTAACATTAGCAATGATATCCCTCACTCCATGTCTTCTTCTAGATCCAGCTTGAATTTCTGGATGTTCCATGTCAATACACTTGTGCAACCATTTTTAAATTATCTTCTGCAAACTTTTATTTGCAGGTGATATTAACGATAGTGAATTACCTTTCTTTAGAAGTGGTACAAATTTGGATCTCTTTCAATCAGTTGGCCAGGTATCTGTCTTTCAAATTTCTCTGCATAAATGAGTGAATTCCTCCAATGCTTCATCTGTTTGTTAAAACATCTCAATGGGTATCCCATCAATTCCTGGAGCCTTTTTTTTTTTTTTTTTTTTTTTGCCAATTCCTTCAGTGCAGCTTGGACTTCTTCCTTTAATACCATTGGTTCTTGATAATGCGCTACCTCTTGAAATGGTTGAATATCGACCAATATTTTTGGTACAATCAGTGTATTCTTTCCATCTACTTTTGATGCTTCCTGCATTGTTCAATATTTTTCTCATGGAATCCTTCATATTGCTATTTCATGCTTGAATTTTTTTTTCAGTTTTTTCACCTTGAGAAATGGTGATTATGTTCTTCCCTTTTGGTCTACTTATTCCCTTTCTTTGCACATGTCATTATAATACTTTATCTTCTTGAACTGCCCTTTGAAATCGTTCAGGATTTTTATTTCATCATTTGTTCTTTTCATTTTAGCCACTCTCCATTCAAGAGCAAGTTTCAGGGTCTCTTCTGACATCCACTTTATTTTTTTTTTTCTTCCTTTCTTGTCTTTTTAATGACCTTTTAATTTTTTCCTCGGTGACATTCTTAATGTCACCCCACAACTCATTTGGTCTTTGTTCACTGGTGTTCAGTAGATCAAATCTATTCATCAGATTGTCTCTAAATTCAAGTGAGATATAATCAAGGTCATATTTTGCCTCTCATGGATTTGTTTTAATTTTCTTCAGCTTCAACGTGAACTTGCATATGAGCAATTGATGGTTTGTCCTATAGTCAGCTCCTGGCCTTGTTTTGACTGATGATATTGAATTTCTCCATCACCTCTTTCCACAGATGTAGTCAAGTTTATTCTTGTGTATTCTGCCTGGTGATGTCCACATTTATACTCACTATTTATTTTGTTGAAAATGTATTTGAATGAATAAGTTGTTTGTCTTGCAAAATTCTGTCATGTGATCTCTGGTGTCATTTCTATCACCAAAACCATGTTTTCCAACTACCAATGATACTTCTTGTTTTCCAACTTTTTCATTCTAATCACCAGTAACTGTCACATCATGATTCCATGTTTGATCAATTTCACACCACAAAAGTTGGTACAAATCTTCAATTTTTCATGTTTATCTTTAATGTTTGATGCATAAATTTGAATATTGGTGGAATTTAACTGGTCTTCCTTGTAGTTGTATGGATATTATCCAATAAAAGTCAGTATTGTATTCAGAATAGATCTTGAAATGTTCTTTTTTTTTTTTTTTATGATGAATGTGGTGTATTCCTCTTCAATTTGCCATTGCAGGCAGGTAAAGCATTTGATTGTCTGATTCAAAATGTTCAATACCAGCTCATTTCAGCTCACTAATGCATGGGATCTCAATCTTTATGTGTTCCATTTCATATTTGACAACTTCCAATTTTCCAAGATTCATACTTTGTACATTCCATGTCCCAATTATTTGT
>NW_006921633.1:5035586-5037530 GCF_000298275.1 Orycteropus afer afer | reverse complement strand
AGTATCAAAGAAAATATGCAGGATGCATAAATATTGGTAAATTTTTTTGGTAAGTTGACAAATCTATTAGACAAGACAAATATTTCAAAAAGAAATTGAAACGTGAAACACAAAAAATAAGAATGTGCATAATGACTCTCAAAGCAATTTGTAAGTTTTTTTTTTTTTTTGAGTTAAACATACACTTACCATATGACCCAGCAATCCTATTCTGAAGTAGCATTTTCAAGTTAAATGAAAACCTATTGCTCATACAAAAACATGTATGTGTATTGTTTATTATAGCTTTCTTAACTACTGTAACTGGAATAATAAAAAGTGTCCTTCAAATGAGTAATAATTAAATGGTGAAATACTGCTCAGCAATTTAAAAGAAATAAACTGAAACTCCTTCATTCAGGAAGATGAAGTAAAAATACTTCCTCCTATGTCCTCTGCTAAATATAAATAAAAACTCTGGACAATATATATATTCAAAGCATATATTAAATGACTGAACATTGGAGAAAAGTAAAATGGACTTTGTAACTTGGAATACAAGGAACAACATGGTCTAAATTCTCTAGGTATTTCATTTATTTATTTATTTTTACACCTCACATATCCATAATGGGTGTCAGATAAGCCAGCCATCAGAAATGCTAATGGTACAAACAGAAATGTCCAACAAAACAATGGCCAAAGGAATAGAAAATGTGCAATGTAGCAAGACATAAAACATTTAGACAATAATCACTCTATTCTAGCCAAACACCACAGGAAAAAAACTGTGACCTTTACTTCACCTATGCCAACAATGGTCAAATCAGGAACCTATACTGTGTCCCAACCCCCTTCCCTTATCCAAGGTAGTAACAGAAAAGGCCAAGTGTGTCAACAGAGGCCAAAAAGGGATTGTGGACTTCTGTCTTTACCTGGGGAGCTCCGATAATACAGTAGTTAAAGCACTCAGCTGTTAACCAAGAGGTCAACAGTTCAAACCCACCAGGTACTCTGTGGAAGAAAGATGAGAATTATAGCTTTGGAAATACTATAGTTCTATTCTGTCCCATAAGGTCACTATGAGTGGCAATTGACTCAACGGTTATGTGTTTGGCTTTGTTTTTTATCCTCACCTGGTGGTAACAAGATGGCATTCCTCCCTCCCTCTGCTTGATGAGTGTTAGAAGAAACCTGATAAAGCAGAAAGAAAAGAATACTGGGGACATTGAAGTAAGATCCAAATTCTCAAAACACAACGCCTAAAATGTTTAGGCTTTAGTAAAAAAATCACTCATCAATCAAGAACTAGGAAGATCTCAAACTAATAGAAAAAAAGAAAAAATCAATAGATACCTCTGCATATCTATTAGAAGCGCATGGTCACATATCTCCCATGGTAAAGAAATGCATAAATAAATGACCCCCACTGCCCTTTTCTTCCTCAGCTATTGCCTTATTTTTCTTCTCCTCTCCACAGCCAGATATATTGATTGGCCATCCCCCAACTTATCCTCTGTCAATTTTCTTTTCAGACTAAATTCCAAGTTAGAATTGCTACTCAAAAGAAATTTCATATATTAGCAGCTACTGTTTCTGTCATTAACTGAAAGAATAATGTGAAGCCATTCTTATCAGTGGTACTTTGCCAAGATTCATTGCCCAGCTTCTGTGTTTACAGGGACTGACCAAGTTAATAAACCAATTTCTTATAAAAATCTAATCTTAGTGGATAAAAAAGACTAAGTGATATACATAATTGTTAAAGAATGAAGAAAATGACACAAAAGGGTAAGAAGCCAAGTTAAACTCATATATTAAAATACATAAAATGTATGCAAATCTAAGTATTATTAAGTTTTTTACCTAGAATTTTATTTCTAATATGGATTTGGATTTTGTGAAGCATTTATAGATTAATTTTGGAAACTCTTAACTTTAACAACAACATCCTCATTTTAAAGT
>NW_006921633.1:5033496-5034625 GCF_000298275.1 Orycteropus afer afer | reverse complement strand
ACTCATAGTGACCCCCCCATTAGGTTTCCAAGGCTATAATTCTTTACAGAAGCAAACTGTTTCCTCTTTCTTCTGCCATCCAGCTGGTGGGTTCAAATCACTGACCTTTTGGTTAGCAGCCAAAAGCCTTAACCACTACCAGCAGAGCTCCTTAAGAAAGACACAGTAAGTAAATGTATGTTAAGTGACTGTAATTGACAGATCACATAATAATAAATATAGCTGATGCTGTCTTTAGTTTGCTCTGTCATAACTGATAATACTAAGGTGATAAAAGAAGATAATCAGACAATTGCTATAACTTTTATTATTTCAATACCAAAAAATAATTTTAGGCAATATTTTCTCCATTTGGTTAAAAAAGTTCCCGGACACGGAGAATTTAGACCATAGTACAATATCACTCAGCACATCACTGTTGGAATTTAGACTATTTGTTCTGTGTTCTTAGACACAGTACAGACTTTAGTCTTCTAATACTCAAACTACTCAAATCACATGAAAATGAAAATGAGAGTGTTCTTGAAGTGGTTCTTATTTTTCTTTATTCTTTTGACATAAAGAATCAAAATACAGAGCTCAAGTCCTGCCTTAAATTGCACCTCTTTCTTTCTCTGTTATGAATGTTATTACAGCCATTAAATCATACAAGATAAAAAGTCTAATTTTTTTACCAAGTGATGAAAAAATACTATTTTAGGCAAAGGAAAAAAATCCTCATATGACTTAGAATTTATAAAATGGATATAACAATAATTATTTGCATTAATTATTCATTTCATTGTTTTATGATACTTTAGGGTCTACTTTTAGAAGATTTCTAACTCTAAACATGTATGAGACCAGTCAAAATTTCAGATTGCATTTTGGATTTTGTCTCTGTTGAGATAAATATTGATGTAGCATAACTTTTTTTTTTTAATCTCCAAAGCAATAGTAATATAAATATAAACAAACAAAAAATAACTCATTTCTGTCAATTCTGACCATGAACAATCCTATAGGACAGAGTAGAACTTCCTTGTAGGGTTTTCAGGGCTGTTATCTTTATGAAAACAGACTGCCACATCTTTCTCCTCCCATGGAGTGGCTAGTGGATTCAAACAGCTCATCTTTTGGTTAACATGCA
>NW_006921633.1:5030148-5032561 GCF_000298275.1 Orycteropus afer afer | reverse complement strand
GAGGGGCTTTCACCCAGCCCCTAGACCCTGGCACTTTGAACTTGGACTTAAAGCCTCCAAATTGTAAGAATAAACTCCTGTTGGTTAAAGCCATCCCATTTGTGGTATATATATTCTTGTCAGAGCAGCACTAAGTAACCAGAATGTATGGGTAGAAATTCATCTTGCTGCATTAATAGAATATTGTACAGTCACTGCTTAAAAAAATGTCTTTTTTACAGTAAAAGTCTGGATATAGCTTGTTGCAAGCCCTGATTTAGTTGTCAGTGCTCTTACTTTCTGGTCCACTGGACTTAGTTGATGTCCACTTGTGTGTTCTTTATTAACTTGTGTGTGTAAGCATCATTTTCACAATCAAAGCAGTAAGAAATTGAAGGAAGGTAAGTTTTTATCAAACCTATGTCTCTCTGTTTTTTGTGTGATAAGTATATATGTATATATATGTAAATCTCTATATATATATGTAAACATTCTCATTTAAATATTTTTACATGTACAGTTCAGTGACATTAATTATTTTCATCACGTACAATCCCTAAAGAATGCCTTTCTCTTTCTTCCTCCCTATCACCCTTCTACTTTAGTTTCTCTACATCTGCCTGTTCTAGATATTTTATATAAACAAGATCATACAATATTTGTCCTCAGCATGATATTTTTAATGTTCACCTATCTTGTAGCATGTGTCAGGATGTCATTTCTATTTATGGCTAAACAATATTCCATTGGATGTCTGCAACACTTTTTATTTATCTGTTTGTTTGTTGAATATTTCAATTGTTTCCACTTTTTGGCTATTGTGAATAGTGCTACAATGAACATTGGTGTACAAATATCTATTAGTGTTCCCACTTTCAATTCTCTGGGGTACAACTAGAAGTGGAATTGATGAATCATAATGAAATTCTATGTTTAATATTTTTTGAGGAACTGGCAATTTTTTTCCCATAGCAAATGAAACCATTTTACAGTCCCACTAGTAATGGTTGGGTGTGCCAGTTTCTTCATATCCTTGTAAAAATCTCCTGTTTCATGGTGTTGTTGTTAATTTGTTTTTATCATAGTCATGTTTTTGAGGGTGAAGATATATCTCATTGTAGTTTTGATTTCCATTTCCTGGATGAGTAATCACATTGAGCACTTTTCATCTGTTTGTTGGCCATTTGTATTTCTGTTTTGGTGAATTCTCTATCAAGATTCCTTTGCCTATTTTCTGATTGGGAAGTTTATCTTTTCTTTTTTAACTTGTATTGTTGTTGTTAATAACATCGAGTTGGTTCTAACTCCCAGCAACCCAATCTACAACAGAACAAAACACGGCCCCCATCCTGTGCCATTCTCATAATCATTGCTATATTTGAGCCCATTTTTGCAGCCACTATGTCAATCTATGTTATTGAAGGTCTTCCTCTTTTCTGCTGAAACTCTACATTACCAGACATGATGTTCTTCTCAAGGGACTGGTCCCTCCAGAAAACATGTCCAAAGTATGTGACAAGTATTTGCTTCTAAGGGGTATTCTGGCGGTACTTCTTCCAAGACAGATTTCTTCATTCTTCTGGAAGTCCATGGTATATTTAATGTTCCTCCTCAACACTGTCTTCAAAGGCATGCATTCTTTTTAGGTCTTCCTTATTCATTGCCCAGGTTTTACAGGCATATGAAGCAATTGAAAATATCATGGCTTGGGTCAGGCACACCTTAGTTCTCAAAGTGACATCGTTGCTTTTCAACACTTTAAAGAGAGGCCTTTTGCAGCAGATTTTCTCAATGCAATATTCCACTGATTGCTGCTTCCATAGGCATTGATTCTGGATCTAAGTAAAGTGAAATCTTTTACAACCTGAAAGTTTTCTCCATTTATCATGATGTGCTTATTGATCCCCTTGTGGAGAGTTTTATTATATTTATGTGAAATTATAATCCATATTGGAGGCTGTAGTCTTTGATCTTCATCAGTAAATTTTCCAAGCCTTCTCAGTTTTCAGCAAGCAAATGTGTCATCTGCACATCACAGGTTGTTAATGAGTTTTCTTCCAATCCTGATTGTGATAGTTGGAGCTGTGTGTCAACTTGCCTGGACCCCAGTTCTGTGTGGTTGTTCCCATGATGGGATCAGATGATTATGTTCTGAGTGGCCAATCTGTTCAAGGGGAGTTTCCCTAGGGGTGTGGCCTGATTCCAGGATACCCAGGGACATCCTGGGAAGAGAGATAGTCTTCTGTGGATCAGGATTCTGTTGTGCTGCCTACAACTGTCTGTGAGTGAGCAGTCCACCATTCAGCCTGGAGATCTTGGATTCATCATTCGTTGGAGTCAACACCCAGTGTACTGCCTGCCAGCCTTGAGCTTCTCAGCCCCTGCAGTTGTGGAAGCTAGGAAAAGCCTCCAGCCTGATGTTTGCTTCAGGGAC
>NW_006921633.1:5025960-5029323 GCF_000298275.1 Orycteropus afer afer | reverse complement strand
TGAAGAGATGCCTTTAGCTTCAGTGGGCTGGGAGCAAGAGGCAGAGCTAAAGCCCAAGGTCAAGGGCTTTCACACAGGCCCTAGAGTCTGGCACTTTGAACTCAGAGAATAAACCCCTATCTGTGGAAGCCATCCCATTTGTGGTATATTCCTGTCAGAGTGGCACTAGGTAACCAGAACACCTGTCAATGTACTGAGGCAACTATTTGTTTAAATTATGTTCAGTAGAATATTACTTGCATGTGATATTAATTATATTGTTTGATCATTTCTGGATTTTTTTGGATCACTATTCTTTACAATGGGCACAAGTATGGACCTCTTCCAGTTGGTTGACCCGGTATCTGTCTTCCAAGTTTCTTGGCATAGATAAGTGAGCACTTCAACATTGTGCCCATTCCATTGTTGAAACATCTTTATTGTTATTCCAGCAATTACTGCAAACTTGTTTTTCATCAGTGTCTTCAGTGCAGCTTGGACTTCTTCCCTCTATACCATTGACTATTGATTATATGCTACCTCCTGAAATGGTTGAACATCAACCACTCATTTTTGGTACACTGTTTATGTGTATCCCTTCCATCTTCTTTTGATGCCACCTGCATCACTCAATATTTTACCCATAAAACCAAACCCACTGCAATCGAGTTATTTCCAACTCATAGCCACCCAATAGGGCAAAGGAGAACTGTCCTATAATGTTTCCAAGGCTATAAATCTTTATGGACCCAGACTACTATACTGCTGGTATAGTAGCCAAATGCTTTAACCACTACTCAACTAGAGTGCCTCATCCTTCAATAGTGCAATTCAAGGCTTTATTGTTTTTCCTTCATTTCTTTCAGCTTGAGAAATGCCAAGTGGGTTCTTCCTTTTCTTTTTCCCCCCCCCCTAACTCCATGGCTTTGTCCATTTCATTATAATACCTTACTTTTTATCACAAAGATCTTTTTGAGCCTCCCTTTGAAATCTACTGTTCAGGTCTTTTACTTTACCATTTCTTCCCTTCTCTTCCACTAAGATCTGTTCAAAAGCAAGTTTTAGAGTCTATTCTGACATCCACTTTGATCTTTTCTTCCTTTCCCGTTTTTTATACCTTTTTGCTCTCTTCATGTAGGGCTTCCCTGATATCATCCCATAATTTGTCTGATCTTTGGTCATTTGTGTTCAGTGTGTCAAATCTGTTCTTGAGATGGTCTATAAATTTAGGTGGGATACACTCAAGGTTATACTTTGGCTCTTGTGGACTTGTTTTAATTTTCTTCAGCTTCAACTTGAATTTGCTTATGAGCCATTGATGATCTGCTCTGCCATCATCTCCTGGCCTGTTGTGACTGCTGATTTTAAGTTGGAGGAGTTCTGTATATATTCTCAATATTAAACCATTATCAGATATACAGTTTTCAAAATTTTTTCTCCCAGTATATTTTGTTGGTAATGTTCTTCGGTAAATAAAAGTTTTTAATTTCGGTGAAGCCCAATTTATCTCTTTTGTGTTTTGCCTTTTGATGTCATATTTTAGAATCTATTATTAAAAAATAGTTCCTGAAGTACTACCCGTATGTTTTTGTTTAAGAGTGTGTTGGTTCTTAAATTTAGTTCCTTGATTCATTTTAGTTCCTTGATTCAAATTTAGTTCCTTGATTCATTTTAGTTCATATAGTGAAATATGGACCCAACGTCATTCTTTTTTTTGCATCTGGAAATCCAGTTGTCCTAGGACCATTTATTTAAAGATTAGTCTTTTCCCATTGTATGGCATAACTGCTTTTTTCAGGAATGTAAATTTTTTCAAGGAAAATATTATCCTTGGATGTTATATAGCATCTACTTGGACATATGTGTTCACAAGGCTGGCAGTAGTGGAAAGGGATCCTGGAAAACTGTCTACCAAAAGGTTAGAGCAATATTATGATTGGCTTTGGCCAGTTGTGATATATAGCCTAGAGCTGGATACTTCATAATTGTAGTTCACTTGCAAGGAAGCAATGAAAGTAAAGCTATCAGGAAAGCAACTAAAATATTGGCCACACACAGCTAACGTGTCCTTATTTGAAGAATAACACAATCTCTAATTGTTTGAAGACATTTTAGCCAAGATTTTTAAATAAGTGGAAATATTTCTTTATTTTATTCACTCTTTTTGTTTTTCCTCACTAAATATCAATAAGGACTTTTACAAAATACACTGGATGTGCTCTTAGCACATTAACCTTGAGCTCTCTAAAATATTCCATGTTGATATGCTATCTTTCTAAAGAATGAGAAATTGGGAGGTTGACATTATCAACTTCAGCATACGTTTTTAAGATGCTCTTGGGATTACAGCTACATCATGTGTGGGAAGTCCAGTAAAAAAAATCCTTCATAAAACTTGTCCCCTAGTCACCCAAATGCTCGGACGTTTCCTCATACTAAAGTCTGGTTTTGGATAGTGAACAATTGTTTCTCCTTGGGTATCATGTATATGTAGGAGAAAGTTGTATACAGAAAGTATACAAGAAAGTTGTATAGTTATTGGGAAGAAAAAAAAAAAAAAAACCCTAACGTATCTGTAGTATCTCTGTCCTAAATGGAATAATGGAATTTATATAAAAGATATGTTCTTTAGAAAAATTCCTTGATGGAACTTTTGAAGTAGAAAAATGATACCTCCTGGGCATATCCTAAATTAATAGAATGAAAAAAGAGAGAGAAAGAGAAAAATAAAGATTGCTGTATACAATAAAACAAAAGAACATTTTGTTTTCCTACAGAAAAGGTTCTGAAAGCCCAAGCAACTAGAAGAATAAATAGAAGGGACCCAAGAAAACAGTAATAGCTTAAGAGCTAAGGACAGAAAGTCAACCAATCAGATAATTCCTGTATGGATGAGGGGAAGAAGGGTGATTTGTATATAATGTTAAATTGTATTTTTTGTTTGTTTTTTCTGGGTTTGGTTCATTCTTTTCTCTGACATAATCACCAATTCACCCAGACATGATCTGCTAAAGTCTACTGCTACAGTGATTTTATGCTATGATATCTTGGAGAGTTTAAAGAAGAGGTAGCAAGAGAAACTAAGACCTCCTTCATCTCAACCCTTCACTAAGGCCACTGTGGTGTTGGCAGTCTTGTACTTGGGAAAGCAATTATTCTAGAATTCTTGGATGGGGCCCACAGTAAAGCTGGGGGTCCAAGGCAGAGGTGAGAGCTGCTTAATGGAGCTAAGAGTCAAGGTAGACAAAACATAGGTTGCCTTTAATGGGCCTAAGGAAAATTTATTTTGTTTAAAATATACTGAGAATAGACTTTTTTACTCTATTGGCCAATAGTACTAGACTTAAATTATGTTAGTAATTGTTGTTGTTGTTGTTATGTGCC
>NW_006921633.1:5022600-5025459 GCF_000298275.1 Orycteropus afer afer | reverse complement strand
ATATAACAGCCTTTGAATAAATAAGTTTCTATTACAGCAAAATAAGCATCTATTTTTTTACTTTTTTTGAGTATAATGATACATAAGATTTAATGACATCATTTGTATATGCTGACAGTACATGAATGCTAATCAAATGCTTATTTGATATTTTCTGAAAATTAAACAGAGGGAACAGACCTGATTTCATCCTCCAATCTACCTTGTTGTGGAAATACCAACATTTCCTCAAAATTTCAGTTATCTACCTAATTTCAAAGTAGTAATTTTTTCCTCTTTGAATATTTTCTAATGGTGCAGAAAATTCTGGGAAATCCACTTGAGTTAAATCTGAGAAATGCAAGAATATTGCAGATGTGCAAAAACAGTTCTTAGGACATTTCTTTGTTAAGACAAATGTAGAAACAAATCAAAAGCCTACAGATGACTTCTTTATTATATAAAGGAATCATGCCTGACACAATATAAAATCTTTGATTGAAAGACTTCCTTTATATATATATATATATATACACACAAATGTTTTTCTCCCTTGTAGAGTAAGTCACAAACATTCCCTATAACATAATCTCTATGCACTGTACTTACATAAATATATAGCCTGGGCAAAATAAGAGTGCCTTTACATGCCAATGAGTTCAAATTCAACAGAAAATTTAATTTTACTTAATTGTTCTTTTTTTTTCATTATTTATTAGTTCTAGAATCACTTCATTTACTGATACACATACATGTATATGTGTGAATGTATGTGTACATATATTTCCAGATTTAGTGAGTTTTTTTTTTTAAGAAAGTTTGTTTCTGATTGGTCAGCAAATTCAGTCATGTTGTTATTGTTGTTGTTATGTGCCGTCGAGTCGGCCCCTACTCATAGCGACCCCTCCTTGGGTTTCCGAGGCAGTATCACTACGGAAGTAGGATTGCCCAACCTTCCTTCCGGGAAATTCAGTCATATTCCTGTTTAAATCAACAGAATAATGTAAATATTTATCTGGAAGATGTGATCACCATACTTTTCATGACCTTAAATCACTTGCCAATGCCTAGTCTTATTTCTAGGAACTCTTGTTGTGTAGTGCCTATGGCATTTGACTGCTAACCAGAAGGCTGGAGGTTCAAACCCATCAACCACTCCTCAGAAAGAAGATTGGGCAGTCAACTTCCATAGTGATACTGCCTCAGAAACCCAAGGAGGGGTCTCTATGAGTTGGATCCGACTTGACGGCACATAACAACAACAATAGTCTTATTTCTAGCTAGATTAATTTACTTAACATTCTTATTGGTCAGTTTTTTTTTTTTTTCCCCCTTCTCTTGGGCCATGGAATTACCATATTCCAGAATTGGCCTCATCTCCTCAGAAAGCAAAATAAAACTGTCCATACCACGTAAGTCACCCAATGTCCTTAGTTATATTCTGTTTGCTTTGTTATGACTCATTGTTTTGACCAAATTTTTTGCTTCTTTACAACATTTTACTGAATACCATTTAATTAGTTCTCTCTGTGTACCTTTTCTTGACTTTCAGCTTTTATACATACTCAAATTCTTTCTTAGTTCTAATGTGGGGCTAAGCTTCCCTCCAAACTGTCAGTTTTGCCTTGGGTGTTTATTCTCTGAACAGTGATCCTATCTTCACAATTTCTTTGACTCAGTGTTCTCCCATGACCCTCATTATTTTCTCAGTGGTAGCTTGTCTCAATTATCACGATGCAGTTGAAACAAAAACTTCTATTTCCAATCTACCTCTCCATATTTGAGTTCCAGGCTTGCATATTCAATGTCCATTGGATAATCTACTTGAAGGCAGCACAAACAAAAAAGTAAAATTCTCCTCCTGATTCCACTATGTTATTCACCAAGTAGTACTCCACTCCAGTCTGTACCATCTTATTAAATAACTTCTTTACCTACTCTGTTGCTCAAGTCAAAAAATTAGAAGTCATTCTTTATTCTTTTCTTTCTCTCAGTCTCGTGTGTAATTCTTCTGTAAGTCGCATAACAAACTCTAAACATATTCTACATCAATCCATCTCTTTTCATCACTAATATTTCTATGCTGAGATTAGTCAAGTAGTCTATCATATTGTTACTTGAAATATCTTCTCAACTGTCTCCTTGCTAACTTTTTTATTCCTCTTCAGTTTGTTCTCCACTCAGCTTATTCTCCATATTATACCCAGAATGGTCTCATTCTTTTAATATAAAGTTACAAACTTTCCTGGATTAAACCCCAATGAAGTCTAAGTTTGTTCATTTGGACTATAAGACCCTTAACAAGATGACTTCCACCTTCTACTCCAGATACATACTGGGCCATCCTTTGCTGCTATAATCCTATCACAACATTCTCCTTCTTATTCCTCAAGAGGCCTTTGCTGATGTCTCCCTCTACAATAGTCAGTTTGGCAACCAACTATATGTATCATTCTCACCATATTTATCAGTGTCTGAATTTTCCTGTTTGTCTATTTTGTATACTCTCCTTCCACAACCCAAATGTAAACTTCATGAGACCGGGGAGTTAGATTATTTATTCACTGCTGCATGCCTGCTGTCTTACAGAGTTTCTGATAATAATAGGTCCTCAGGAAACATATATGATAAAATATGAAAATCATTCTTGAATCCTATAATTTGTATTTCACATTACCCAGTAATAAAAATGCAGTACTTCAAACTATGCACTTTATTTTTTTCTGACCCTGCCTTTATGCCCCCTCCATGACCTTGAACCATACGTGTAGATACATAGTTGTTACTTATCATTTCCCCAGTGCAGCAGCTTCCTAACAAAGGAGGATGGATTTAGGAACCTACTTAAAAAATGATCAGATATGATGCTAAACATCCAGC
>NW_006921633.1:5015289-5020207 GCF_000298275.1 Orycteropus afer afer | reverse complement strand
GACCTTCTGGTTAGCAGTCAAATGCCTTCACCACTACACCACCAGATCTCCTTATATATTTTGCTGGTAATTATCATGCTGAAATTGCTATTGAAATTCTTATTAATAATAAATTAACAAATATTGAAATGATCTTTAAATTACCTTAAGAAAAACCCTGAAAATATATATAAATGAGCATTTTGTATCTTTTGCTAGGCTTGTTACAAACTTTATACATTCAAAGTTATTTAATAGAAAAAATATTTATCTACCTTTTATATTGGCAATGGCTATATAGGGACTTATTAATCTCAAAAATGAATACCAACAGGGAAACACTGGGAATGCTCATTTTCATCTAAATCTGCTCAATTCTTAGTTTCTGCAAGTTCAACAATTTTTAATATCTCTGCCTGAAACAATAAAGTTGTTACTTAAATTAAGAAAAAAAATCTGAAAAAAAAGTCAGAAAAAAAAATAATTTCTTGGTTATAGAAACCCATAAAACACATGCTACACTTACACATACACTTATGATTTTACAAGTCTCCTGTCACTTAGAAATAGGTGAACCAATTTAAATTAAATCTGAGTTAAAAAATGCAGTGCTCTGGAGCTGTATCCCCATGAGTTGAGTTTCTGTCTCAGAGCCTATTTTATTGCTGAGTTACAAGCACTGGAGAACATTTATAATGAAACCTGGGATAACTTCATTTTGCCATGAGGAGTGGTGGTCATCATCAGGAGGGAATACATTGTACTTAAGTGTCAACCTTTTGACCTTTCTAAACTGGTGAGTTGGAGTTTAAAAGTCAATATCCATATTTTTGTTTCACAAACCACTTAGTCATATAAAATATCTTTCCTTACTGAGGTGAAAAAGGGTCTAGTTTAGTAATAGAGAAAGGGGTGGGAGTAATTGTAAGATAATTTACAGCTTTCCCTAAAAATAAATGGAACACTATTACCTGCAAAGCACAAGGAGAGAGTAAGAGAGAGACAAGACTAATAGATCAGAGCATTGCACAAACTCAAAAAAATGAAAAATCAAAAACATCTACAACTTCACATAGAAATACGTTACCAGGACATTTCAGGCAGAAATATTTGGGTCCTATTTTAAAATAGTGCAATGCATTGTATATGTAATATATGTAATGTAATACATATATTAATGTAATATATATAGATAATGTAATATATATATGTAATATATGACATCACAATTTATGTTAGTGCTTATGTTTATATGAAATATTTTTGTCATGGAAAATAGTTTTAATATAATTTTAGCATTAAAAGACACAAATACTATAATATATGCAATGCTCATTTCATTCACTTAAAAATTATTGAGCACTTGCTAGAAGACAGGCATCTTCCTAGGTGTCATTGTTTTAAGCCAAGTTTCATATATTTAAATATAAGTGTTTTCTCTCAAATTATGCTTTCGCTAAATGACTTTCTACTTTCCTTTATAAAGCTATCATTGTTCTTCAGGGATATTTTATATATTTTTAAAGTTAAATATCTTGGTGTAGGTCATGTCTTCCCATTTAATTTCCTACAATCCAGTAAATTGCAATATTTTCTCCAGTTCCTGATGCTAATTATTGGAAATAAATTTAAAAAAAAAAAATCCTCCCTGTATTACATAAAGAAATATTTCATAAAAATGAATTTCTAAATCCTCAAGCAATAAAAGCTAATGATGTTTGACATCGATGATTGAAATTATGTCTAACAAGATAATAGTTGTTTCATGTTCTCATTAGAATTGCCATCTAACATAATCAAGTTTAAAATATGTCTTGAACTCCACCAGTCCATTGATTTTCCACTGGGAAGTGGTTTTCTTTAACATTACATTTTACCTTAGACCTATTTTGAGAATTTGGTTATGTTGCAAAGTAGATTACAATCATGTTGCAAAAGCAACCCTGCTTAACATAAAAGAGGAAAAACATGCTATTTGTCAAAATCCCTTCTGGCTTCTGTCCTCATAAAACTGAAATAATCCAGATGGATTAGTTTTTCAAATGTCTTAAGTAAGTTTACTTGATTTTTCTCTCATTGGAGGAAGGGAGAGAATAGTGCTCAAAACTACCTTTAATATAGACAAAGCTTCTTTTTAAATTGATACATAGACTGAGTTATGCATGGTGAATAGTATAAGTCTCTACAATATAGATGTAGGTATATTTTGAATATTTTCTTTATAATATTTTGACACGAAGGTGGGTGCTGACTAGAGTTCTTTATCAGTACACTTGGAATGGTATAATTCCCTTGGATAGCTCAATCTTTGATGAAACCTGTGAATGGAGGCTTACTGAGACCATTTGATGTAATATTTGATTAATATCATTTTGTGACGTTGATTTTGGTAGACATATTTCATTCTTATAATGAAAACAGCTTATTATCTTTATAGATTAAGGCTATTTCTAGGGTAACTAGCAATTTGGACAATTTTAATATTCACTATCTCATTGCCTCTTATAATTTAATTAGTTTCATTTTAATAGACAAGATTTTGTATTCCATGGATATCTTCAAATATTATCATCAAAAAGTATAGAGTATTATTATTGTTAATATGCTTTGAAAAGTGAAAAGTCAGAGAAAGAGGGGAAGACTGCAAATGAGATGGATTGATGCAATGGTGTAGCAATGGGCTCAAGTCAAGCATAGCAATTATCATGAGGATGGCACAGAATAGGGCCATGTTTTGTTCTGTTGTACAGATAGGCTCACTATGAGTTGGAACCAACTTAATGGCACCTAACAACAATTTTTATTAAAATAAATCGATCTACTTAACAGCTCTGGTAGAATAGTGCCTAAAGCACTTGACTGCTAACCAGAAGGCTGGTGGTTCAAGCCCACCAGCCACTCCTTGGAAGGAAGATGGGGCAATCTATTTCCATAGTGATATTGCCTTGGAAATCCAAGGACGAGTTGCTATGAGTCGGTTCTGACTCGACGTCACATACCAACCAACAACCAAATTTAACAGATGTTTATTGAGCACTAGTTTTTTCAAGGCACTATGAGCATAATAGACATGATCTGTGTCTTCATGGAACTTACATTCCAATGGTAGAGATGGATATCAATTAAATAATCACATGTATAAACATAGCAATGAATGCTTTGTAGTGGAAGAATGCTCTGATACATAAAATATGGGGACATGACCCAATTTTAGATAGGCAAATGGCTTTAAAGCTGAGACTTGAAGAATAGTCCAAATAGGTGACAACAGAGGGGGCATCATAGGTGAACAACAATGACATTTGCCAAGACCTTAAGACTAGAAGAAGCATTGTTGTTGTTATGTGCCATGGAGTCGGACCCAACTCAGAATGACCTTCCTTGGGTTTCTGAGACAGTATCACTACAGAAATAGATTGCCCAACCTTCCTTCTGAGGAGTGGCTAGTGGATTTGAACCGCCAGCCTTCTGGTTAGTAGTCAAGTGCCTTTGGCACTATGCTACCAGAGCTCCCAGAAGAAGCATAGTACTATTTAAAAACCAAACCCACTGCTGTAGAGTTGTATATGACTCCTAGTGACCATTCCTTGGGTTTCTGAGGTGGTATCACTATGTAAGTAGGTTGCCCAAACTTCCTTCCAGATACCTTAAAACATCAAGGACATTATAGGCCATGATAAGAATCTTTTTTCCTCTTGTCCTAATAGCAATTTAAAGTCATTGGTTATGACATGATCAGTGTAAGAAAGACCAATATTGGTTTATCTGTTTTTTTGTTTTGTTTTGTTTTTACAACAGTAAAATGTCCTCTTAAAATGATCCTCAAATTATTCACTGAGTACTAGAAGCTTCTGGGCATGAACTTCAGGAAGTAAGAATTCTGAATAATTACTCAAAATGAAGATGAGGGTCAACAAGATGGGAATAGCCAGTAAAAATTTCTTGAAATTCAATTATAGCAAATCATACACAAAGAAAATAGTGCATTTCTTTTATGGAAAAAATTTTCCCACTGGGCATAGGCTCTATGATCTCTGCTGGCATCATTAGGATCAGTTTTGACAAGGCTACTTTATTAGATTCCTAGGACTCCCATTACAAAATACCACAAATTGAGTGGCTTATAGAACACAAATTTATTGCCTCACAATTCAGGAAGCTGGAAGTCCAAGACAGAGTATTACCCATGTTGATTTATTCTGAGGGTTATGAGATGGAAACTGCTTCTTGTCTTTCTCTTTTTTATAACTCCAGGAATTCCTTGATGTCTTTACTCTGTCTCTTTGTCTCTGAGTATCTTCTCTTTTATGAAGACACTGTTGTTGTTGTCATGTGCCATTGAGTCATAACCGACTCATAGAGACCCCACCTTGGGTTTCTGAGGCAGTATCACTACGGAAGTAGATTGCCCAACTAGTCATATAAAATTAAGACCCAGTGTGCTCCAGTATGACTTTATTTTTAAACTAACGATAACATCTCCAAAGATCCTATTGCCAAGCAAGGTGACAACCACAGGTAATGGAGATTAAGACTTCAATGTATCTTTCCTGGGGACATAATTCAATCTATAGTAGTTATTTTCCTTTGACTAGAAGAAAATGATGCAATGGCAGACTGTTGAGACCAGAAGTCATTCTCTTCCTCCTCCATTAACTCTATCAGCCTCTAGGAGAAGAGAAAGATTGTGAGGTCCACCTTTAAGTAGAAGCAAGATCCTTCCCATCTACCTTACTCCCCTGTATGAGCCAAGAGTGGAGGAAAAATATAAGAAGGAAGAAAAGAGTTAATCTTACTTTCCTGGATATAGATATATATAAATATATATATGTGTATATACCTATATATTCGGAAGGAAGGTTGGGCAATCCTACTTCCTTAGTGATACTGCCTCGGAAACCCAAGGAGGGGTCGCTATGAGTCAGGGCCGACTCGACGG
>NW_006921633.1:5009799-5014807 GCF_000298275.1 Orycteropus afer afer | reverse complement strand
CGGGTTTGACTCAACAGCACATAACAACAACAACAACAACATATATATATATATATATACATATTCTTTATCTTTACTCACCAATCAAAAGTAAAAGAACCTAAGAATGATCAAGAAACAGGTTTCAAACTGGTGTGACACTTCCTATCAACAATAGCATGATCAGATTTGTATCTTTAAAAGATGACTCAGATAGCAGTAATTGCAACAAATTAGAAGAAAGCAGGGCTACATGCAGAGACAACACTATGAAGGCCTGTAAGAGGTTTCCACACAAGAAACAGTGGCAGCTTTGATCAAAGAAGGAGAGAGGTGGATAGGGCAGGGTATATGTTTTATTTTGAAGTGGTTTTAAGCTCTGATGGTGTAGTAGTTAAGGTATTTAACTGCTAACCAAAAGGTCAGTTGTTCATAGCCCCAGCCACTCCACAGAAAAAATGTGAGGCAATCTGCTTCTATAAAGATTTATAACCTTAGAAACTGAATGGGGGTCACTATGAATAAGAAGCAACTTGAAGGCAGTGAATTTGTTTTTTTCTTATGGGTTTTGAGTATTTAAGTGACAATGCCAAGTGAGTAGCTGCTTGTATGAATTTCAAAATATAGTTTTTGACCATAATGAAGTTGCAATTCATTAGCACCTGGCTGATCTCCTTTTCAAAACACCACTAAATCATTCTCAATGAAATAAAAATACTACAATGAAGACATTTGCCATAAAACAGAAAAGTATGAGAATAAAAACACAAATACAAATATGTAAGTGTTAATCACAAAAGGTGGCTAAGCCTCTGTGGCTTGTCTCTAAATTCCACTGAAGCAGACTTCCTCTTGCTGTAGTCTTCAGGCATTGGTTTATTAAACTAAGCATGAAAATGTTTGTTTCTATAATCTTAAAAGAGAGAGAGAGAAAGAAAAGAATGATAACTAATTAAGATATGAAGCAAATAATTTTAACTTTTCATTTAGGAAAATAATTGATAAATATATTTGAGTCATCACTTAAAGCAAAGAGTGTCTGTATTATTGGTCTGTATTATTTGTATTTTTCTTTAAAAATATTTCTATTCTAGTTTTAGCCAATGGCTAATTTGAGGTTTTATTTCAACACTCATTTGATTAGATAGATATTTTTATACATATGTAAGCACTAAATCTGCAATACTTTGAAAATAATTTCTATATAAAATTTACTGTCTGCCATTATTATTCAGAATTAAGGATCTACATGCCAAATGCTGATTATAACGCAAAAGAAAAATAAAACTTGATACTTGATATTAGTATCTTGTTACTGTTGTTAGGTGCCATCGAGTCAGTTCAGACTCATAATAACCCCATGTACAAGAGAATGCAACACTACGTGGTCCTCTGCCATCCTCACAGTCATTGCTATGCTGGAGGCCATCATTGCAGCCACTGTGTCAATCTGTCTTGCTGAGAGTCTTCCTCCTGTTCACTGACTCTCTACTTTACCAAGCATGATATCCTTCTCCAGGTACTGGTCCCTTCTGATAACATCACCCAAGTATGAAAAATGAAGTCTAGCCATTCTGACTTCTAAAGAATATTCTGGCTGTACTTACTCCTGGCCAGATTTGTTCATTCTTCTAGCTGTCCATGGTACATTCTTTGCCAATACCACAATTCAAATGCAACGATTCTCCTGCAATCTTCCTTACTCATTGACCAGCTCTCACATGCTGTTGAAAACACCATGGCTTGGATCAGGTGCACCTTAGTCTTCAAAGTGATATCTTTGTTCTTAAAAACTTTGAAGAGGTCTTTTGCAGCAGATTTGCCCAATGTAATACATCATTTAATTTATTGACTACTTCTTGCATGGATGTTGATTGTGAATCCAAGTAAAATGAAATCTTTCACAACATTCCTCCATTTATCATGATATTGCTTATTGTTCAAGTAGTGAGAATTTTATCTTTATATTGAGTTGTATTTCATACTGAAGGCTGCAGTCTTTCATCTTAATCAATAAGTGCTTTGAGCCTTCTTCACTTTCTACAAACAAGGTTGTATCATCTGCATATAGCAGATTGTTTATGAGTCTTCCTCCAGTCCTGATGATGTGTTCTTCTTCATATAGTCCAGTTTCTTGCATTATTTGCTCAGCATACAGGTTGAATAAGTCTGATGAAAGAATACAACCCTGATGCACACCTTCCTTTATTTAAAACCATGCAGTATCACTTTGTTCTGTTTGAATAACTGCCTTTCAGTCTATGTAAAATTTCCTCATGGGCACACTTAAGTTTCCTGGAATTCCCTTTCTTCACAGTGCTTTCCATAATTTGTTATGATCCACGCAGTCAAATGCCTTTACATGGTCAATACAATACAGATATTCTTTGCTTTCAAGCAAGATTCATCTGACATCAACTATGATGTCCCTCATTCCACATCCTCTTCTGAATCTGGCTTGAATTTGTGGCAGTTCCCTGTCAATGTACTGCAGTAACCATTTTTGAATTATCTTCAGCATAATTTTATTTTCATGTGCTATTAATGACATTGTTCAATAATAACCACACTCCATCTGATCACCTTTCATTGGGATGGGCAAAAATATGAATCTCTTCCAGTTAGTTGGGTAGGTAGCTCTCTTCCAGATTTCCTGGCACAAACAAGTGAGCACCTCCAGGGCTGCATCTGTTTGTTGAAACATCTCAATGTGTACTCTATCAAGTCCTAGAGTCATATTTTTTCACCAATTCCTCAGTGCATCTTGGACTTCTTTGCTCAATACCATCAATCCTTGATCATATGCCACCTCCTGAAATCCTGAACATCAACCAATGCTTTTTGGTTCTTTGTATTCCCTCCACATACTCTTGCTGCTTCTAGCATAGTAATATTTTTCCATTAGAATGCTTTGATATTAAAATTTTTAAGTGCATTTTATTGAAATATAATTTATGTACAGTGAAATACACAAAACTAAAGTGACATGGATCAATGCATTTTTTTTTCAGTGTTCCCTCCCCTCCCCTACCACCACTGGCAACCAACAAAGAAAGTTTGCCTCCATATATAAACCTTTCCTTCACCTTCCACAACAAGGAACTAATACTATATTTGTCCTTCTGTAATTGACTTATTTCAGTCAGCATAATGTCCTCCAAATTCATCCATATTATGCAGTGTTTTGCAGACTCTACATTATTCTTTGGTGCTGCATAGCATAAAATGCTTTGATATTAAAGCTTAAGGCTTGACTTTTTTCTTCAGTTCTTTCAGCTGAAGAAATGCTGGGCATGTTCTTCCCTTCTGTTTTTCCAACTCCAGGTTTTTGCACATTTCATTATAATAGTTTGTCCTCTAGAGCTGCCCTTTGAAATAGTCTGCTCAGATCTTTTACTTTATCATTTCTTCCATTCACTTTAGCTACTCTCAAGAGCAAGTTTCAGGGTCTCTTCTGATATCCACCTTGGTCTTCTTTTCCTTTCCTTTCTTTTTAATGACATTTTATTTTATTCATGTATAATGTTCTTGATATCATCCCACAATTCATGTGGTTTTTGGTCATTGGTGTTCAATGCATTGAATCTATTCTTCAGATGTTCTCTAAATTCAGGTGGTATATAATCAAGACCATATTTTTGTTCTCATGGACTTGTTTTAATTTTCTTCAACTTCAAGTTCAACTTGCATATGAGCAATTGGTAGTCTGATCCATAGTTGTTGGCCCCTGGACTTGTTCTGACTGATAATATCGAGCTTTTCCATGATTACTTTGCACAGATGTAGTCACTTTGATTCCTCTGTATTGCATCTGGTGAGGTCCAAGTGCATAATCACTGTTTATGTTGTTGAGAAAAAGTATTTGCAATGAAAAAGTCATTGGTCATGCAAAATTTTATGATGCAATCCTTTTCATCATTTCTATCACAGATGTCACCCAATTACTAATGCTTTGTTCCCATCTTTCACATTCCAATCACCAGTAATTATCAATACAACTTGATTACATATTTGGTCAATTTCAGACCACAGAAATTGGTAAACCTGTTTAATTTCTTCATCTTTGGATTTATTGGTTGGCATAAATTTGACTAATAGTCGTATTAATTGGTGTTCCTTGTAGACGTATGGCTATTATCCTATTACTAATAGTGTTGTACATCAGATGTTGAAATGTTCTTTTTGAAATGAATGCAATGTTATTTCTCTTTAATTTGTCATTACTGGCATAATGGACCATATGATTTTCTGATTCAAAATGGTCAGTACCAGTCATTTTCAGCTCACTACTGCCTAGAATATCAATCTTTATGTATTCCATTTTTTTTTCATTTCATTTTTGAAAACTTCTGATTTTCCAGGATTCATACTCTGTATGTTCCACGTTCCAGTTATTAATGGTTGTTTGCAGCTATTTCTTCTTATTTTGAGTCATGCCTCATCAGCAAATGGAGGTCCTTAAAGCTTTACTCCATCCACATCATTAAGGTTGGCTCTATTTTGAGGAGGCTGTTCTTCTCCTATCATATTTTGAGTGATTTCCAACCTGAGGGGCTCGTCTTTCAGCATTGCATCAGACTTTGTTTCCCTGTGGTTTATAAGGTTTTTACTAGATAATTTTATTTATTATTTATTTTTTTCAGAAGTGGGCCTGGCTGTGCCCTTCTTCTTTGTCTATCTCATTCTGGAAGTTCCACTGAAGCCTGTCCACCATTGATGGCCCTGCTGGTATTTGAAATCCCAGTGGTATAGCATCAGCATCATAGCAACACACAAGCCACCACAGTATGACAAAAGGACAACTGAGTGATGGTTTTATCTCTGGATAAGGTAACTTACTCTAATTGTGACTGTATGGTTTATAGAACAGCATTTTTCTTTTCTTTTTTTTTAATTGTGATTTGGGTGAAAATTTACAGAGCAAATTCACTTCCCATACAGCAGTTCACATAGACTGTCTCATGACATTGACCAAAATTTACCACAATGCAACAGCTCCCCTCCCACTTCCTCTCTATAGTTAACTCTT
>NW_006921633.1:5007062-5007525 GCF_000298275.1 Orycteropus afer afer | reverse complement strand
GTTTCTTTGTTCAATATTATTTTCTGTGCTGAGCTCATTATGTTTATAAATCGTGTTATCATTTCCTTTGTTGCTGTTGCCCTATGATTTATAATTTTATCACTGATTTTAGAACAGTCCATTCTCTCTTGCAACTCTCTTAACTTCCTCACCATTTAGAAGTTCTGTAACTATACAGTCTTTTCTCTCTTTTTGTTTGTAGTTGTCCTCACTTGCCAGTTGATGTCTCTGGTTCCCTGTTTACAATCTTGTAAACTCATTTTACTTTGGACATGTCCATAGCTGTAATTTCTGGGTTGTGTCATCTTTTGTATTAATGGTTCATTGTTATTTACTATTTTTGGTTCTCTGTCCAAAGGACTCCCTTTAGCATCTCTTGTAAGGTTGGTCTGGTTTTAACAAATTCCCTTAGTTTTTGCTTATCTCGAAATCTCCTAATTTCACCATCATATTTGAGGGACAA
>NW_006921633.1:5003605-5006962 GCF_000298275.1 Orycteropus afer afer | reverse complement strand
AAGTTTATCAAATCTTACTCTATCTGAAAAAAACGGCAATCTATTTATTTTGAAATTCCCATAGATTTATCTGCCTTTTCATTACACTAGAAAGCACAGTTATTGGTCATATGTTTGACAGATTTGGAGAGTAATTGGAATGGTTTGATATTCTGATGAAATTGCCTCAGACGTGCCACACACCTCAAGGTGTCATAGAACAGAAGCATATTTAGTGTTCCAGGGATTTATATGTTTCACACCAGTACTACTGAATAGCTCAGCTAGGGATGTATGTAGTTCTGTTTCTAAAATATTTCCTAACAAAATGTGGACTGGCTTAGGGGGTTGTCTAAATGCATTTTTTTCATTTTTTAAATCACATAGACTGAGTTCAGGAAATACATCAAGAAAAGTAGTAGGCAGAGACAAGAGCACTGAATCTGGCAAGCAGTTTGCGATCAGCTGCTAATCTAAAGTTTGGTGGTTCTAACTCACTCACTTGTTCTCCAGAAGAAAAGGTTGGCAATATGTGAAATCACAGTGTAGAAATGAACATAAAGAACAGAAAAATTGTAATATAGCTGTGACAACTGCGTACATATATGGACCAGGGAGAACAGAGCTCTTCGGAAGGGGCTTCCTTGGGGAGGCATTGCCTGTGATTAATCATGTATTCAGCTACCCTTATGCACATATGAGAAACACAGTTCCTTTTACACCAAAATGATTTTCTCAATTAAGCCATTTAATTGTCCCCGTGGCCAATTAATTCACTGATCCAGATTTGCTTGGAAGGGTGTGAAATTTGGAAAGTTTTTTTTTTCTTTGCAAGTTGTATTACTAATCTATTACTGTGTAACCAATTACTATAAACTTTAGCCATTTAAAACATCAAACATTCACTATGTCATGCAGCATCTGAGGCCAGAAATCCAAGAGTGGCTCAAATGAGTGGTTCTGACTTGGGATGTCTCAAAAGGTTGTATGTAGTCCAGCTGTTAGCTGGGCCTACATCTGCTGAGGCTGATGGGTTTACTTGCAAGTCACTTACGAGATTGCTGTCAGGAAACTTTAGTTAATTGCCACATGAATTTCTTCATAGGGCTGAGCATAATATGGTTGCTAGCTTCTCCCAGAGTGAGCAATCCAAGAAGGCACAAGAAAGCATGCTTAGGGTGGAACCCACAATACAATTATAATTTAATCTGAGAAGGGATAGAGCATCACTTTTGCCATATTCTACTGGTTATATAAACCAAAACTAGTATAATGTGGGAGAAGACAACACACAGGTGAGTATCAGGAGGTGTGGCCCATTTAGTCATCTTAAAAGCTGACTATCATATAAGTAAAATTAGATATTTAATACCACACAACTCCAAAATATAATTTAAACAGTCTGTGAAGTGAGGATATTCTAAAATTTAATTTTAATACTGGAAAAGATTTTGAATATGATCTAGTCATTGTGAGATGCAGAGGGAAGGTAAGGACAAGTAAATGAACCCTTATATTTAGTAATAAGTAACAGTTGTGTATTTTTATCATTTGCTTTCATCTATGATTTTGTTATTTATATTTTGTCTGCTTCCAAATGAAACTCCAGACATCACATTTATATTGAGCTTTTTGTGTACTGTCACACTTGATAATCTGTTATTCTTCCAAACTGTCTATGAAGATAAGAATTAATCTCCTATATTCAAGAAAAAATTTATAAAGGAATATATAAATGTACATAGGTACTTATTTTATATGTAGATATAGATACACATATATGCCCATTGCCATAAAATTGATTCCAAGTCATTTGGACCTTATAGGACAGGGTAGAATTGCCAAGACATGGAGTTAGAAAACCAAAAGGAAAAAAACACAATCATCCTTTCTCAAGCTGAAAGATCTGAAGAAGAAATTCAAGCTTTAAGTTGCAATACACAAGGATTCTATGGGCAACATTTTGAATGACAAAGGAAAGAGCAAAAGAAGATGGAAGAAATGCCAAAAAGAAATGGTTGATAGTCATTTCAGGAAATAGCATATGAGGAAGAATCCATGGTACTGAAGAGAGAACTTCAAACTACATTGAAAGCATTGGCCAAAAACAAAGCTCCAGAAATAGAATACCAATGAGCTGTTTCAACAATTGGATGCAATGTTGGAAGTGCTCACTCATCTATGCACTCATCTTATCCAAGAAATTTGGAAGAGAGTTACATGACCAATGAACTGGAAGAGACCCATATACATGCCCATTACAAAGAAAAGTGATCCAGCAGAATGTAAAAATTATTTAGCAATATCATTTTATACTGCATGCAACTAAAATTATGCTGAAGATAACCCTAAAGCAATTGCAACATTACAGTGACAGGAAACTACCAGATAATCAAACTGGATTCAGTAGAGGATGTGGAATGAGGGATATTATTGCTGACATCAGATGATATTGGCTGAAAGCAGAGAATAGCAGAAAGATTTTTTTTTTCTTTGCCCCCACCTCCACTCTCAATTTCTACTGTCTTTCTATCCTTCCAGACACACTCATGGCACAGCCTCTGGACTGAACTTCAACTTGAGCCTTTTTCTTTTTTTTTACTTGCGATTTGGGTGAAAGTTTACAGAGCAAATCCATTTTTTATTCAACAGTTCATACACATTTTGTTTCATGACATTGCTTGAAATCTGCATAATGGAACAGCTTCCTTCCCACTTCCTCCCTATTGTGACCTTTTCCCTGTCTTTCTTTCCTATGCATTCCTGCCTTCTGAACTATTTTCCTGTGTAAATGCTGCCCTTCTGATCTCCTATAGATGATTGTTCTGCAGAACATATCTACCTAATGTAAATGTTTACCTTATAGACCTGTCAATTCCATGCTTGAAGGTCACTAGGGGGCATAGTCCTGGGACTTTCACCAGTGTTTGCCAAATGAGTGAGCCTGATCATTTTTATGCATTTGAGTTTTGCTGCACATTTTTTTCCTACTCTCCCCAGGATATCCTGTTTTTATCCCTTTCTCCATAGTTGACACGGGTAGCCTGGTGCCATTAGTTGTAGTCTCAAAGAAATATATAGGTTGAGGTTCACATGGTCCACCAGTCCCTTGGACTAATTGTTTCCATGTGCATTTGATTTTCTTCATTCTTCTTTGCTCTGGATGGGGAAAAACCAGTTTTTGCTTCTTAGATAGCTGTTCACAAGCCTTCAAGACCCCAGTTGCTACTCATTAAAGCAGGATGTAGAACAATGTTTTTGTGTGGTATTGTGTTTGGCTGATTTCTCTAGAGAAGCAAAACCAGTAAAGCTTATATATATATACAAAGAGAGAGACAGAGAGAAATTTATCTTAGGAAAATGACTCACACACTTATA
>NW_006921633.1:5000645-5003505 GCF_000298275.1 Orycteropus afer afer | reverse complement strand
TCTGCTGGTTGGGGTTTAGTCCACTTCTATATCCTTCCCTTCCAGGCTCAAGGGTCCAGGATTATCTTCTGTGTCTGTGTTAATTGGTTTCCCTTTTCTTTGTTGAAGAAGGTCCATGCAATCTTTCTGCCTAGTCCGCCATCTTGCCAGGTCTCAAGAATTTAATATTAAATTTATTTTTTTCTTTGTGTATTTTAGATAATGGTTAATAATCTATTTATACCATAAATTAGGGCCCCTTATTTTGCCATTGTTTTATCTTTGATGAATATTTTAGATTTGGGTTTTACATTTAGGTCTTTGATCCATCTTGAGTTCATTTTTTTAATATGGTGTGAAGTACAGATCTTGTTTCTTTTTTGTACAGGTGGTTGTACAGTTTTACCAGTACCATTGGTTAAAGAGACTGTGTCTTCCCCCTTTAATAGATTTTGGCCTTTTGCCAAAACTCAGCTCACCAAAGGTGGCTGATTATATTTCTAGGTTCTCAGTCTTGTTGCACTAGTCTATGTATCTGTCATTGTACCAGTTCCAGAATGTTTTGACTACTGTGCTTATATAGAAAAATTTGAGATTGGAGAGTGTGAGATCTCTTTTGTTCTTCTTTAGTAGTGCTTTGCTTATTCAAATGCTTTTTCCTTTCCATATACAATTAGTGATTGTTTTTTCCATGTCCTTAAAGAATGCTGATGGAATCTGGATTGGGATTGCATTGAATATATAAATTGTTTTGGTTAGTATTGACATTTTCACAATATTCAGTCTTCCTATCCATGAGCATGGTATACATTTGTGTAGACTTTTAACAATGTTTTGTAGTTTTCCTTGTATAGGTCTCTTGTATCTGTGGTAAGATTTATTCCAAAGTATTTTATCTTTTTGGTAGTGATTATAAATAGTATTATTTCCCTTATTTCCTTTTCAGAGAGCTTTGTATTGGTGAAGAGGAACCCAACTGACTTTTGTAGGTTGATTTTATATCCTGCCACTATACTGAACCAAGTGAGAGGAGAGAACCCAAGCCACACCCCACAAGTAGCAAGCCTGGAAAGCAGGGAAAAAGACAGAAAAAGGCCAGAGGGACTGGGAGAGAGTAAGGAGTCAGCATCAGTGATCCAGGTGAGGGGAGGGAACCCAAGCCACACCCCACAAGTGGCAATGTTTGAAAGCAGGGGAAAAGATAGAAATAAGCCAGGGGGACTGGGACAGAGAGAGGAGATAGCCATAGGGATCCAGATAGGGGGAGGTTGGAGAGGTTTCAAACAGCTACGGGGGACAAACTTGTCTGTTGGTTTGTCCTGATGTGGTGATGTGTTGCTGTGAGTCTTGGGGCTGTGCCACCGGGGTTTCAAACCCACCGGGTACACATGGTACACAGGTGGATTGCAGACTGAGACAGACTAGGAAGAAGGAAGAGCCCATCCACTTCTCAAAGAATTGGCCAGGGAAAAACTTATGAATAGCAGATAAACACTGTTTGATACATTACTGTGCATCTTTATGAATAGACAGAAAACATTGTCCAATACATAGGAGGAGGATGAATCACTTAGGTTAGAAGGCTCTCAAAAAAGGACTGGGAAAGAGCTGCATCATCAGAGAAAAGCCAGCCTTACTCGAATGGATGAGGCTAAGCTTTCCTGACCTCCATTTGCTGGTGTGGCACAACTCAAATTGAGGAGAAACAGGTGGAAACATTCATTAATAATAGGAACATGGAATGTATGAATTATGAAGCTAGGAAAATTGGAAGTTGTCAAAAGTTAAATGGAACATATAAAGATTGACATCCTAGAGATTAGTGAGCTGAAATGGACTGGTTGTGGCCATTTTGAATCAGACAACCATATGATCTACTACATCAGGAATGATAAATTGAAGAGGAATGGCATGGCATTCATCATAACAAAGGATGTTTCAAGATCTGTCCAGAAGTACAATGCTGTGAGTCGTAGGATAGTAGTCATACACCTACAAGGAAGACCATTAATACTACTATTATTAAAATTTATGCACCAACCACCATAGCCAAAGATGAAGAAATTGAAGAATTTTATCAATTTCTGCAGTCTGAGATTGACCGAGCATGCAACCAGGATGTGTTAATTATCACTGGTGACTGGAATGCAAAAGTTGAAAACAAAGAAGAATCACCAGTAGTTGGAAGATTTGGCCTTGGTCACAGAAATAATGCTGGAATTCACATGGTGGAATTTTGCAAGATGAACAACTTATTAATTGCAAATACCTTTTATCAACAACAAAAACAGTGGCTGTTCGTGTGGATTTCATCAAGTGAAACACACAGAAATAAGATTGACAACATCTGTGGCAAGAGGCGATGGGAAAGCTCAAATCTTCAGCCAAAGCCAGGCCAGGAGCTGATTGTGAAACAGGCCATCAACTGCTCATATGCAAGTTCAAGTTGAAGGTGAAGACAATTAAAACAAGTACATGAGAACCAAAATATGATCTCAAATATATCTCTCCTGAATTTAAAGACCCTCTAAAGAATATATTTTATGTATTGAACACAAATGAATGAAAACCAGAAGAATTGTGGGATGACATCAAGAACATCATCCATGAAGAAAGCAAGAGGTCACTACAAAAGATGAGAAAAGAAGAGAAGACCAAAACAGATGACAGAAGAGACACTGAAATTTGCCCTTGAGCAGAGAGTAGCTAAAGCGAATGGAAGAAATGACATAATAAAAGCTGAACAGAAGATTTCAAAGAGCAGCTGAAGAAGACAAAGCCAATTGCTATAATGAAATGTGCAAAGATCTGGAGTTAGAAAACCAAAAAGGAAGAACATGCTCAGCATTTCTCAAGCTGAAAGAACTGAGGAAAAAAAAAA
>NW_006921633.1:4999819-5000545 GCF_000298275.1 Orycteropus afer afer | reverse complement strand
CTTGTAACAAAGAAAGTTTCTTTCCATATGCAAATTTTCCTTGACTTTCTACAATAGTGGACTCATACAACATATGTTCTTCTGTGATTGACTTATTTCACTCAGCTTAATGTCCTCCAAGTTCATCCACATTATGAGGTGCTTCATGGATTCTTCTTTATTCTTCAGTGTTGCATAATATTCCAATGTGTGTATGCACCATAGTTTTGTTATTCATTCATCCATTGCTTGCCACTTAGTTTGTTTCCATCTCTTTGCTACGGGAATAGTGTTGTGATGAAAATGGGTGTGCATATTTTTATTCATGTCCTGGCTCTCACTTCTTTAGGATATGTACCTGTTAGTGGAATTGCAGGATCAAAGGGTATTTTTTTTTTTCCAGCTTTTTAAGGAAGCACTATACCATTTCCATAAAAAAAAAAAAGCTGGAAAAAAAAATACCATTTGATCCTGCAATTCCACTAACAGGTACGACTCGACGGCACATAACAACAACAACAATACCATTTCCCACATTGGTTGCATCATTTTACAGTACCGCTATCAGAGCACAAGGGTCCCAGACTCTCCACATCCTTCTCAGCATTAGTTATTTTCCATCTTGTTGAACTTTGCTATTATTTCTGGGGTAAGATGGTATCTCATTATTGTTTTGATTGGCATATCTCTAACGGCTAATGAGAGTGAGGATTTTTTCATGTTTTTCAGTCATCTGAATGTTTTTTT
>NW_006921633.1:4996556-4997583 GCF_000298275.1 Orycteropus afer afer | reverse complement strand
AGGCTTATGTCAACATTGTATCTTTTCACCATACTTATAAAATCTATTTGCAGAGCAAATAATCTGAGAAATTAAGGCTCATTAACAACCTGTGATATATAGATGACATAACCTTTCTTGATAAAAGCAAAGAGGACTTGAAATACTTACTGATGAAGATCAAAACTTGAGTATGGATTACAATTTAACATAAAGAAAAGAAAAATCCTCACAATTGGATCAATAAGCAATATCAAGATAAATGGATAAAAGATCGAAGTTGCCAAGGATTTCATTTTACTTGGATCCACAATCAATGTCTATGAAAGAAGCAGTCAAGAAGTCAAATGACATATTACGTTCAGCAAATATGATGCACAAGACCTCTTTAAAGTGTTGAAAACCATAGATGTAATCTTGAGGACTAAGGTGCACCTGATTCAAGCCATATTATTTTCAATCACTTCATTTGTTGAGGTTTATGTGCCATTGAGTCAGATCCAATTTATAGCGACCCCTCCTTGGGTTTCCGAGGCAGTATCACTACAGAAGTAGATTTCCCAACCTTCCTTCCAAGGAGTGGCTGGTGAGTTTGAACCACCAGCCTTCTGGTTAGCAGTCAAGGTATGTGAAAACTTGGCAATGAATAAAGAAGACTGAAGAGGAATTGATGCATGTGTATTAGAGTGATGATGAAGAATACTGAATAAACTATGGACTGAATAAATCTGTCTTGATAAAAGTATAGCCAGAGTTCTCTTTGGAATGGCAAAATCTGTCTTGGGAGAAGTATAGCCAGAATGCTTCTTGGAAAGAAGGATGGTGAAAGTTTGTCCTACATACTTTGGATATATTATCAGAAGAAGGATATCATCTTTGTTAAAGTATAAGATCAGTGAAAAAGGGGAAGACTTTTATTGATATGGATTAACACAGTGGCTGAAGCAATGGGCTCAAGCATAGCAATAATTGTGAGGATGGCATAGGATTGGGAGTGTCTCATTCTGTTGTACATAAGGTCACTGTGAGTCAAAACCAACTTGATGGC
>NW_006921633.1:4994622-4995679 GCF_000298275.1 Orycteropus afer afer | reverse complement strand
TTTTTTTTTTTTTTTTTTAAGGGTGACAAACTTGTCTGTGGGTTTGTTGTACTGTGGTAGCTTGTATACATAAGCTGTGAGGCTGGAGGCTATGCCACTGGTGTTTCAAATAACAGCAGGGTTACCCATGATGGACAGGTTTCAGCAGAGCTTCCAGACTGACTGACTCAGAAGAAAGAAGAGGCCATCCACTTTTCAAAGAATTTGCCAGTGAAAACCTTATGAATAGCAGTGAAACACTGTCTGATATATTACTAGAAAGTTTCATGAATAGCCCTGAAACATTGTCTGATATAGTGCTGGAAGATGAGCCCCTCAGGTCAGAAGACACTCAAAATACTACTGGGGAAGAGTTGCTTCCTCAGAGTAAGAGCCCACCATAATGACATGGACAGAATAAAGCTCTCAGGACCTCCATTACTGATGTGGCACATCTCAAGATGAGAAGAAACAGCTACAAACATCCATTAATAATCAGAACATGGAATGTACAAAGTATGAGTCAACAAAAATTGGAAGTTGTCAAAAATGAAATGGAACACAAAAAGATCATTGTCTTTAGGTGTTAGTGAGCTGATATGGACTGGTTTTGGCCATTTTGAACCAGACAATTATATCATCTACTATGCCGGGAATGACAAATCAAAGAGAGAATGTTTCAAGATATATCCTGAAGTACAATGCTGTCAGTAATAGGATAATATACATATACTTACAAGGAAGACCAGTTAATACCACTATTTTTCAAATTGAAGCACCAACCAACAAAATCCAAGGAAAGGAAATGAATTTTTTTTTATTAACTTCTGTGGTCTGAAATTGACTGAACATGCAATCAAGATGTGTAAATTATCAGTGGTGATTGGAATGCAAAAGTTGGAAACAAAGAACAGTCACTGGTAGTTGGAAAATATGACTTCCATGATAGAAATAATGCTGGTAATCACATGATAGAATTAGGCAAGACCAACGACTTCACTGCAAATACTTTTCTTCAATAATACAAACATCAGCTACACACATGGACTTCACCAGACAGAGTACACAAGAATCAGAT
>NW_006921633.1:4985996-4991347 GCF_000298275.1 Orycteropus afer afer | reverse complement strand
TTCTAAGCCTGTAATCTTTATAGAAATAGACTGCTACATCTCTTTCCTGCAGAGTGGCTGATGGATTTGAACTACTGGTCTTTGTGATTAGCAGCCAGACATTGTAATGACTGTGTCACTAGAGTGCATTAGACTATGGGCATTTTAATACAGACTCAACAGGCAGTGAGTTTGGTTTGTGTTTATTTATTTTATGAAAGAAAAGGCACAGAAAAATAAGTGTTTTTTTTTTGTTTGTTTGTTTTTTTCCTGCTGCAAACATTTATGGCACTCATAGTGAGCCCTCCTTGGGTTTCTGAGGCAGTGTCATTACAGAAGTAGGTTGCCAACCTTCCTTCTGAGGAGTAGCTGGTGGGTTTGAACCACCAGCCTTCTGGTTAGCAGTCAAATGCTTTAGGCACTATGCTACCAGAGCTCCTGCTGTGAACATCTATGGCAGGAGACTATGTGATAAGGAGGGGACTGGTTCTCTCCTGTGGACAGAGACCACATTCAATGTCGAAGACATCTGGAAAGATAGAAAATTTTTGAAGATAGATGTCATTCTCTCTCATTTTTCAACTGTAGAGGACTAGGTCATATTCTAAGCTTTAAAAATAGACAGTGGTGATAGCAGAATTGGCCTTTTAATATATTGATAAGCTCAGGTAAAACATTAATGCAAATAAACAGTCATAATAGAAAAAATGCTATTTCTTATCTATTCAAACATTTTAAAGTAATTCAATGTAGTAACCAATATTTGTATTAGCAGTCTATGAAGTATACTTATGTGTATTTGATATGAGTTTCTCAATTTTAATTGCTAACATTTGTTGAGCAAACAATAGATGTCAAGCTTTTCTCTAAATGCCCACTCAATCCTCTTATCATCCCTTTTATTAAGGAAACAGAGACACTGAAAATGTGTAACTCAGACAAGGTTACACTGCTAATCTTGGTGGAGCAGGGGTTCAAACTTGAGAAGACTGACTCCAAGTCCCACCTCTTACCACTTTACCATACAACAACATAAGACTGGGAGAGTAGATTTTTTTTTTTGTTGTTGTTGTTGTTGTTATATTTCTATTCTAGTTTGAAAAATAGGGAAAATTATATTTAAATGGGAGAAATGCAAAATGAAGGAATACAGACATTACTCCAGCTTCCAGCCACCAAGTTTACTATATCATTTTTCCTTGAGTCCTAGGGAGTTCATCTTCAAAAGAAACACACAGAAGCTGTTGTTTGTTATGTGCCATTGAGTCGGACCTCATAGTGACCCCTCCTTGGGTTTCTGAGGCTGTATCACTATGGAAGTAGATTGCCCCATCTTCCTTTCGAGGAGTCGCTGGTGGGTTTGAACCTCCAGCCTTCTGGTTAGCAGTCAAGTGTCTAAGGCACTACGCTACCAGAGCTCCCTACACAGAAGCAATGTACTAAAATGCAGTGCAACATGAAATGTCTGCAACATGAAAGGACATCAAAAATGCCATTGGATTTTAGAGGAGGAAGTGTACCTCTTCCTGGGGGAAGGGGTATGTGCTAAGCTTTACCTATAGGGTCAATCTCAAGTTCAAGAAAGATGGTTGATCAAACATTAGAAAATTTTAGGGGCTTTAAAAATATCCATAGCTCATAACTTTCACACTGGTCTATTTTGATACTTCAAATTGTCTTTAAATAGTGATTATTGTCAACAATTAACTGTAAAGATTATAAAATACAAATATGGCACATTGCCTGTGGAAAATGATAGAAAAGAACTTATGTTTAGTAACAATAACTGTAATTTAACAGTTTAAGTGTTTCTTAACTGCTAATTAAAGTTTGGCAGTTCAAATCCAGCCAGTGGTACTGCAGAAGAAAAGCCTGGTGATCTACTTCTATAAAGATTATCATCAAGAAAACTCAATACAACAGTTCTACTTTGTAATGTGTGGGATGGCCATGAGTTAGAACTGACTCACAGTAATGGGTTTTGTTTTTGATATATGCACCAAGCACTATCCTTTTTACTTTACAAATTTATAGAGTCTTTGCAGTAAATTGTTGATAACAAGGACTATTTAAAGGCAATTGGAAGCATCAAAATAGACAAGTGTGGAAGGATACACAATAATTTGTAAACTAGTTATCGTAATTACTTCATTTTACAGATGAAGAAACTGAGGCACAGGTTTCCCAGGGCAAAGTTTCAAGACACAGAGATATTTGAAATGTAAGAAAACGTAAAAAAGAAAATTTTGAGTGAATGAGGCAGATATACCACATCTTCCAATAAAACAATGTACTTGGAGGCAGGAAACCAATATAAATTCACACCCTGCCACTGGGTGGCTCTATGACTTTCTTGTTGTTGTTGTTATGTGCCGTCAAGTCGGACCCCACTCATAGCGACCCCTCCTTGGGTTTCCGAGGCAATATCACTAGGGAAGTAGATTGCCCAACCTTTCTTCCGAGGAGTGACTGGTGGGTTTGAACCTCCAGCCTTCTGGTTAGCAGTCAAGTGCTTTAGGCACTACGCTACCAGAGCTCCTTGTATTTCACTATCTCCAGCCTTCAGTTTTCTTCTTAGTAAAATGAAATAATAAGAACCACTAGATTTATGAGGTCTTTTCACTAATTCACGTATGATTTCTTCTTTCCTGGTTTGACAGAATCTTAGGGTACAGAAATGACACCAAGGGTATAAGGTGCAAAGGCTAGAGAGATGATTATAGGAAAATTCCTTCTTATTATTTTCTTTCCCAGGTGATAGAATCAGTTAACTGAAAGGTTGCGGGTTCAAGTCCACCCAGAGGCACCTCAGAGGAAAGGCCTGGTGATTTACTTCTAAAGAATCAGCCACTGAAAACCCCATGGAGTACAGTTCTATTATAATGCACATAGGGACATTGTGAGTCAGAATCAACCTGATGACAACTACTTTTTAAAATTCTCTTCCTTTGCCTTGTTACTCTCTTTACACAGCTCCTTTTTTATTTTATTTCTTGTCACAGTCTCTCCTCTTTATCCACTTATAGCTATATTCATAGAAGGTTTCTCTTCACGCCATACTGCTTCATAAGTGCAATTAGCCTCTTTGGCCTTCAGAACCACATGTGCTGGGTTTTTTTTTTGTTTGCTCATTTGTTTGCTTTATCTTGCTGTTGCTGTTATTATGTACCATCGAGTCGGACATGACTCATAGCGACCCCTCCTTGGGTTTCCAAGGCAGTATCACTACAGAAGCAGATTGCCCCATCTTCCTTCCGAGGAGTGGCTGGTGGGTTTGAATCACCGGTCTTTTGGTTAGCAGTCAAGTGCCTTTAGGCACTATGCTACCAGAGCTCCTTTGTTTTACCTTAGGACACTAGCTAGTTCAGATTTTCTGAGTTACTGATCCTAAAAATTAAATTTGCATTCACTTGCCTGGTTAAAACTATAGATTCTTGAATCCAGTGGGCAAATACTTGAACTGGTTAAGAATTCAGAGGGGTTCATCAGAGAGGTATATTCAGGGGGATGTGTATCTAATGAAGATAGTTCTAGTGAAGTAACACTAGATAGACATCCCCCTGAATATATACCTCTCTGATGAACCCCTCTGAATTCTTAACCAGTTCAAGTACTTACCCACTGGATTCAAGAATCTATAGTTTTGACCAGGCAAGTTAGTGCAAATTTAATTTTTAGGATCAGTAGCTCAGAAAATCTGAACTAAAAATGTAGATACTTTATTTCAGAGCATAGAATCCACCTATTACCCAAATCTCTTCTTTTCATTAATGCTTTCCTTTTCATAACCTATAATCCTTTCTCCCTGACATCCCCCTGATTATGTTCAGCTGTGCAGACTCAAACCATCATAAGGTCACTGCACATAGTCTTGGCACAAATCCTGGTTAAGTATTACCAAGTTTCCAGACTCACCAGCTAGAGCTACCCAGAATTAGGCTTGCTGCCCTAAGTCAATTATTCCAGTTTTTTGTTGTATACCTTCAGTATAGGTGTGTCAAAGGGTTTGTAGTCTTATTCCTAGTTTCCAAAACATTTTTTCTAGTTAATGTGATGAGCTTTGTGTTAGTTTCCTTATTTAAAAGCTTGTGATCATGATTAATCCTGTAGCTGTTGTGAACACCATCCCCTTCACTAGGACACACTGTATGACATGTTTTTATTATTGTCCCCCATAAGTAATGTTCACTTCAATCCCTTAAAGCCTCTTCAAAGCATCAGGCTGCACTACATCACTTTGGTTGTTTTGAAATCATCACAATGTAAATTTTGTTGTTGTCATGTTTCAGCTCCTTCCACTCTACGGAAACTACTTTACAGCTCCTAACTTGGTCCCTTCGGATGCTGATTTGAATTGCTGGATGTCAAAGAAAAAATTAACTCCTTACCACATATAAAAGGTAACTCTTGGGATATGTGTGCAACATACCCTGAGAACTGGCTTCACTCAACACAGGGGTTCAGTTGTCTGGTTCATTCTAGGAAATCATAAGTCAACAGTTGGCACACTTTTCTGTAAGAGACCAGCTACTAGTTATTTTAGATTTTTGGGGCTATAGTCTCTTTTGCAACTACTTAACTCTGTTGTAGAGCAAAAACAGCCATGGAAAATGTAAAAATAAATGGTATTGTTTTACAATAAAATTTAGTTTAGGCTGGATCTGGGCCATGTCCAAGAGTTGAGGATGACAAGAAAAGATGCTAATTGGTATACCTTTGTCATTTGAACTCAAAAGGCATGCAGACTTGAGTGCAGGGAGGTGACTCTTATCCAACAAGTACAAAGAGTGATCTGACCTGTGGGACTGATAAAAGAAATAGAAGTTCTCTTTTTACTTAATCCCTGAATCCACTGATCTCTGGTTTATTTTCATTTGTGACTAATGCCACTGAGAACCTAACATGTCTTAAACAGAATTTACACAGAATATGAAAATGTCCGAGTCAAGTTCAAGTTGCAAGTGACAGAAACTTAACCCAACCTACTTGAATAAACAGAAGGAAAAGTATGTTACAATTGGCTCATGTAACTGATTGACTTCAACTATATGACAACTGATGCCATTGGATTTTTATCCACATTTTGGTTCAATATTTCTCAGTTAGGCTTCTTTCTCAAATAAACTTTCTACACTTAGTGACAAAAATGAACATGAGGATTCTAGGTTTACATTTCAGGTTTTCAAAGAAGCAAGTCCACCCACATATTTACTGGTAATTCAACAAAAATCTAGAAAAAAGTCTGATTGAATAAGTTTGGAGTGTGTTCCTATTGTGTTCTTGTGATGGTTAGGTGCCATTGAGTCAGTTCTGACTCATAGTGACCCTATGTACAATAGAATGACACACTGGCTCATCCTGCACTAGCCTCA
>NW_006921633.1:4981786-4985426 GCF_000298275.1 Orycteropus afer afer | reverse complement strand
TTGAACCACCAGCCTTCTGGTTAGCAGTCAAATGCCTTAGGCACTACACTCAGTGCAATATGTTGTCTGATTTCTTGATTGTTGCTTCCATTGGTGTTGATTATGGAAATAAGTAATATGAAATATTTGACAGCTTTAATCTTCTCTCCATTTATTGTGATACTGGTTATTTGTCCAGTTGTGAGGATTTTTGTTTTCTTTATGTTGTGTAATCCATACTGCACAGTGTAGTCTTTAATCTTCATCAGTAAGTGCTTCAAGTCATCTTCACTTTCAGCAAACAAGATAATGTCATCTGTATATCGCAGGTTGTTAATGAGTCTTTCTCCAATCCCGATGCCACATTCTTCTTCATATAGTCCAGCTTCTTGGATTATTTGCTCAGCATATAGATTGAACAAGTATGGTGAAAGGATACAACCCTGACACACTCCTTTCCTTATTTTAAACCACGAAGTATCCCCTTGTTCAGTTTGAAAGACAGCCTCTTGGTCTATGTACAGGTTCCTCATGAGCACAATTAAGAGTTCTAGAATTCCCATTCTTCACAATGTTAACCACAATTTCTTATAATCTACATAATCAAATGTTTTTGCATCATCAGTAAAACATGAATAAACTTCTTTCTGGTATTCTTTGTTTTCCACCAAGATCCATCTGATGTCAGCAATGATATCCCTTGTTCAACGTCCTTTTCTGAACCTAACTTGCATTTCTGGAAGTTCCTCATCAGTATACTGCCTCAAACATTTTTGAATTATCTTCAGTAAGATTTTACTTGTGTATGATATTAATGATATTGTTTGATAATTTCCACATTTTGTGGTATCACCTTTCTTTGGAATGGGTACAAATATGTATATCTTCCAGTCAATAGTGGAATATTTTCTTTCTCAGTGTTGTTACAAGGGCCAACATCATTTATCCCAAATCAAGTAACATGAAGTGGATTTACCAATGGTAATAAAGCATTCTGGTAAAAACAGAGAGAAACAAATGATGCAAAGCAGATAAAAACTATAGATAATATTTTTCACTAAAAAATGTTAATATTTCTTCAAAAAAATCTTCTATAATCCCTTAGGTACTATGCCACCAGAGTTCCCATATGAGAATATAGTTATTTTTAATTACTAGCAAATAGTTCAAAATCAACCTCTATATATTATCAATCATAGGAGAAGTTACTGTGAAGCTAATTAAGCTTAAATGTCAGGACCCCTCACATAAATAAAACATTCCAAGGCCATAGGAAAGAAATAAAGAATGCTTTTATATGGATTTATTTCTGGTAAAATTTGCAAAATAATATATGTTAATGCTGTTGGCTAAGAACAATCTCTATCACTCTAACATTCCTTTCATTATATGAGATGGCATTGGGGCAGTAAAATTCTTATTTTGGGATTCAGCTAAGGGGAAGTTGAATTTAGATCCATTTAGTTTGGGTTTAATGGGGTATAATATATGATTCAAGATAACTTTCAAGTATAATTAATATTTGCTACTCCAGGTATTCTGTCATCACTCACTCTGCCAGTGCATCTGTTATTACATACATTTGCATGTTCAAATGTCCCTATGATATAAAAGATTCTAGGATAGCTCTCTAAGATTTCTGACCCATGGTTTATGCACATCTTCTACATTTGACTGCTAAGCAGAAGGCTGGTGGTTCAAACCCACCAACCACTCCTCAGAAGGAAGATTGGGCAATCTACTTCTGTAGAGATACCACCTCGGAAACCCAAGATGGGTTTGCTATGAGTCGAACCAAATCCATAGCTGTGAGTTATCTACCTTTTATCCAATCAAATATTGATCTAGGTACTCTGTTGAAGCCATATTGCAGATATAATTGAGATCCTAAGGGAGCTCTTGTGATGTAGTGGTTAAAGCATTCAGCTACTAACAAAAAGGTCTGCTTCCATAAAGATGTACAGGCTTGGAAACTCTAATGGGCAGTTCTACTCTGTCCTAAAGGGTTGCTACCAATTGGAATTGACTCAATGGGAGTGGGCTTGAGTTTTGTTTGGTTTAATTAAGATACTTCAGCTAACCTTAAATTAGGGAGATTACCTATCTGATTGAGTCTAACTAGTCACACGAGTCTTTTAAAAGGAGATAGTTTGTCTGACTGGTTGCAGAAGAAGAAGCCAGAGACACACCTGTTTAGCCTGAAGAAAGTAAACTAACATGTTGTGAACTGCCTATGGGGAGCCATGTGGCAAGAGGTCACATGGCAAAGTACCATAGGTGGCCTCTAAAAGTTAAGAGCAGATGCCAAATGACAGCCAGCAGGAGAACACAGACTCAGTTCTACAATGCCAAGGAACTACATTCATCCAATACCAGTGTGCTTGGAAGAAAATTCCAAGCCCCAGATAAGAACCCAGCCCGGATCAGGAACATGATTTTAGTTGAGACTCTGAGCAGAAAATATAGCCATGTTGTGCACAGACTTCTGACCTATAGAAAGAGATAGATAATAAATGTGTATATAGTCATATAATAATAAGAATGTGCTTTTGGAGCTCAGCATCAGAAACTTGTAATAGTGGACAAGAAATATTGTTTGAAATGTATGATATCAGGAGCTTGTCTATGAAAAAGTCTCCAACCATCAAAAGATTAAATTGTAAGTGAAATATCTATTCTTGTCAATATCTAATCAAGATGAAAATGTACTATTGCCATAGATATAATTGATCATACAGCATATACAATCGCAAATGTACCATACTTTCTTTTTTGATAGAAAGCATGACAAATAGAACTTACCACATCCGTGAGTTTACAGAACAATATCACAGAGTATTTCTCCTTTCAAAGTTGCGTGTTGAATGCATCCCAAAATGTCCCATCATGTCATTAGCATAATATTACCAATAATGAGTTGTGTAGTGGAATGAAAATAATCCAAATTATCAATAATTGTTTATTTCTAACCTTGCTAAAGAGAATATTTCCTTTCTTTATATATGAAAGATTATATCATTTTCATGTGAATATTTAATAAAAAATTAAGAAAAATGAATAAAATGTATAATAAACATACTTTGTTGTTGTTGTTATGTGCAGTCAATATATCAAGTAGTTAATAGAATATTTTTTGATTTTGTGAATTTTGTGGTATTTGTCAACTATTTTATAAAGTTTTTTTTTTCTTTTCTTATTCTGAACAATCATTTACTTTTAACTGATATGCAATATTTTCTCTGAAGGATATCTTCCATAATTAAATAAACTTCTGGTCTCACAGGACCTGTGTTTAACTTAGATGAACTCTCTGGGTTCATCTAACCAGGTACTGACCTGTTTATCCAGGCAGGCTTCTGCTATGCTCTTAGCCATTAGCCATGACCTAATAATATAGCACCTCTGATTAAGGACTACCCATCACTAAACCCCATGCTTGTCAGTCATAATGTAGGTTAAAAAATGGATTCCATGCTATAGGACTCTGATATATACATTTTTTTTTTTTTCCTCAGTGGTATTTCATTCAGCATGTATTAATCATTATTTTATATTTTTCATTTGACCAGATCCAAGCCATAGTCTTTTCAGTTGCTTTATATGTATGTGGAAGATGGACAATAAAAGACAAAGACCAAAGAATAATTGATGTACTTGAATT
>NW_006921633.1:4972784-4979841 GCF_000298275.1 Orycteropus afer afer | reverse complement strand
TTTTTTGGTATTTTCATGCAAATTCTTCTGCTAGTTGGGGTTTAGTCCAATTCTGCATCCTTTCCTTCAAGGCTCAGGGGTCCAAGATTACCTTCTGTGTCTGTGTTAATTGTTTTCCCTTTTCTTTGTTGAAGAGGGTCTGTGCAATCCTTCTGCCTAGTCCGCCATCTTGCCCCGCCTCCAACATATTTTCTTTGGACATGCCATCAAGAAAGAGCAGTTGCTAGAGAAGAACATCCTAGTTGGTAAAGTAGAGGGTCAGTGAAAATGAAGAAAACACTCAATGAGATGTATTAACATGGTAGGTACCACATGCACTCAAGCATACTAATGAGCACGTAGATGGCACCAACCTAGGTAACATTCCATTCTGTTTTACAAAAGTTGGAACAGACTTGGATGCAGCTAACAAGTACAACAGTTTGACTTTTCATAATTGCCCCAAAACATTTATTGTAGTACCTAAGGCCTTTGACTGATAACCAGATGGTTGGTGGTTCAAACCTACCAGCCACTCCTCAGGAGTAAGATTGGGTAATCTACTTCTGTAGAGATACAGTCTCGGAAACCCATGGAGGGGTTGCTATGAGTTGGATTCAACTGGACAGCAATGATTTTGGTTTAGTTTGAGTTTAGCAAGTTGTAGGCAATGTGCTAGATTAAACTGGGATGAAATGATGAACATTAAGATATGGCTGTAGCTCAGAAGTTTACAGTCTAGCATAAAAAGTAGGCATTAAAAATAATTTTACAAAAACTCTAATAACAAAAACTCTAGCAATAATCAAGATTTATAAAGTGAATCATCTGTGGTCTAATATTTTGCTATATCTTAAAAGACCTTCCTAATTGAGAGATCTTCTTGTTTTTTTTTTTCTTTTTAAAAGCACAATTTTGAGTTTTTCAAAGGGTATACCATGTAATATGCTACTAAGCTTGTTGTTGTTGTTGTTATGTGCCGTCAAGTCGGACCCGACTCATAGCGACCCCTCCTTGGGTTTCCGAGGCAGTATCACTACGGAAGTATATTGCCCCATCTTCCTGCCCAGGAGTGGCTACTAAGGTTAGTTGTCTGTTATTCACTAATATTCTGATACGATGACAATTAATTCTGCCAAGAATAAGATGTTGACAATAAAAAAGCACTCATTATAGTTTCTACATAGACATTTTACATAATATTTGAAAGTCCAATCAATACTGGAAGAATGAAAACTTTGTTCTTATTCTTGCATAGATAAGTCTATATTTTCCTTCATGGATATTCAAAATGTGATTTGGCTGGATAATGTGCCATTAGATATTAATACAGTGAAAAATGATATTTTCTTCTTCACCACAGAAAGTATCACAAACTTTGCTTTCAGTTTTAGAAAGCACACCTTCATCCCAAAGAAAATTTCCTGGAGATAATATAGTATGCAAAGCTAATCAATCTGTCCATCTAGCAGAGAGCAACCAGAACTTTTATTTACACTTAAAAAAATAATGTATTTTCACCAAGGGGGTTTCAAATACACCCCTCTAAAAACAATCCTTAATAGCAATGCTACTCTATTGGTGCAAATGTTCAGAAAGAGCTTTTTTTTTTTTTTTCTTTTTACTCTTGAAATGTAGTGTTTTTTACATTTATGTGCTAACTGAATTTTGCTTGAGTATTTTGATTTGTCTTGTTTAAAACTGTTTCTCCAATCCAGTTGAGAAAATGTACATTAAAAACACCAACACATATAAATAACATAGACACAAACAAACAAAAACACTGCTTTCTAGTCAATTCCAACTCATAGCAACCCCATTGGGTTTCCAAGGTTGTAAATCTTTATGGAAGTAGATTGTCCCATCTTCCTCCCGTGGAGCAGCTGCTGGGTTTGAACCACTGACCTTCTGATTAATCTTCAAATGCCTTACCCACTCTACCTCCAGAGCTTCTTCTTTAAATAACATCAGGGAAATTTAAGAAAACTCTAATACTTACTGACTCCTTATGAAGTGTCAGAATCTAGGCTAAGTGCTTTATATTCATTATCTCATTTAAAATTCACAACCATTGACTTCAATGGCATAATATTATAAGTTACATCATAGGTTAATCTCAAAGATTAAATAATACTGGACTTTCAGGGGGGAAAAAAAAAAGCTTATATTTAGAGTAAGAGATATTCAAACAGTATTTTAGCATACCAACTCAAACTCACTGCCATCGAGTGAATTCCAACTCTGTAGTGACCCCAGTGGGTTTTCAAGGCTATAAGTCTTTAAAGGATGTAGACTGACCCATATTTCTTCCTATGGAGCAGCAAGTGGGTTCAAACCACCAACTTCTTGGTTAGCAGCCAAATGCCTTAACCACTACTCTGCCATGGTTCCTTATTTTAGCACAACGGTGTTGAGTAAATTATTTTGTTTATTTGGGCTGAAATATTAGAGAAGACAAAAGGAACAGGATCCAGGTAAGGGGCTGCGAGACAGGACCCACCCCCAGAGCAAGGAAAGGGAGGGAACGCCGGGACGACAAAGTGGCAGGATCCAGATAGGTATTAGATAAGGGGAGGGTGAAGAGGTTTCCAACAGCTAAGGGAGACGAACTTATCTGTCATTTTGTCATACTGTGATGACTTGCACATTGCTATGAGGCTTGAGGCTGTGCCACTGGTGTTTCAAATGCCAGCAGGGTTGCACATAGTGCACAGGTTTCAACACAGCTTACAGACTGAGACTGACTAGGAAGAAGGAAGAGGCCATCCACTTCTCAAAGAATTGGCCAGGGAAAGCCTTGTGAATAGAAGAAAAACTGTCTGATACATTACTGGGCAACTTTTTGAATAGCCTGGAAATATTGTCTGATACAGTGCAGGAAGATGAGTCTATTAGGTTGGAAGGCACTCAAAATACAGCTGGGAAAGAGGTGCATCATCAGAGTAGAACCAACCTTAATGATATGGATAAAGTAAAGCTTTGGGGACCTCCATCTGATGATGTGGCATGACTCAAATTGAGGAGAAATAGCTGCAAACATCCATTAATGATCAGAACATAGAATGTTCAAAGTATGAATCTAGGAAAACTGGAAGTTGTAAAAAAAGGAAAGCATAAAGAAAGCGAATGGAAACAAATGGAAAGCATAAAGACTGATATCCTAAGCATTAGTGAACTGAAATGGGTTGGTTTAGGCCATTTTGAATCAGACAATCATATGATCTATTATGCCAGGAATGAAAATTTGAATGGTAATGGCATGGCATTCATCATTGCAAAGGATGTTTCAAGATCTGTCCTGAAGTACAATGCTGTCAGTGATAGGATAATATCCATATGCCTACAAGGAAGAATAATTAATACTATGATTACTCAAATTTACACACCAACCACCAAAGCCAAACATGAGGAAAATGAAGATTGTTTTATTATTATTTTATTGTGACTTAGGTGAAGGTTTACAGAGAAAATTCACTTTCCATACAGCAGTTCATATACACTTTGTCTCATGACATTGACCACATTTTATCAACTTCTGCAGTCTGAAATTGACCAAACAATCAAGAAGTGTTAATTATTACTAGTGACTGGAATACAAAAGTGGGAAACAAAAAAGAATCACCAGTAGTTGGAAAATTTGGCCTAGGTGACAGAAATAATGCTGGAGATCGCATCACAGAATTTTGCAAGACCAATGACTTATTCATTGCATATACCTTTTTTCAACAATACAAACAGTGGCTATGCATGTGGACATTGCCAGATGGAGTACACAGGGATCACATTGACTACATCTGTGGCAAGAAGCAATGGAAAAGCTCAATATCTTCAGCCAAAACAGGGCCAGGAGCTGATTGTGAAACAGACCACTACTTGCTCATATGCAAGTTCAACTTGAAGTTGAAGACAATTAAAGCAAGTCCATTAGAGCCAAAATGTGACCTTGAATATATCCCTCCTGAATTTAGAGACCATCTAAAGAATAGATTTGATGCACTGAACACCCATGACCAAAAAGCAGAAGAATTGTGAGATAATATTAAGAACATCATCCATGAAGAAAGCAACAAGTCATTAAAAATACAAGAAAGAAAGAAATGACCTAAATAGATGTCAGAAGAGATCTGAAACTTGCCCTTGAGAGAAGGGTAGCTAAAGCAAATGGAAAAAATGACAAGATAAAAGAGCTGAACAGAAGATTTCAAAGAGAAGCTCCAGCAGACAAAGCCAATTACTATAATGAATTGTGCAAAGACCTGGACTTAGAAAACCAACCAAAAGGGAAGAACATGCTCAGCATTTCTCAAGCTGAAAGAACTGAGGAAAAAATTCAAGCCTCAAGTTGCAATATTGAAAGATTCTATGGGCAAAATATGGAATGAGGCGGGAAGCATCAAAAGAAGATGGAAGGAATACACAGAATCACTGTACCAAAAAGACCTGATCAATCTTCATCCTTTTCAGGAGGTGGCATATGATCAAGAACCAATGGTACTGAAGGAAGAAGTTGAAGATGTTTTGAAGGAATTGGCTAAGAACAAGGCTCTAGGAGTTAACAGAATACCCATTGAGATGCTTCAGCAAATGGATGCCCTACTGGAGGCACCCACTTGGTTATGCCAAGAGATTTTGAAGACAGCTACTTTTCCAACTGACTAGAAGAGATCTATATTTGTACCTATTCCAAAGAAAGGTGATCCCACAGAATGTGAAAATTATTGATCAATATCATTAATATTGCAGGCAAGTGAAATCTTATTGAACATATTTCAAAAATGGTTGCAGCAGTACATTGACAGAGAACTTCCAGAAAAGCTGGATTCAGAAGAAGACATAGAACAAGGGATATCATTGCTGATGTCAGATGGCTCTTGGCTGAAAGCAAGGAATACCAGAAAGATTTTTACTTGTATTTTATTGATTTTGCAAAAGAATTTGATTGTGTGGATCATAACAAATTGTGGATAACATTGAGAAGAATGGAAATTCCAAAACACTTGATTGTACTAATCAGAAAACTGTACATAGACCAGGAGGCTGTCATTTGAACAGAAAAAAGGAACACTGCATGGTTTAAAATCAGGAAGGGAGTTCATCAGGGTTGTATCCTTTCACCATATATATTCAACCTGTATGCTGAGCAAATAATCCAAGAAGCTGGACTATATGAAGAAGAGCATGGCATTAGGATTGGAGGAAGAATCATTAACAACCTGCGATACACTAATGACACATCTTTGCTTGCGGAAAGTGAGGATGACTTGAAGCACTTACTGAAGAAGATTGAAGAATACAGTCTTCAGTATGGATTACATCTCAATATAAAGAAAACAAATCCTCACAACTAAACCTATAATGAGCATCATGATAAGTGGAGAAAAGATTGAAGCTGTCAAAGACTTCACATGGCTTGGTTCTACAATTGATGCCAATGGAAGCAGCAGTCAGGACATCAGATGATGTATAGCACTGGGCAAGTTGGCTGCAAAGGAACTCTTTCAAGTGTTAAAGAGCAAAGATGTCTTCTTGATGACTAAGGTGTGTCAGGGACACAAGCCATGGTATTTTCAATCACCTCATAAGCATGTGAGAACTGGACAATGAATAAGGAAGATCAAAGAAGAGTTGATGCTTTTGAGTTGTGATGTTGGCAAAGAATGCTGAAAGTACCATGGACTGCTAAAAGAACTAACAAATCTATCCTGGAGGAAATGCAACTGGAATGCTCCTTGGAAGCAAGAATGGCCAGACTTTGTCTTATGTACTTTGATCATGTCAGAAGGGACCATTCACTGGAGAAGGATGTCATGCTTGGTAAGGTGGAGGGTCAACAAAAGAGGGGAAGGCTCTCAAGAAGATTGACACAGTGGCAGCAGCAATAGGCTCAGGTATAGCAAGGATCATGGGGCTGGTGCAGGACCAGGCAGTGTTTCATTCTGCTGTGCATAGGGTCACTATTAGTTGGAGTTGACTCAACAGCACATAACATCAACAACAAAACTTAGAGGAGAAAATAAACAAGTTTGAATGTGAGTAGCCAAGGCAGCAGTCTGCTGCCGTCTTTCCAAACACTTTTGTCTCTGAAGAGCAAATTCACACATCTGTTTCACCTGTGCTATTCCTCTAGCACTTGAGTATGAAGCCCTGGTTTACCAAGCCTGATAGATACAGTCTTCAAATGGGATTAGTAAACTGCATTGTTGGAGACCAAGTAAAAGACCACCAGAAGGACATGATTGCAAAGCACACATTCTAACAACAGCTGAGAGAAGGCAAGGCCTCTCTTATGGTTGAATGTTTGTTTGGTTCAAACTCTGTGTACTTAGGGCAAAAACATTCTTCCAGAAAAATAGGCTGGTAAATGTTGTTCCATTGTTCCAGTAGAAAATATTGATTATCTTGATGAAACATTTCATACCTAAGAATAGTATACTTAGTAATCATATTATACTTTAGAATAATGTATCTTAGTAATTATCTTATACCTTAGAATCATGTACAATCATATTATGTCTTAGAATGATACATTGCAGTGATTATTTAGTATTTTTGTAAGAAATGTTAACCAAATTAATCATCTATTGTTTTCGGGCAGTGGAAAAGACCTCTATCATATATGGGGAAAAGTAACATTTTAACCTTTTAGATTATACTTGATTGTATTGTAGAAAATACTTGATTGAATACTTGATCATATTAAGGAAATACCAAGAACAATGATGAAATCATGTGTTTATTTATAAATAAACCAAGACGGATGCATCCAGGGTCCCTCTTGCATCATACACAGAGTGTCCACCTGGCCCCCATTCCTCTTAAACTTTTAGTCCTTTTGTGGCACTTTGTTTCATGACCTGTGCTGTTTTGCCAGATGTGGCACTGCATCTTAGTGAACAAGAGAGGGGCTAAGATCTATCTCCTCACCTTGACTGTAAGCAAACACTGAACCTAAATATATCTGCAAATGTGATGATAAGTAGTTTAAAAGGTATATTAACATAAAACCAATTAAAATAAAGCATAAGGAGAATAGAAATTTGATCTTAAAATTAAATTAGAATGATTCTGAAAAAAAAAA
>NW_006921633.1:4965434-4968614 GCF_000298275.1 Orycteropus afer afer | reverse complement strand
TTTTTTTTTTTTTTCCTTTCTTCCATTTTCCTGGTTCTTTTCTTTTGTTCCTTCCCATTATTTAGTTTTCCCTAATCTTTCACTTTTTCTCTTTTCTCTCATTTTGTCCTCAGATATCATGACTTTTTTTCCTCTCTTTTTCTCATTATCTTTCTTTTTCCATTTTAAATATATGTTGAATTTTTTTCTTCTTTTTTACTGTATTTCTCTTTTTTCTTTTGTTATTTTTCCTGTTTGTTTATGCATATTGAGCTTTTTCTCTTGTTTTTTGTTTTTTTGATGGGTTATTTAATTAATTAATTTATTTATATTTTGTCTAACTGAGTGAGAGACAGCTACCATTCCCACAAAATTCAAGTATACCTGCAACTCTTGAAGCCCTTCCCACTGAGTGAGGACAACCACTTTCTTTTGCACCAACTTACCAACAATAAACAGCAGCCAATAACAGCTCAACTTACCATCAACTGCTCTTTACAAACAGCTAACAGAGTCTATGCACACACTCTTATTCTCTATTACATCAACTAGGAGACAGGTGATAAGTGCCTAAGTGCTAACAATGAGCAAATAGAGGAGCACAAAATCCTGCTTGCACAGATGTATCAAAACAAGACAAAGGAAAAAAAAAACATCCTGAGTGAATGACACCAACATTCACCCTCTAATTAAACATGAATACAACAATGTCTCAGAGACAACAGATCACCTCAGCCCACACAAAAAAGTAAGCTAAAGTAGTAGAAACAAGGGACCAGGATACAAACCCAGAAAACATCCCCGAGGAAGAAGCAGCATTGATATTCTCTGATAAAGAGTTCAAAAGAATTATATCTGAGTACCTTCAACAGATTGTGAGACAGATTAAGGATAACACAAGATCAAGGGAAATTGACAAAATTAAGGAAAACACAGACAAAACTCTAGAAAAATTTAGAAAAATAATACAAGAACAAATTGACAAAATAAACAAAATGTTAGAAATTATACAAAAACAACAAACAGAAATCCAGAAGATTAATACTAAGGTTTTAGAAGTAGATAACATATTAAATAGGCAAAGGAGTAGAAATAAATCAATGGAAGGCAGAATTAATGAGATGAAGACAGATATCTCAATATTAATTTGTTACAGGATCAGTCAGACAAAAGATCAAAACCTAATGAAGAAAGCCTAAGTTTCATATGCAATACCATCAAGAGGAATAACCTCCAAGTAATCAGAATTCCAGAACAAGAATAGACAAATAAAACCACAAAGAAAATTGTCCAAGATTTGTTGGGAGAGAATTTTCCTAATATGATGAATGACAAGAATATATCCAGTTAAGATGGTCAACCAACCCAAAACAGGATGGACCCCAAAAGAAAACCACCAAGACATATCATCATCAAACACCAAAACCATAGTTAAAGAAAGAACCCTGAAAGCACCATGGGAAAAATGAAAAGTTACCTAAAAATTTCAACCAATAACACTAACTTTTGATTTCTTGCCAGAAACCATGTAGGCAAGAAAGCAATGGGATGATATATATAAAACCCTGAAAGAAAAAAATCTCCAACCAAGAACCATATACCCAGAAAAATTGTCTCTCCAATATGAGGGTGAAATTAGGAGATTTTGAGATAAGCAGAAATTAAGGGAGTTTTTTAAAACCAGACCAACTTACAAAAGGTACTAAAGATAGTCCTTCTGACAGAAAATGAACAACAGCAAACAACAACTGATGACTAACACACCTGATGACATAACCCAGAAACTAACCCAGTTATGGAAGTATCTGAAGTAAAATAAGCTTACAAGACTGTAAACAGGAAATCAGAGACATTAATTGGCAAATGAGGACAACTACAAATCAAAAAGAGGGAATAAAAAATGTAGTTACAGAACTTCTAAATGTTGAGGAAGTCAACACAGTTGTGAGATAGAACAGACTGTTTTAAATTTGGGAAAAAAAAAACTATAAATTGCAGGGTAATCTCAAAGAAAAATAATAAACCTTCACATGAAATTTTTTAAAAAGAAGACAAACACAGATACTTAGTAAATACTAAAACAATAGCAATGAAGGATATGATAACACAACTCATAAACAAAATGAGCTCAGCACAGAAATTTATATGGTACAAAGAAATCAGCAACACCATGAAAAAACAAATAATAAAATGACATCAATAAATTTATATTTGTTGATAACTACATTGAATGTAATGGACTAAATGCACCACTCAAGAAACTGGATAAGAAAACACGACCCATCAGTCTGATGTCTACCAGAGACTTGCCTTAGACACAGATAAAAATAAAATAAAAATCAAAGATTGGAAAAAGATATACCAAGAAAAGGGCAACCAAAAGAGATCAGGAGTGGCAAAATTAATTTCTGATCAAATTGTCTTTAGGACAAAAATTATGACAAGAGACAAGGAGGGATATTATATAATGATTAAAGAATTGGTTAACCAAGAGGACATAACCATAATAAATGTCTATGCACTCAAAGAAAGAGCCCCAAAACACATACAACAAACTTTAACAGAATTGAAAAGACAAATAGATGACTCCACAGTAATAGTAAGAGACTTTAATACACCAATTTCAATGAAAGAAAGAACAGTTGGAAAGAAACTCAAAAAAGATGCAGAGGAACTAAACAGTATGATCAACTTGAACAATATGATCATCTTGACCTTACAGACATCTACAGAGTGCTTCACCCATCAAACACAAAATGTACATTTTTTTCCAGCACACATGGAACATTCTCCATGATTGACTATATGTTAGACGACAAAGTAAGCCTCGATGAATTTAAAAGCATTGAAATACTGCAAAGCATCTTCTCAGATCACAGTGCTATAAAATTACAAATCAACACTAGGAAGACCAACAGAAAAAGAGCAAAGACATGAAAACTGGATAACACCCTCCTCAAAGATGACTGGGTAGTCGAAGAAATAAAAAAATGAAATTAAAACATTTCTTGAATCAAATGAAAATGAAAACACAACACACCAAAATCTTTGGGACACAGCAAAAGCAGTGATCAGAGGGCAATTTATAGCAACAGATGCACACATGAAAAAAAAAAAAAAAGAGCTAAAATCTATACCCTAACCCAACATCTCCAACAACTAGAAAAAGAGCAGGGAGGAAAAAAAAAAAAAAAAAAAAAA
>NW_006921633.1:4963380-4964729 GCF_000298275.1 Orycteropus afer afer | reverse complement strand
TTTCACCATGGGGAATAATTACATCCAGCTGCCCAGCCACTCAACCAGGCCCACACAAGTTGATATACAACCTTAACTACCACAAAGGGTGACATCACAAAGAACTAACAGAGATAAAAAGAAGGACATCAGGATATTATGAAGAACTGTACTCCAACAAATTTGAAAACCTAGAAGAAATGAACAGATGTCTAGAAACATACTACTTACCTAAACTAACAAAGACTGAAGTAGAAAACTTGAACAGACCCATAACAAAAGAAGAAGTTGAACAGGTCATAAAATTACCAACAAAAAGGTCCTGGCCCAAATGCCTTCACTGGAGAATTCTACCAATTATTCAGAAAAGAGATGGCACGAATCCTATTCAAACTATTCCAGAGCATAGCACAGAATGCAATATTCCCAAATTCATTTTATTAAGCAAACATAACTGTGATACCAAAGCCAGTCAAAGATACCACTAGAAAGGAAGACAACTATAGAACAACATTCCTCATGAATATAGATGTGAAAATCTTCAGCAAAATCCTAAACAATAGACTCCAACAATATATCAGAAAAATAATACATCATGACCAAGTGGGATTCATACCAGGTATGCAAGCATGCCTCAACATTAGAAAAAAAATCAACATAATCCATCAAATAAGTAAAAAACAAAGGAAAAAAATCACATGATCATATCAAGAGATGCAGAAAAGCCATTTGATAAAGTCCAACATCTGTTCCTGATAAAAACTCTCAGAAAAATAAGAATAAAAGGGAAATTCCTCTGCACAATAAAGGACATTTATGCAAAACCAATAGCCAACATTATTCTCAATGGAGAGAGACTGAAATCATTCCCCTTGTGAATAAGAACCAGACAAGGATGCCCTCTATCTCTATTTCTATTCAACATTGTATTGGAAGTCCTAGCCAGGTAAATAAGGCAAGAAATGGAAATAAAAGGCATCCAAATTGGTAAGGAATAAGTAAGACTATGCCTATTTTCAGAAGATATGATCCTGTATGTAGAAAACGCAAGTGACAGCAAGAAAACTACTGGTACTTATTGTAAGGTTTAGCATAGTGCCAGGATCCGAGAATGACATACAAATACCAGTTGGATTCCTTTACACCAGCAAAGAGAATAATGTTGGCTATTGGTTTTGCATAGATGTCCTTTATTGTGCAGAGGAATTCCTCTGAAAAGGAAATAACAAAATAAATACCATTTATAATAGCTTCCAAAAAGATCCTGGTATTCAGAAAAATGTTTACTTGTGTTTTATTGGCTATGCAAAGGCATTTGATTGGTTTGATCATGACAAATTGTGGATAACATTGAGAAGAATGAGAATTTC
>NW_006921633.1:4960543-4963040 GCF_000298275.1 Orycteropus afer afer | reverse complement strand
AGCAGCATCACAATAAATGGAGAGAAGATTGAGGTTGTCAAAGAATTCATGTTGCTTGGTTCTACAATCGATGCCAATGGAAGCAGCAGTCAGGGCATTAGACAACGTGTAGCATTGGGAAGGTCAACCACAAAGGAACTGTTTCAAGTGCTGAGGAGCAAGGATGTCTCCTTGAGGACTAAGGTGCACCAGACACAATCCATGATATTTTCAATCACCTCATATGTGTGTGAGAGCTGAACAATGAATAAGGAAGACCAAAGAAGAGTTGATGCTTTTGAGTTGTGGTGCTGCCAATGAATGTGGAAAGTACCATACACTGCTAAAAGAACTAACAGATTTGTCCCAGAGGAAGTGCAGCCAAAGTGCTCTTTGGAAGTGAGAATGGCCAGACTCCATCTCATCTACTTTGGTCATGTTGCCAGAAGGGACCATTCCCTGGAGAAGAACGTCATGCTTGGTAAGGTGGAAGGTCAACGAAAGAGGGGAAGGCCTTCAATGAGATGGATTGACGTGGTGGCTATAACGATGGGCTCAAGCATAGCAAGGATCATGGAGCTGGTGCAGGATTGGATGGTATTTCGTTCTGCTATAGAAAGCTATGAAGGTTGCTCATAGGGTGGATAGGGTCATTATGAGTCAGAAACAACTGGACGGCACCTAACAATAACAACAACCAAAAAGATGAAGTATTTGGGAATAAATCTTACCAGGAACACAAAACACCTATACACAGAAAACTACAAAATGCTACTTCAAGAAACTGTAAGAAATCTACATAAATGTAAGAAAATATAATGCCCGTGGATAGGAAGACTGAACATTGTGAAAATGTCAATACTTCTCAAAGCAATCTATACATTCATTACAATTCTGATCCAGATTCCATCAACATTCTTTAAAGGCATAGAAAAACCAGCTATCAGTTTCATATGGAAAGGAAAGATACCTTGGATAAGCAAAACTCTACTGAAGAAGAACAAAGTAGGCAGTCTTACATTCTGAGATCTCAAAACCTGCTACACAACTGTTGTCAAAACAGCTTGGCATTGGTACAATGACAAACACTTCGATCAGTGGAACAAAATTGAGAACCCAGAAATAGATCCATTGACCTAGGGTCAGCTGATCTTTGACAAAGGGCCAAAATCCATTAGATGGGGAAGAGATTGTCTCTTTCACAAATAGTGCTGAGGAAACTGAATATTCATTTACAAGAAAATGAAACAAGATCCATACCTCACACAGTACACGAAAACTAACTCCAGCTGGATCGAAGACTTAAATATCAAACATAAGACTATAAAGTTCGTCAAGGAAAAAATAAGGGAAAACTTAGAGGCCCTAATATATGGTATAAATAGACTATCAAGCATAACCCTAGATACACAAACAACAGAAGATAAACTAGATGATTGGGACTTTTTAAAAATTGAATTCTTATGTGCATAAAAAGATTTCTCCAATGGAGTAAAAAGAGAAGCTACAGAGTGGGAAAAAATATTAGGCAATGAGATAGCGGACAAAGGACTTATCTCTAAAACATAGAAAACCCCAGCACCTCAACATCAAACAGACAAACAATCCAATCATAAAAAAAAGGGGGGGAAGACATTAACAGACACTTCACCAAAGAAGATACTCAGACAGCCAAAAAATGCATGAAGAGATGTTCGTGATCATAAGCCATTAGAGAGATGCAAATCAAAACATGCCTGACATACCATCTCACTCCAGCATTAATAGCAAAGTTCAATAAGGCAGAAAATAACAAATGATGGTGAGGATGTGGAGATTTTAGACATCTCTTACATCGCTAGTGGGACTGCAAAATGATAAAACTACTGTAGAAATTACCATGCCAATTCCTTAAAAAGGTAGAAATAAAAATACCATTTGATCAAGAAATCCCATTACTAGGTCTATATCCTAAGTAAGTGAGAGGCAGGGGATGAACAGATATATGCACAACCTTGCTCATCACAGCACTATTCACAACAGGAAAGAGGAATGGATCAATTGAGAAATGGAATAATGTAGAATCTGCAAAAACCGCATAACATGGATTAACTTGTAGGACATTATGCTGAGTGAAATAAGTCACTCACAGAAGGATGAATATTGTATTAGTCCACTATGATAAAAAGTCAAGGAAAAGTTTATACGCAGAAAGAAACTTTCTCTGTTGGCTACCAGGAAGGGAAGAGAAAGGGAAGCTAAATTTCTTGATAGGTTGAATATATATATCCTTCCAAGGAGTGGCTGGTGGGTTTGGACTGCCAGCCTCCTTCTTCTGATTGGCAGTCAAATGCCTTAGGCAGTGCACCACCAGAGCTCCCATATAAGTATGTGTGTGTGTGTGTGTGTATACACATATATATTCTATAAACTATTAGTGGTTACTCTGGTAGCATAGTGGCTAAGGCACTTGACTGCTAACCAGAAGGCTGGCGGTTCAAATCCACCAGCCACTCCCCGGAAGGAAGATGGGGCAATC
>NW_006921633.1:4943382-4960443 GCF_000298275.1 Orycteropus afer afer | reverse complement strand
ATCTACTTCTGTAGTGATACTGCCTTGGAAACCCAAGGAGGGGTCGCTATGGGTCGGGTCTGACTTAATGGCACATAACAGCAACAACAACAGGGTTAAGAGGGAGGGAGAAAGGAGTTTTTTTAGGGTGTGTGGTGGGGCATTGAGTATTCAGTTTATACTAATGGTGGTGGAATATTTTCAAAAAGGGCAGCAATAATGGTGGCTTGACATGAAAAATGTCATCAGTGTCCCTGAGTTATAAATGGGGAAGTTGTTACACTGGTAACATTGGTAAACTGTATAAGTTTTTACCACAATAAAAGTAAAAAAAAAAAAAAAAAAGAAAAAGAATATGATAATCACAAAATCAAACCAAAGGAGAATAGATAAAAATTAAAATGAGTGACAGAAATTTCTGTCTTAAGCTATAGCAGATTAGCTTTCATGAGACAAACTCTCAGGTAAAGGGCAATTAGTAAAGTTGTATAAAATTTTAAAAATCCACATTTACACACACACACACACACACACACAAATTCCGTGAAACGTTGAAAACCAATAGGGCAGTGATGAGTTGAGAGGTCAATACAGCAGGAGGAGAAAAAAACAGGAAAAACTAATATAATTTACCTGGTATTTGGAGTCACATTATGTTTCAAAGCATTTGTCAATTTAGTAGAAGCTCAAACAAGCTTCTGAGAAATTGAATAAAGATTCTGGCTTTAGCACAAGGGTTTGGGAGACAAAAATCAGAGTTCAGAGCCCAACAAGGAAGAAATGTCTTGGTAATTATGTCAGGATTTTAGTTGAGGTGGCCAAAAGTCTACCATTAAGAACAATAGTGAACCAGAAGTTGACCAGCCTTTCTAAACTGAAAGCCAGTTTCAAATGAACTCAAATCCTGACCAGATTTAACATCATCTGTTCTTATCAAAATAATCTACAAAGGAAATTAAGTCCTTACTGGAGGAAGAAAACATCTCAAGTAATATCCACAGTCTCTTATACATAGACACACACACACACACACACACACACACACACATATATATATAAAATAAATGTGTAAAAATCTTTAAAATATAGAAAATAGTAAAGGCTCACAAGAGACCCACATTATGAGTTATCAAAATCAGATTTAACTATGAATAATATGTTCATGAAGTTAGATGTCAAAATGAAAGAATTCACACAGAACTACCAAAAACCCAAACCCATTGCCATCAAGTTCATTCTGACTCATGAACCTCTAGGACAGAGTGGAAGTTCTCCACAGGGTTTCTAAGGCTGCAAATCTTTATGGACAGAGACTGCCACATCTTTCCTCATGGAATGGCTAGTGAGTTCAAACTGCTGACCTTTTGGTTAGCATATAAGCATTTTAACCACTGTGCAACCAGGGCGGCTCACACAGAACTAAAAGCTATAAAGTAGAATCAAATGAAAAGTCAACAAGCAGGAACAAAACAAACATGACAAATAACTGAGATTAGGAACACAATGGATATGTTTACAATAGAAAAGACATAGCTAAAGGGAGTACCAGTGAACTAGGGGGAATAAAATAACCATATGGAATGGAAAAACTGAAGAATGGGGGAAGGGGCACATAAGAAATATCAGACACAGTGAAATGTTCTAATATACACATATAATCCAAAATATGAAGTCCAAAAAGAAAATAATACCTAGAAAAATATTATAATATTGAAACAGGTATAATTTTCACAAAGAATTGAAGTTATGTTTCTGGTAAGCTTTGTGAATTTTTAGTTTTGGTGTTTTTAATGGAAAATTATGTTGTTGTTGTTGTTGTTAGGTGTCTTTGAGTCAGCCCTGACTCATAAAGACCCCTCCTTGGGTTTCTGAGGCAGTATCACTACGGATACAGTGTTTCGTTCTGCTATGCATGGAGTGGCTATGAGTTGGAGATGACTTGACGGCACCTAACAACAACAACATCACTACGGAAGTAGATTGCCCTATCTTCCTTCCGAGGAGTGGCTCATGGGTTTGAATTGCCAGCCTTCTGGTTAGCAGTCAAGTGCCTTAGGCACTATGCTACCAGGTTTTGCTAAAAAGACCTAGTAGACATCTACTTATTAGTCACTGGACAGTGTTTTAAGAATACTTTATAGGTGCACTCTGTTTTCACAGTGATAATAAATATGCAATGATAAAAGTCATTTTTAAGTTTGGGAAAATGTAAACAAAAATTGTAACACAAAATAACACATCTTGTGAATCATATAAAACTGTTAACAAATCAAGCATTTTGTTGTTGCTGCTGCTATTTGTTTGTTTGTTTTTATTTTTTTTGTCTTTAAGGGTAAAGTAATTAAATCAATAAATCAAAAAACAATGAATCAAGTCTGACTCCATAACATAACAACAAACAACAACAAAGTCCACAAAGTTGATCAAAGTGATCTTAATTTTTATTGTATTAAGATTTAAACAAAGATATCAACAATAAAATGATTTATAACATCATAAATGACTTTCTTTGGAAAAGAAAAGAAAATGTCCCTGTTTTCTACAACTTGCTCCACCAAAAAAAGTGCACTGCCCGCTTCATCACAGGTTTTAACAATGGTGCTGAATCTGTCCTTCAGTCTAATTATGCTTACCTCTTCTGTCTCCTCAGCCTGTTTTCCTCTTATCTTGAACACAACCTGACCATATAAGTGATATAAGGGCAGCAGTACAAGATTCTATAGACATCCCCTTTCTTTATTGTTGTAGCATGAAAAACTCATAGAGTAAACCGTGAATGAAAATAAGTGCTACATTAAAGGTTCAAGACCATTTAAAAGGCTATCTTCGTAGCTTATGGAAATAGAACTAAGAAATCAGAGACACAGTAATTACAAAGATATTTTCATAGATCTGAAACAAAGAACCAACCAACCAACCAAGCAACAAAACAAAAAAACTCAATTGAACTCATATCTACCCCTCCTTGGGTTTCCAAGATGGTATCTCTACGGAAGTAGATTGCCCAGTCTTCCTTCTGAGGAGTGGCTGAGGGGTTAGAACTGCTGGCCTTCTAGTTAGCAGCCAAATGCCTTGGGCATTATGCCACCAGAGCTTCTGTAACAAAGAACAGGGGCTTTAATATTCTAATTGGCTTACTAGTAATTTGTAAAAGTCAAAGAAGGACTAATAAAACTGGAATTTTTATGATGGTTGGTTCAAATAGTTTTTGTTGGCCAATTACTACTAGAGTAGCTAAAGTGAATGGAAGAAATGATGAAATGAAAGAGTTGAACAGAAGATTTCAAAGGGCAGCTCAAGAGGACAAAGTGAGGTATAATGAAATGTATAAAAATGTGGAATTAGAAAAACAAAAGAGAAGAACACACTTGGCATTTCTTATCCTAAAAGAACTGAAGAAAAAAATTCAAGCCTCAGGTTGCAATATTGAAGGATTCTATGGACAAAATACTGAACAATACAGGAAGCATTAAAAGAAGATGTACCAAAAAGATTTGGTCCATGTTCAACTATTTCTGGAGGTAGTATATGATCAAGAACTGATGGTATTAAAGGCAGAAGTTCAAGCTGCACTGAAGAAATTGGTGAAAAACAATGCTCCAAGTATTGATGGAATACCCATTGAGATATTTTAGCAAATGGATGCAGTGCTGGAGGAGCTTAGTCATTTACGCCGAGAAATTTGGAAGACAGATACCTGGCCCACTGACTGGAAAAGATCCTTATTTATGACCATTCTAAAGACCGAGGCATAAGTAAAGTAAAATTCACAAGCAAGTAAAATTCTGTTGAAAATGATTCAAAAATGGCTATGGCAGTACATCATCAGGAGCTCTGGTGGCGTAGTGCCTAAGGCATTTGACTGCTAACCAGAAGGTTGATGGTTTAAACCCACCAGCCACTTCTTGGAAGGAAGATTGGGCAATCTACTTCTGTAGAGATACTGCCTCAGAAACCAAAGGAAGGGTTGCTATGAGTTGGGACTGACTCGAAGGCAGTGAGTTTTATTATTTATTTATTTATTTTTTGATTAGTACATCAACAGGTAATTGCCAGAAATTCAAGCCAGATTCACCGGAGGGCATGGAGTGAGGCATATCATTGGTGATGTCAGAGGAATCTTGGCTGAAAACAAAGCAACCATAAAAATGTTTACCTGTGTTATATTGACTATGCAACTCTGAGGGTCATAACCAATTATGGTGTGAAGAATGGGATATCCAGAACATGTAATTGTGCTCATAAGGAACCTGTACATACATCAAGAGGCAGTTGTTCAAACAGAGTAAGGGGATACTGCATGATGTAAAATCAGGAAAGGTGTGCATCAGGGTTGTGTCTTTTCACCATATTTATTTAATCTGTATGCTGAGCAAATAATCCAAGAAACTGACAATATGAAAAAGAATGATGCATCATGATTGGAGGAAGATTCATTAAAACCTATGATACACAGTTGGCACAACCTTGCTTGCTTGAAGTAAAGATGACTTAAAGCACTTACTGATGAAGATCAAAGACTACAGTCTTCAGTAAGGATTACATTTAAACATAAGAAAATGAAAATCCTCACAATTGGACCAACAAGCAACATCATGATAAACAGAGAAAATATTGGCATTATCAGGTATTTCATTATACTTGTATCTGCAATCAATACCCATGGAAACAGCAGTCAAGAAATCAGACGTCATATTGCACTGTGTAAATCTGATGCAAAAGATGTATTTAAAGTTTAGAGCAAAGATGTTACTTTGAAGACTAAGGTGTGCCTGACTCAACCCATGGTCTTTTCAATAGCCTCATATTCATGTGAAAGCTGAACAGTGGATAAGGAAAACTGAAGAAGAATTGATGCATTTGAATTGTGTTTTTGGGGAAGAATACTGAAAATTATATGAACTGACAGAAAAAAAAAAAAAAAACCAAATCTGCTTGGAAGAAGTATAACTGGAATGCTCCTTAGAGGCAAGAATGGCCAGACTTTTTCTCATGTACTTTGGTCATGTTTTCAAGAAGGACCAGTCTCTGGAGAAGGATTCATGCTTGATAGAGGGTCAGTGAAAAAGGGGAAGACCCTCAATGAGATGGTTTCACATAGCTACGACAATGGACTCAGGCATAGCAAATTTTGTGCTGATGGAGCAGGACCAGGTAGTGTTTCATTATGTTGTATATAGGGTCACTATGAGTCAGAGCCAACTTGAGGGCATCTAAAAGCAACAATAGCTACTACTTGGTGATGTGTGTTTTATTGATTAATTACTGCTTAGTGATCATAGGAGGTTTATAGGAGGGGGTTTGACAGGACTTTTACCAGACACTCATTTCTGGAAATGTAGAGACTACGTAATGGCCGCTTGGAAACAAATTGACAATATTAGTTCTTGTCTTAGTTAAAAGAAAACATTCCATTAGACACCAGAGTAAGACTATTTAAGGTTTAATTTCTTAGAGTAAAGTAGGCTTTTTTTCAAATTGGGGTTTAGGTAGTCTTCTTTTAGGCATGTCAAGTTGCCTAAAGAATTTAATTTTAGAGTGATCTTTCTCACTATAATGCTTCTATATTACGAGTTTGGGAGCTCTGGTAGTATAGTGCCCAAGGTACTTGACTGATAACCAGAAGGCTGGCGGGTCAAAGCCACCAGCCATTCCTCAGAAAGAAGGTTGGGCAATCTACTTCTGTAGAGATACTGCCTAGGAAATCCAAAGAGGAGTCGCTATGAGTCGGGTCTGACTATACAGCACATAACAATAATAACAACAGCAACATAGTCATTTCATGTAACATCACGTCTATTCTCTGTACTTGTAAATGATTTTAATAATATATGGTACTTTACAATATGATTATCATTTTTTCATGCTTCTTTCTTTCCTAAGTCAGGAGTTTGACACGTTGTTGCTGTTGTTATTAGATGTCATCGAGTCAGCTCCAACTCATAGTGACCCTATGTAAACAGAGAGAAACACTGCCCAGTCCTGTGCCAGCCTCACAATCCTTGCTATACCTAAGCCCATTGTTACAGCCATGGTGTCAATCCATTATGTTGAGGGTCTTCCCCTATCTTCCTGACCCTCCACTTTACCAAGCATAATATCCTTCTCCAGGGAATGGTCCCTTCTGGTAACATAACCAAAGTAAGTGAGATGAAGTCAGGCAATTCTCACTTCTGAGGAACATTACAGCTGCATTTCCTCTGGGACAGATTTGTTTTCTGGCAGTCCATGATACTTTCAGTATTCTTCACCAACACCACAACTCAAAAGTGTCAACTCTTCTTCTGTCTTCCTTATTCAATGTCCAGCTTTCACTTACAAATGAGGTGATTGAAAACACCATGGCTTGGGTTCGACACATCTTAAGTCTTCAAGGAGATATGTTTGCTCTTCAGTACTTTCTAGAAGTCTTTTGGAGCAAATTTGCCCAGTGCAATACGTCATCTGATGTCTTGACTGCTGCTTCCATTGGTCTTGATTGTGGAACCAAGTAATGTGAAATCTTTGACAACTTCAATCTTTTCTCCATTTACCATGATGCTGCTTATTGGTCCAGGTGTGAAGATTTTTGTTTTCTTTATGTTGAAGTGTAATCCATTCTGCAAACTGTAGTCTTTAATCTTCACCAGTCAGTGCTTCAAGTCATCTTCATTTTCAGCAAGCAAGGTTGTATCATCTACATATCACAGATTGTTAATGAGTCTTCCTCCAACCTAATGTGAAATCTTTGACAACGTCAATCTTTTCTCCATTTATCATGATGCTGCTTATTGGTCCAGATGTGAGGATTTTCGTTTTCTTTATGTTGAGGTGTAATTTATGCTGCAAGCTGTAGTTTTTAATCTTCATCAGTAAGTACTTCAAGTCATCTTCTCTTTCAGCAAGCAAAGTTGTGTCATCTGCATATCACAGATTGTTAGTGAGTCTTCCTCCAGCTGATGCGTATTCTTTTTCATATATTCAAACTTTTCAGATTATTTGCTCAGCATACAGATTAAAGGGAGCTCTGGTGGCATAGTGCTTAAGGCATTTGACTGCTAACCAGAAGGCTGGCAGTTCAAATCCACCAGCCATTCCTCAGAAGGAAGGTTGGACAATCTACTTTCATAGTGATACCACCTCAGAAACCCAAGGAGGGGTTGTTATGAGTTGGATCCAACTCAATGGCAGTGTGGGTGGGGTATGCAGATTGAATAAGTATGGTAAAAAGATACAACCCTAACACACTTCCTTCCTAATTTTAAACCATGCAATATCTTCTTGTTCAGTTCAAACAACAGCCTCCTGGTCTGTGTACAGGTTCCTCATGAGCACAATCATGAGATGAATTCCCATTTGATCTTGATGTTATCCATAATTTGTTATGATCCACACAGTCAAATGCTTTTGCATAGTCAATAAAACACAAATAAACAAGATCCATCTAACAACAGCATGTGTCGTTCCACATCAGTTTCTGTATCCAGCTTGCTTTTCTGGAAGTTCTCTGTCAATATACTGCTGCAACCATTTTTTAATTATTTTCAGTAAGATTTTACTTGTGTGTGATATTGATGATATTGTCTGATAATTTCCACATTCTGTAGAATCATCTTTCTTTGGAATGGGTACAAATATGGATCTCTTCCAGTCAGTTGGCAGGGTAGCTGTCTTCCAAATTCCTTGGCATAGATGAGTAAGTGCCCCCAGTACTGCATGTTTGTTGAAACATCTCAGTGATTATTCTATCAATTTCTAGAGCCTTGTTTTTGGCCAATTCCTGCAGTGTAGCTTCAACTTCTTCCTTCATTGTCATTGGTTCTTGATCATATGCCATCTCCTGAAAAGGATGAACATCAACCAATTATTTTTGGTACAATGACTGTACATTCTTTCCATCTTCTTTTGATGCTTCCTGCATCTTTCAATATTTTTCCCATAGAATCTTTCAATATTGCAACTCAAGGCTTGAATTTTATCTTCAGTTCTTTCAGCTTGAGAAAAGACAAGCATGTTCTTCTCTTTCAGTTTTCTAACTCCAGGTCTTTGCACATTTCATTATAATAATTGACTTTATCTTCTCAAGCTGCTCTTTAAAATCTGTTTATCTTGTCATTTCTTCCATTTCTTTAGCTATTCTCCACTCAAAAGCAAGTGTCAGAGTCTCTTCTGATATCCATTTTTGTCTTTTCTTCCTTTCATGTCTTTTTAATGACCTTTTGCTTTCTTCATGGATATGTTCTTGATGTCATCCCACAACTCTTCTGCTTTTCAGTCATTGGTGTTCAATACATCAAATCTATTCTTTAGGTGGTCTCTAAATTCAGGAGGGGTATAATCAAGGTCATATTTTGGCTGCTGTGACTTGTTTTAATTGTCTTCAGCCTCCACTTGAATTTGCATATGAAAAGTTGATGGTCTGTTCCACAATCAGCTCCTGGCCTTGTTTTGGCTGAAGATATTGAGCTTCTCCATCACCTCTTTCAAAGATATAGTCAATCTAACTCCTGTGTATTCCATCTGTTAAAGTCCATGTGGATAGCCCCTGTTCATGTTGTTAAAAAAAAAGGTATTTGCAATGAATAAGTTGTTCCTCTTTCAAAATTCTATCATGCTATCTTCTTATTACCCTGGCCATGTTTTCCAACTACTGGGATTCTTCTTTGTTTCTAACTTCCACATTCTAATCACTTGTAATAACCAATAGATCTTGATTTCATATTCGGTCACTTTCAGACTGTAGAAGTTGGTAAAAGTCTTCAATTTCCTTGTCTTTGGCTTTGGTGATAGATGTGTAAATTTGAATAATGGTAGTATTAACTGCTCTTCCTTGTTGTTGTTGTTGTTGTTATGTGCCATCAAGTCATCCCCGACTCATGGCGACCCCTCCTTGGGTTTCTGAAGTGGTATCACTACGGAAGTAGATTGCCCAACCTTCCTTCTGGCTCTTGCTTGTAGGCATATGAATATTATCCTATTGTTGACAACATTGCACTTCAGAATAGATCTTGAAACATTTTTTGTCTCAATGAATGTGATGTAATTTCTCTTCAACTTGTCATTACTGGCATTGTAGATTATGTGGTTGACTGATTCAAAGAACTGGTTGTTTTGGTTAGTGGAGGTTCTAATGATTCAAGGATTGAAGTTACGGAAAAGAATTGAATCATTGAAATCACTTATAATTTTGTTTTAGCAATATTACAAGGGTTTCATCGTAATTTATCCAATGAAATGTTATTTCCCTGATACTGATACATCAACCTGTATGAGGAGATTAATTTTTTTTTTTTTTCAAATGCCTTTTTTTTTTTTTCAAATTCTGTCCCACAATTTAAACTCAAAGCAGGAGTATATATCCAGTACCAGGAGTACATGTCACTTCCATCAGTGGTAGTAATATTCACTTTCATTAACAAAATAATCATTGTTTCTTGAAACTGTCAGAAGTCATAAATGACTTCTGTTCCTTAATAATCAATCCTTCCTTATGAAGAAAATATGTGCAATTTCTCCATTCCAAGGAGCACTATGCAATCAATAAATGATATGGAAAATGAGATTTAAGAAAAATGACTATCCCTCTTTTTACATAGAAACATGAGCCTAATCCTACTAAGCCTTTAGTTATAGACAGAACTTTTCTATGCAGTTTCTCCTCAATCAAGGACCAAAATCTTCCGCCCCTTTATATTCTTCCTCTGTCTTGAATTTCTTTTTTTCCCTCAGAAGCTTTGTCTTTTTCTTGATCTATTCTCTATTCTAACATTATAAGTGAATATTCCCTTAAAGAGCACCTTGGAAGTTATCAGATGTCTGGTAAAATTATATATATACACATATATTTGTGTTTACTTATTTATTCATTTATTTGTTAATTCTGCTCAAGTACTATTCTCGGAACAGAATAAAAATATATGCACATGCGTATGCTCAGAAAGACATAAATACATACACATACAATGATAAATAGGAAGGTCTGTGTCCTCAAAGAAAGATCTCTGGTGGTGTACTAGTTAAGGCCTTTGGCTGCTTACCAAAAGGTCAGTGGTTTCAGTCACTCAGTGGAAGAAAGAGGCAGTCTGATTCCATACTCACCCAAACCCACTTTATTAAGCCAGGACACTCATCTCCCAGAAGCATCTAAAAGCTCATGGCTTCACCTTCTGTGAAGAATTGCCCTCAGTGGTAGTTCTATCATGCAGAGATGGCTGGGAGGTTGTGTTGTCTCCCTCTGCAAGGGGTGGGCTTGTAGCCAAATATGTGCTTAATGTGAGGCTTTAAAACCAGCTCTCTTTGAGAGGAAGATGGTGTCTTACCTGTACCCCACATTCTAGTTCCCTGTAGCATCTTAGTGCCTGAAAAACTAGGTGCAGCAGTTTGAAGCAGGGGTTATGGTCCTCTAAACAGCTCATTAAGTTAGAGTATGCCAAAGTCAGGGGTGTAGGATTAGAAAGGAGAGAGAGGCAGTGTAATTACCTAGAATGGAAAAAAAAAAAAAAAAAAGGCGAAACTGCCCTGCGGAGCGCTGACCAGCTGGTGAGATGAGACATTGGAGGGCTCCTGGGGGTAGTGGAGAGAATGCACTGGAGGACCTGCAACCACTCCAAGAATCAACCTTTAGCATCCACTTTTATTGGTAAACTTGGGACCACAGGGAGAGAGCAGAGACCCCTCTGGCTCTGGGTGATGCTGAATTAAGAGCAGAGAGGGAATCTCGCTGCGAGTGGATGGACCCTGGGACCCTGGGACTAACTTGCGGTGTCAGTAAGGGCAGCTATCCCAGGACAGCTTTTTGGCATGGAGGGGCTTGGAGTATGGGGGTTTTGCAGCTGTCTGAATTTGATCTCTCCACTTCTGTGGATTAATGCCAAAAGCAACCCACTCTGCCAGAAATCTTCCTGCCCAAACAGCACTCTGCTTTCTTGCTGTGTGGGCTGGCCCAAACCTGCAACTCCATTTCAAGCCAGTGTCTTCTACCAATTAATGCCTGGAGGCAACCCACTCAGCCAGGAAGCCACATACCCAAAAGCATCTAGTTTTCTCCTCCATGGGCTGGTAAGGCTATCGCTGTCTCATGCTGACCTGTGGGCTCTGCTATTGCCATCTCTCTTGCTGGTTCTCTCAACTCTGCTCCTGCTGTCTCTAAGGTCAGTATCTTGGCTCTGCTCCTGCCCTCTCTCATGCCATATGCTGGAGTCTCTCTGCCAAGGTCTCGGATCAAGGACACACTCCGCTACTGTTTCCACATTTTAGGTATCTGTCAGAGCAGCACCCCACTCTCTGGGTACTATATCCTGTTCTGGTTACCTAGTACCTCTCTGACAAGAATATACAACAAATGGGATGCTTGAACAAACAGTTTATTCAATTCAGGAGTTGATATCCTAGGCATTAGTGAGCTGAAATGGACTAGTTTGGGCCATTTTGAATCAGACAACCATATGATCTACTATGCCAGCAATGACAATTTGAAGAGAAATGGCATGACATTCATCATCACAAAGGATGTTTCAAGATCTGTCCTGAAGTACAATGCTGTCAGTGATGGTATAATATCCATACACCTTCAAGGAAGACCACTTAATACAACTATTATTCAAATTTATGCACCAACCACCAAAGCCAAAGATGAGGAAATTGAAGATTTTTATCAACTTCTGCAGTCTGAATTGACCAAGCATACAATCAAGATGTGTGAATTATCACTGGTTACTGGAATGAAAAAGTTGGAAACAAAGAAGAATCACCAGTAGTTGGAAAATTTGACATTGATGACAGAAATAATACTTGAGATTGCATGATAGAATTCTGCAAGACCAATGTTCATTGCAAATAAATTTTTTCAACAACACAAATGGGAGCTATACATGTGGACTTCACCAGATGGAATACATAGGAAACAGATTGACTACATCTATGGCAAGAGGCAATGGAAAAGCTCAATACCTTCAGCCAAAACAAGTCCAGGAACTGATTGTGGAACAGACCTTCAACTGTTCATATGCAAGTTCAACTTGAAGTTGAAGACAATTAAAACAATTCCATGAGAGCCAAAATATGGTCTCAGATATATCCCTCCTGAATTTGGAGATATATCCCTCCTGAATTTGGAGACCATTTAAAGAATAGATTTGATACATTGAACACCAATGACCAAAAACCAGAGGAATTGTGGGATGGCATCAAGAACATCATCCATGAAGAAAGCAAAAGGTCATTAAAAAGATGAGAAAAGATGAAAATGGATATCAGAAGAGACTCTGAAACTTCCCCTTGAGGGAGGAGTAGCTAAAGCAAATGGAAGAAATGCCAAGATAAAAGAGCTAAACACAAGATTTCAAAGAGCAGCTCTAGCAGACAAAGCTAATTACTGTAATGAAATGTGCAAAGACCTGGAGTTAGAAAACTGAAAGAGAAGAGCATGCCAGGCATTTCTCAACCTGAAAGAACTGAGAAACAAATTTATGCCTCAAATTGCAAAATATTGAATGATGCAGGAAGCATCAAAAGGAGATGGAAGGAATACACAGAGTCACTGTAACAAAAAAAAAAAAAAACAACTAGTCAATGTTCATCCATTTCAGGAAGTGACATATAATCAAAAACAATAGTATTGGAAGAAGTTGAAACTCCCCTGAAGGGATTGGTGAACAAGACTCTAGGAACTGACAGAATAGCCATCGAGATGTTTCAACAAATGGATGCCCCACTGGGGCACTCACTCAGTTATGCCAAGAGATTTGGAAGACAGCTACCTGGCCAAATGACTAAAAGAGATCTGTAGTTGTACCCATTCCAAAGAAAGATGATACCACAGAATGTGGAAATTATCAAACAATAGCATTAATGTCATATGCAAGTAAAATCTTACTGAAGATAATCCAAAAATAGTTGCAGGAGTATATTGATAAAAAAAGTTCCAGAAATGCAAGTTGGATTCAGATAAGGATGTGGAACAAGGGATATTATTACTGATGTCAGATGGATCTTGACTCAAAGCTGATGACACAACTTTACTTGCTGAAAGTGAGGATGACTTGAAGACTTACTGATGAAGATTAAAGAATATAGTCTGCAGTATGGATTACATCTCAATATAAAGAAAACAAAAATCCTCACAACTGGACCTTTAAGTAGCATTATGATAAATGGAGAAAAGATTGAGGTTGTCAAAGACTTCACATTGCTTGGTTCTCCAATCAACACCAAAGGAAGCAGCAGTCAAGACATTAGATGATGTATAGCACTGGGCAAGTCAGCTGCAGAGGAAGATTTTCAGTTGCTGAGGAGCAAAGATGTCTCCTTGAGGACTAAGGTCCTCAAGGCCATATTTTCAATTTCCTCATATTCACGTGAGAGCTGGACAATGAATAAAGAAGATTGAATAATTGATGCTTTGAGATGTGGTGCTGGTGAAGAAGCTGAAGGTACCATGGACTGCTAAAAGAATTAACAAATCTGTCCTAGAGTAAGTGCAACTGTAATGCTCCCTTGGAAGGGAGAATGGCCAGACTTTGTCTCACCTACTTTTGTCATGGTGTCAGAAGGGACCATTCTCTTGAGAAGGATATCATGCTTGGTAAGGTTGATGGTTGATGAAATAGGGGAAGGCCCTCAATGAGATGGATTGACACAGTGGCTGTGTTGATGGGTTCAAGTATAGGAGCCATCATGGAGCTGGTGTGGTACTGGGTGATGTTTTGTTCTGCTGTGCATAAGGTTGCTATAAATTGGAGACAACTCAACAGCATCTAACAACAACAACAACTTAATCTGGAAGAAAGTGGCAGCCACTTAATTATTAGGGTCTTTGCAAAACTTGTGAGTAGCAGTGTAACATCATCATTAGCAGCCTATTCAAAGCCCTAGTAATGGCTACTGGTGCTTTGGAGATTTTTTTTTTTTTTCTCTCTCTCTTTTTTTTCCCCTCCTTTCCTCTTCTCTCCCCTATTCACCCAATAGAAAAACCACACTAAGCCACCACAATACCTGCTGGCTCAAATCTTAAACCCTCTTCATGACAAACAGAAACCTGCACCACATTCCACACAGTGATTCCATTATCACAAAGAAAACTGCAGAGCAACCCAGCACACCTGAATTAATAACCAGAAAAATAAAATACACCAGATCCACCTTTGCAAAAATATTAAATCATAAAATCAAGAAAATAATAATCAATACATAGCTAACAGTTAAAGACAATTACAAAATGTTAGGAAACAAAGGGCAATCTCAAATAAAACAAACAAAAAAAGAGATAAGACAATAGAAATAAATTCCTAAACAAAAGTCTCATTAAACTTGGAGGAAGAAGAGGCAATAGAATTATCTGAGAAGGAATTTAGAAGCTATGTTTATAGAACTCTACAAGAGTTCAAGGAAATCCCAAACAGAATCAAGGAAAACACAGACAGTACCCTGGGAAAACTCAGGAAAACCATTAAAGAACAAAATAATAAGTTTAACACACAATCAAAACTCATACAAAAAGGAGCAGTTAGAAATCCAGAAGATGAATATCAAAATTACAGAATTAGACAACACAGTCAAAGCACAAAAGAATAGGCTAGAACTGACTGAAGAATGTATTTCCCAACTAAAAGATAAATCCCTGGACACCAGCCTGTATGAAGAAAAAATTAGAACAAAGATTTAAGAGAAATGAAGAGAAACTAAGAGTTATATGTGATGACATGAAAAGAAACAACATATGACTTATTGGATTCCAGAACAAGAAGAGGGAGGGGAAGAAAAAAAAAAAAAACGAGAACATTTTGGAGGACTTACTAATAGAAAATTCCCCCCATATCATGAAGGAAGAAAAGATATTTGTCCAAGAATCTCAAACAATCCCATGCAGGATAGATTGAAGGGAAAAATACTGAGGCATATCATAATCAAACTCTCCAAAACCAAAGACAAAGAAAGAATCTTGTGAGCTGCCCGGGACAAAAGAAATATCAATTATAATAACCAAACAGTTAGGCTGAACACTGATGACTCAGCAGAAACTATGCAGGCAAGAAGGCAAAGGGACAGCATATATAAAAGACTGAAGGAAAGGAATTTCCAACCAAGAGGCCTATATCCAGCCAAACTGTCCATCAAATATGAGGATGAAATCAAGACATTTTCAGATAAACAGAAATTAAGGGATTTGTGAAAATCAGACCAACCCTACAAGAAATGCTTCCAGTAGAGAACACATAACAGAGAACCACAAAATCAGGACAGACAGATGACATCAACACTAAAACCAATTCAGAAGTAGATGCTCAAAATAAGACCATGAAACAATGTACACTGAAAAACAAGGAAGTCAATCTGCACATGACAACAGCAATTAACCAGGTAGAGAGAATAAAAATTCTAGGTATAAAACTTGCAAAAGGAGAGGAATGCAGGACAATGTACTAATAGAAAAGACTGTTCTAAAATTATAGAGATAAGAATTCACTCCAAGGTAACCACAGAGAAAATGAATAATCCCCTTAAGCAAACCCAGAAGAAAGGAAAACATATGGGTTTAGTAAGCACAAAACTAACAATAAAGAAGAAAAGAGAGAAAATACTTGACAATAAAATGAACTCAGTGCAGAAAAGTATATGGAACAAGAACACTCCAACAAAATGACAAAAGACACAATAGAATGTCAGTGCATACCTATCACTAAATTACATTCAAAGTGAATGGCCCAAATGCACTAATCAAGAGAAAGAGAGTGGTGGGCTGGATAAGAAAAGAAGACCCATCAATATGCTGCCTACAAGAGACCCACCTTAGACACAAAGATAAAAACAAACTAAGAGTTAAGGGGTGGGCAAAAAAAATATACCAAGCCAACAGTAACCAAAAAAGAGTGGGAGTGGCAATATTAATTTCTGATAAAGTAGACATTAAGGTGAAAAACAGCATAAGAGGCAAAGAAGGTCACTATATGATGCTGAAATTGTCAACCGACAAAGACGACATTACCATAATAAATATTTATGCACCCAATGACAGTGCTCCAAAATACATGAAGCAAATATTAATTGAATTGAAAGGGAAAATAGACAACTCTACAGTAGTAGAAGGAGATATTAACACACCACTTTCATGGAGGGACAGATCAACTAGAAAAAAACTCAACAAAGATACAGAAGAACTCAACAACATAATTTACCACCTTGACTTCATAGACATATACAGAGGACTCCACTCAACAGAAGCACAATTCACATTCTACTCCAGTGCATGTGGATCATTCTTCAGAATAGATCATTTACCAGGACATAAAGCAAGCCTTAATAAATTCAAAAACATTGAAATACTACAAAGCATCTTCTCAGACCGCAATGCTATAAAATTAGAAATTAATAACAGGAAGATCAGGGAAAAAACATCAAACATGTGGAAGTTGAAAAATACATTCCTCAAAAACTACTAGATAATAAAAGAAATAAAAAGTGAAATTGAAAAAAAAAAATTCCTAGAAACAAACAAGAATGAAAATACATCTTACCAAAACCTATGGGACACAGAGAAAGCAGTACTCAGAAGTCAGTTTCTACCAATAAATCAATAAATGCATACATCAAAAAAGAAGAAAGAAACAAAATCAACACTCTAATTCAACAACTCCAACAATTAGAAAAAAGAACAACAAAAGAATCTTACAATATCTACAAGTAAGGAAATAATAAAGATCAGAGAGGAAATAAATGCAATAGAAAAAAAAAATAGAGAAATCAACAAAATAAGAAGCTGGTTATTTGAAAAATTAACACAATTGACAAACCATTGGCAGATCTAACAAAAGAAAAAGAAGAAGCAAATTACTAGAATAGTAAACAAAAAGGTGTCATCACAGCAGAACCAACTGAAATAAAAAAGATACAGAAAATTATGAAAAACTGTGCTCCTACAGATTTGAGAACCTAGAAGAGAAGACGGACAAGTTTCTGGAATTATAATACCTAACTAAACTATCCCAGTCAGAGATAGAATACTTTCCTTCATCTGCTCCCACCTTCTCCGCCAATAACTTCACTTATTCAATAGAAAAAAACATATTCAGCCAATTACCATAAAACCTTGCGCTTTGAACTCTAAAC
>NW_006921633.1:4926122-4928905 GCF_000298275.1 Orycteropus afer afer | reverse complement strand
AGCCACCGTGAGCAGTCCTTCACACAGTCCCTGGCTAGCAGGGTGATTTTTAGGTTAATTCTTAGGTCCTACCACCACTCAGGAATGTCTAAGCCTTCTGTGCCATCTGTGCCATCATGGTTGCTCAGGTCGACGCCAGACCGCAGCTCCGTGTGTCTCCTTTTTTGGTATTTTCAGGCAAATTCTTTTGCTAGTTGGGGTTTAGTCCACTTTTGTATCCTTCCCTTCAAGGCTCAGGGGTCCAAGATTATCTTCTGTGTCTGTGTCAATTGGTTTCCCTTTTCTTTGTTGAAGAGGGTCTGTACAGTCCTTCTGCCTAGTCCTCCATCTTGCCTGATCCCTTAAAAGCTTTTAAATGGCCATCTAAGATACAGCTAATGTTCTCCTATCATCAGAAGTGAAAAAGAGTGCAAAAAATCAAGGGCATTTGGAAGCAATCAGCCCTAGGACATGAAGGACCTCGAGATTAGAAAAACTAGATGGTGCCCGGCTACCAATGCCAACTACTTGAGAAAGGATCAAAACTGAAAGGGAAAATATAGAACAAAATCCAAAAACACAATAATGACCAGCATTACTGGTTGGATGGAGTCTGATAAGACCCCCAATACTATGCCCCGGGGATACTCTTCGGGCCTGGAATAAAACTCACTTCCAAGGGCTGGCTCTCAGTCCAACAGTAAACAAGGTGTACATGCAGACCATTCAACCCAGAGTGACACACCCCATACTCTATGGAGGTGCTTCCTTTGGAACAATCAAGCATGGTGCACCAGAGAGGCAACATTCACATGGAGGAAATGAAGGACACACAGGAGTGCATAACTATGAGGGGCATGGTGGGAGAGGTTTATTGGGTAGGGAGGGGAGGAGACTGGGTTAGGGTTGGGGATTGTAATTGGGGAGTAAAACCAAATGTACACAAAATGTTGAATGTAAAGCAAACTCTGCTCTGTAAATTTGCCCCTAATGCACAATTTAAAAAAAGAAAAGAAAAAAAAAATAGCCCTGCTTGCCTAATGCTATCCCTAACCCTAACTTGAATGTTTTTGCCTGTCTCAGTCAAGCAACTCTATGGATCTGTTCTTGCTCTGAGCTACTTGTGGAATGACGCTGAAACTGGATTCCAGCTATACCCACGTCATTGCATAACTTCTTTTCCTCTTAAAACTGTTCCCTCATTCCAAAACAGATTTCACGTGAACTACTACTTCCATAAATTATTTTCACAATTGTCTTCATCTTAGTTTCCACTTATGGAACCTGCTCATAAAAACATATGCCCATCTGATCTTACCCACTTGATTTTAATTTAAGGAGTTTCATAAGATAAAGTACTGTCTCCATACAAATGACTCTTGGCACATGGTATGTTCCTACTCCCTCTGCATTTGTCTTCAGAAGTCAGGGTCCTCTGCTCTTTGCATTTCCATCCTTTTCTGTTTAATGTAAAATGCTAACCCTCTTTTTACCCAGAAATTTCCCACTGATATCTTATGATAGTTCACTTTCCAGAGAGTTTCTCAATGTTTGGAATTTCTTGTGCCCCTTTCCCTAGCCTTCATACATCAAGAAATACCTATTCTCATTTTTCTATATATGTACCATCAGATATTTCAATCACTCTGCTTTTCTTTGATTAATGCAAAATTTGCCCAGCTTAAGTGCCATATACCCCAAGACTAGCTCATCTTCTCTGATATGTCTCTTACTTAAGCTCACACTGCCCTTATTCTAGGCCACACACATCAGTACCTAATTATGTACAATGTTGTAATATACATTATAGTTTCTTGTAAGTTAGTCTTGCCTTCCTATAAATATTTTAATTTCATCTTTATAACTCACATTACTAAAAGCTCTCTAAGTACCCAATAGAATTAGTTCTTATAGTTTGAAGGAACTTTAACATTTTCTGCTAATCTACCATTACATATGTTATTTAAATTAAATTAAACATAATTGTAATAGGACGTATGATGATGATATTTTGTTTAAATTCTTCTCCCTAGATTTTCCAATAGCAAAATTCTGAATATATTCTGACAAAATTGTTTTAATTCTCCTAGAATCCAGATTTCTGGTTTACAAGGAAGTTGGAGTAACCAACTTCAAAAGGTTATTGCCCTTAGATGTCCTTGAAGAAACTGTTTCTTAAAAGCCACACTTGAGTCAAAGTATCTTCTAGATAAACTAAGACCATTTTGCCTTGGGCATTGTGCACTTTTGAAGAATCCAGTCAGTTTCAAGAAACAGCCGCCAAGGTCAGCCTGGGAACAATGTTTAAGTAAATTAGTAATTATTTAAATTGTTCTGCAAGACAGTGCTGTATGAAAATCTTCCCTGACCACAAATTTGTTTATCAGTACTGATCTCACCCTTTTTTCCTTGGCAATGCCTGATGATAAAATTTGGTATAAGAATTTTGGAAGTTCTTCTCCAGAACATTTCTAACATTCCAGCTGCAATATTATCCACATTTACAAATCATATATTCAATAAATTCAATTAATTCCTATTATTAGTTTAATATGATTTTTGTTTTAACAATTCATTAATGATAAAACTTTGCATTCTCTTTTTCTCTCTCTTCTTGTTAACGTCCTGGCTGGTCAGATCACCTAAAGTACACATTTATTTAACATAGGGGATTATCCCATTTGGCCTATACAATGTCTTTCTTGTCTCTAAAATTGAATCAAACTACACCCGTCTTCGGGAGCTCTGGTAGCATAGTGGCTAAAACACTTGCCTGCTAACCAGACGGCTGGTGGTTCAAACCC
>NW_006921633.1:4924856-4925960 GCF_000298275.1 Orycteropus afer afer | reverse complement strand
AACAACAACAACAACAACAACACCCGTCTTCAGTCTGTTGCTATGTTGTTGTCAAGTTCAAGTGGCATAGGGCAAAAAAAGTTGCAATAAAAATGACTATTATTGATATCACTTATAACAGATCATAACCTTATATTGTTGATTCCCTTTTCTATATATCACTCCAATCTATATAGATTTATACAGTTGCATTGCCACAACTGTGAGACATTGGTGGTTTGATGACAGAATTTTCACATTCTTGCTGGAGATCTGAGTGTGTTTCCCAACCAAGGTACCTTGCACAACTACCACCTGTCTGTCATTGGAAGCTTGTGTGTTTTTCTGATGCTGAATAGGTTTCAGCACAGCTTTCAGACTGAGAAGGTCTAAGAATAAAGACTTGGTTAGCTACTTCTGAAAATCAGTCAGTGAAAAATTTATGAATCACTTTGGTCTAATCATGAGGATGGGAGGTCAGGGAGAGTTTTATTCCATTGTGCATTGGGTTACCATGAGTTGAGGGTCCAATTAATTGGAAGCTAACAGCAATAACTGCAACCACTCTAGTCCAAATCAATGACCTCTGGTGGCACAGTGACTAAGGCATTTGACTGCTAACCAGAAAGTTTGGTGGTTCAAACCCACCAGCCACTCCATGGAAGGAAGAGAGTACAATCTACTTCCATAAAGATTTACCATCTTAGAAATGCAATGGGGTTTGCTATGAGTCAGTATCAACTCCATGGCAGTGGGTTTTGGTTTTAGCACAATTGCTTGGACTATTACATCAGCCTCCTATATTTTCTCTTGCATTGCTTCTCCTCTCTTCCAATCTTCGTTCTGGAGCCACTGAAATTATTACAAAGGCAAATATATTAATTACTCCATGATGAAAACCCTTTAGCTTCATATTAGTCTTGAGATAAGGCTTAAAATACCTACTAAGCAATAAAAAACACCATTTGCCATGCTGTGGTGCTTGAGTGTTTGTTTAATACTGGAAGCAATGCCACTGATATTTCAACACCAGCAGGGTCACCCATGTTGGACACATTTCCGCAAAGTTTCCAGGCTAAGACAGACTAGGAAGAAGGACCTGGTGGTCTACTTTTTTTTTTTTTT
>NW_006921633.1:4907565-4923991 GCF_000298275.1 Orycteropus afer afer | reverse complement strand
AAAAAAAAAAAAAAAAAAAAGCTCAGTGAAAAATTTATGAATAACAAGGGAACATTGTCTGATATAGTGCTGGAATATGATTTCCTCAAGTTGGAAGGCATTCAAAAGAAGACAAGGGAGGGGCTGCCTCCTCAAAGAAGAGTAGACCATAATGGCATGAATGGAATAAAGCTTTAGAGACCTTTCTTTGATGATGTGATACAACTCAAAATGGGAAGAAACAGCTGTGAACTTCCTTTAATAATTGGAACATGGAATGTATGAAGTGTGAATGTAGGAAAATTGGCAGTTGTCAAAAGTAAAATAGAACACATAAAGAAATACTAGGCTTTAGAGCTGAAATGGAGTAGTATTGGCCATTTTGAAACAGACAATCATATGCTTGGAATGAAAAATTGAAGAGAAACAGTGTCACATTCATCATCAAAAAGAACATTTCAAGATCTATCCTGAAGTACCGTGCTCAGTGATCAATAATACCATTATGCCTACAGGAAGGATCAGTTAATAAAATTAGTTTTTTTCAAATTTAAGACCAAGTAGTAATGTTAAAAATGAAGAAACTAAAGTTTTTATGAACTTGTGCAAACTAATATTGATCAAACATGCAATCAAGATATGTTTATAATTACTGGTGATTGGAATGGCTAAATTGGACATGAAGAAGAAGGATTAATATTTGAAAAATCTGACCTTGTTGACAGAGACAATGCTGCAGATCAAATGACAGTATTTTGCAATAGTAACAACTTATTAATTGAAAATACCTTTTTACAAAAATACAAATGATGACTGTACACATGGTCCCCACTGGATAGAATATACAGGAATCAAAATGACTGTATCTGTGTAAAGAGACAAAGGAGAAGCTCAATATTAATAGAACAAAGCCAGGGCCAACTGCAGAAGAAATCATCAATTACCCATGTGCAAGCTGCAGTTTAAGTTGAAGAAAATTAAAACAAGTCCATGAGAACCAAAGTACAACCTTGAATATATCCCACCCGATACAGACAATTTCAAGAATAGATTTGACATACTGAACACTAAAAAGTGAAGACTAGATGAGATGTGTGATGACATCAAGGAAATTTTACTTAAAGAAAGCAAAAAATCAGTAGGAAAACAGAGACAAAATAAAAGACCAAAATGGATGTCAGAAGAGACTCTGAAACTTGCTTTGGAATGTAGAGTAGCTAAAGTGAAAAGAAGAATTTATGAGGTAAAAGAGTTGAACAGAAGATTTCAATGGGCAGCTTAGAAGAAAAGTAAATTACTATAATGAAATGGGTAAAGAAGTGGAGTTAGGGAAGCAAAAGAGAAAAACACTTGACAATTCTCAAGCTGCAAGAACAGAAAAAAAAAAAAAAATTCAGTTTCCAGAACACTGCAGGAAGCATCAAAATGAGATCGAAGGAATACACGAAGAATTGGTCGACATTCAACCATTTTGGAAGGTCAGATATGATTAAGAACTGACAATATTGATGAAAGAAGTCAGCTGCATTGAAATGTTTCAGCAAATGGATTCAGTACTGCACGTGACTACTCTTCTATGCCAATATATTGGAAGAGAATTACCTGATTAACCAACTGAAGCAGATCTATATTATAGCCCATTCAAAACAAAAGTGATCCAAGAAATGTGGAAATTGTTGAATAATATCATTAATATCACTCACAAGTGAAATTTTCCAGAAATAATTTAAAATGGTTGCAGCAGTTCATTGATAGGGAACAGCTAGAAGTTTAACTGAGATTCAGAAGAGGATATGGAATGAGGGCTACCATTGCTGATACTAGATGGATCATGTGGATCTTCGCTGAAAGCAGGGAGATGTTTACTTATATTGACTATGTAAGGGCATTCCACTGTGTGGAAAAAAAATTACAGATAACATGGCAAATAATGGGAATTCCAGAATACTTAATTGTGCTCATGAGAAACCTGTACATAGACCAACAGGCAGTCATTCAAAAAAAAAAGGATATTGTTTGGCTCAAAATCAAGAAAGGTGTGTGTCAGGGTTGTATCCTTTCAGCATACTTATACAATCTGTTTGCTGAGTAAATAATCAGAGAAGATGGACAATATGAAGGAGTGGAGGAAGAGTCATTAACAACATGCAACATGAAGACAATACTACTTTGCTTCCTGAAAGTGAAGAGAACTTGAAGCATTTACTAATGAAGATCAAAGACTACAGTATTGATTATGCCTCAACATAAAGAAAACAAAATGCCTCACAATCAGATCAATATGTAACATCATGATAAAAGGACAAAATATAGAGGTTGTCAAGGATATAATTTTACTTGGATACATCATCAACACCCATGGAAGCAGTAGTTAAGAAATCATATAACATGTTACACTTGGGAGATCTACTACACAATATATCATTAAAGAATTAAAAAGCAAAGAGGTCACTTTGATGACTAAGGTGTGACTAATTTAAGACATGGTATTTTAACCTACTTCAAGCCATGGTATTTTCACTGGCCTTAAATGCATATGAAAGCTGAACAATGAATAAGTAAGACCATAGAAAAATGGATACATTTGAATTATGGTTTCAGTGAAGAATGTTGCATATACTATGGACTGCCAGAAGAACAAACAAATATGTTTTGGAAGAAGGGCAGTCAAAATACTTCTTACAAGCAAGGATGGCAAGGCTTTGTCTCACATGCTTTGGACATGTTATCAGGAGGGATTAGTCCTTGGAGAAGGACATCATGCTGACGAAAGTAGAGGGTCAGTGAAAAAGGAAAAGACCCTCAATGAGATGGATTGAAATGACGACTTAATGGTTGTAGCAATGGGCTCAAACATAGCAAAAATTGTGAGGATGGTACAGGACTGGGCAGTGCTTTGTTGTTTTACATGGAGTCACTATGAGTTGGAACCAACTAAATGGCACCTAATAAGGACACCAAAGCTCATTAGCACAGGCTTTCTATGATCCAACTTCACATTTTCTTTTCTGCTTCATTTCTATATAATTTTCCCTAAACTATATCAAGAGTCAACCATGTTGTACTTCTTTCAGTTCCTTGAATACACTAGTATTTTTTTCATTGTTGTTTTAAATCCGTGAAAACCTAGAAGTGAAATCTTTTTGAAATAAACTTCCATAATATCTAGTACTTTCCTTTTTGTGACTTGCATAACTTTGCATATTTATTGAATACCTTTTATTCTATGCTAGTATTGACAATTTTTTCTATACAGAGCTATCTGGGCTAAATATGTTAGGCTTTGTACTCCATATAATTAAAAAAAAAAAAAAAATCTACAATTACTTAACTCTGCTGATGAAGAAAGCAGCCAAAGACAATACATAAATGAATGAATATGACCACATTTCCCTGGAATTTCTTATTTTTATTTTTTCCCTGCAAAAACAAACATTTATTATTTCAGTAAACAGATTTGGCCTATAAGTCATACATGGTTAGCCCACATCTGTCTAGCTTACAACTCACGTGTGGGCCTTCAGTGGGTCAACCTTGTTTGCTGCCAATCTCCAGCAAGGAGCTCAAAGTCTTTGCTGCTATGTCTTCAGTAACAACCCTGATCAATATATGGATCTGGCAGTCAGTTAATTTATTTTATTGAATTAAATTGAACATGATGAACTGATTTTTCTGCGGTCTTAAAGTTCTTGGTTTTATTCAAATTCAAATACTTTATATACGAACTAAAATGTTCAATCGCCAAACAAAAGCATTATACCTCCTGACTCTCATTTCATGTCTACATTTTATGTTGTAAGCAAAAACAAAAATCTGAGTGATTAAATAAAATGACATAATTGAAGTAATATATCTTCTTTCTCTTCATCGATACAATCACTGTGCTCTTATTGTTTATTTCAAATCTTATGTTTAAGCATAAGAAAATATGTAACACCACAGGAATTGGAGAAAAGAACTGTGCTGAAAGCCAGATCTTAAAAATTCTAAATATTATGAACTTATTTTCCAAAGGAACGTGTGTAGAAAAGTCTGCATGTGGCATGGGTCAATAGTGTAACTGGAAATGTTTCAAATTAACTTCCATGTCTAACAAAACATTTATCAAAGATAACATGAATGTGCAAATTTGAATTAAAAAATTAAGAAAAAAAGTATATGTATTTTTTTTGTGTGTGTATGTGTATGTTTATCCCAGACTAAGCATGATTGTTTAAAATTTATGATAAAAAATTAAAATTTTAAGGGTGGAATATTTTATCACTGACAGTTTAGAATGTTAAACTCATGGTGATAAAAAGATGACTGAACTTAATGAATTTCATTGCTGTTATTCTTTTCAGAATTAAATTTATTTGCCTGCTGGATGGGCTCTCTTACTCCCAACCCTTGGAAAATCAAGAATCTTGAGCTTTCAAAATCTATTTTCTTTACCTAGAGAAATCACTGATTGCTTCTTGAAGTTCTGAATATAACACTTTAAAGGACATTAGGAAAATAATCATACTTCTTTCTCTCTAATATATTTATGCAGCAAGATATACACCACAGTTATGTGAGCTGAAGAAGGATGTTCTAAACTGCAACTTAATAATGACCTTTTCATAGCTCTGGTAGCATAGTGGCTAAGACACTTGCCTGCTAACCAGACGGCTGGCGGTTCAAACCCACCAGCCACTCCTCGGAAGGAAGGTTGGGCAATCCTACTTCCGTAGTGATACTGCCTCGGAAACCCAAGGAGGGGTCGCTATGAGTCAGGGCTGACTTGACGGCACATAACAACAACAACAACATGTGTACCAACACAAAATTACATGAGTAATGAAAACTAACATACTTAAATAAAAAGTGCTGTGCAAAACAGAAATTTGTTGACAAGATGTCACAATTAAGAAGCAGGCATTTAGGAAAAAGTGAGAAATACCTTAAAAATTATATGAATCACCAAAATCAAAGAATGCTAGGTAAGGTAAAGAGTGATAATAGAATGCTTTATCAAGGGGAAATGTATAATTCTTTATATTATCCATTGTTAGTGACAACTAGTGTACTAGTGTTAATTAAAAAAAAAAAAAAAAAGGAAAGAAAAAACACCTTTGAAAGAAAATTGTCCCTTAGATAAATTCCTGTGTAGTATCTAGAATACTGTTTTAGATATACTTGGTGGTTAATAATTCATTGATTAATAAAAATAAAATTGCAAATACTTTAGTTGGCTCAAAGAGTGCTTTCTCATGGAAAAAGAAATCTGCCCATGGGAACGTGAAATATTATCAGAACATATATAGATGCAACTTACTTTATGAAAAAAAAAAGGGCTTTCTGAAAATCTCTGTAAACAAAAAATGTATAAGGCTATGTATTAGCTTTTTCTTCTTTTTTTGTTTTACCTAACTTCCACTTTCACTATAGAGATGCTTTATTTTAATTTCTTACTCACTTTTGATTGGCAGAAATTTTTCAATATTTAATGGACTGTTCTGCCATTGGTTTTCCTAGTGAGCAATGAATTACTATTTCTTGAAGTTAACTACTAAGTGAATTTAGGAAGTAAAGGAGAATTTTTATAAGGAAGAAATCACCAACAAAGCTATTGTGTAAAGGTAGTTCTTCATACTATATATTTGAAATATATCTCAGTGTATATTTGACTTTTTCTTACATTTGAGTATTTAAATTTTATTGTACTGTTTTTTCTCAGTAACCAAGATTGAATCAGATAAGTGATAATAGCAGTAAAGATGTACTTTTTTTAAATAGTTTTAGTAAAATATGGCAAATATACAGAAAATGTTCAAATCACATTAGTAAAACTATAAAAAGGCAATTATTTCCACATCTCCTCTTTCCAAATATAAATTTATCATGTCTTTTAACACTCTCTATAGAGTTTCTGTTTTTAAATCCTGCATGGGTGGAATCAAATACCATAAAGTCTGCTGTGGCTGGCTTTTTTTATCCATCATTATGGTTGCAAGACTCATCCATGCTGTTTATTGTCTTTAGCTATAGCTCAGTCTTCAACATTGATTCACAAATTTAGCTGGCCTAATGACATGGATATGGCAATATGGGAAAAATATAGAATGATACATGAAGTGTCAAAAGAAGATGGAGGGAATACACAGAGTCACTGTACCAAGAAGAATTGGTCAATGTTCATCCATTTCAGGAGGGGGCATATGATCAAGAACCTATGGTATTGAAGGAAGAAGTTGAAGCTGCATTGAAGAAATTGGCAAAAAAACAAGGCTCCAGGAATTGATGTAATGCCCTCTGAGATGTTTCTCAACAAATGGATGCCACACAGAGGCACTGACTCGGCTATGCCAAGAGATTTGGAAGACAGCTACCTGGTCAACTGACTGGAAGAGATTCAGATTCGTACCCATTCCAAAGAAAGGTGATCCCATAGAATGTGGAAATTACTGAATAATATCATTAATATCACACAGAAGTAAAATCTTACTGAAGATAATTTAAAAATGGTTGCAGCAGTATATTCACAGTGAACTTCCGGGAACGCAAGCTGGATTCAGAAGAGGAAGTGGAATGAGAGATACCATTGCTGATGTCAGATGCATCTGGGCTCAAAGCAAAGAATACCAGAAAGATATTTACTTGTGTTTTATTGACCTATGCAAAAGAATTTGATTGTATGGATCATAACAAATTATGGGTAACAATGAGAAGAATGTAAATTAAAGAACACTTAATTGTATCCATGAGGAACCTGCACATAGACCAGGAGGCTGTCATTCAAACAGACCAAGGAGACTCTGCATGGTTTAAAATCAAGAATGGAGTGCATGAGGGCTGTATTCTTTCACCATACTTATTTAATCTGTATGTTGAGCAAATAATCCAAAGCTGGAAGTATATGAAGAAGAACATGACATCAGGATTGGAGGAAGAATCATTAACAACCTGAGACTGACCCAGTAGCAGTGGCAGGGATACAGGTAAGGGGAAGGACACAGGCCCCACTCCCAAGAGGCAGGAAAGCAGGGAAAAGAAAACCAGGTGACCAGACTCATAAGGCAGTGCCAGGGATCCAGGTAACAGGAGGGCCGAGAGGTTTAGAAGAGCTAAGTAAGACTACCTTGTCTATCAGTTTGTTGTACTATGATGGCTTGAGTGATGCTGTGAGGCTTAAGGCTTGTGCCACTGGTTTTTCAAATGCCATCAGGGTTGCACATGGTGTGCAGGTTTCAATGAAGCTTACAGGTCAAGACAGACTAGGAAGAAGGAAGAGGCTATCCACTTTTCAAAGAATTGGCCTGAGAAAACCCTATGAATAGCAGAGAAACACTCTCTGATACATTACTGTACAACTTTATGAATAGCCCAGAAACACTGTCTGACCCACTGTTTGAGGATGAGCCCCTTAGGTCAGAAGGCTCTGAAAATACAACTGGGAAAGATCTGCCTCATCAGAGTAGAACTAACCTTACTGATATGGACAAGTAAACCTTTAGAAACCTCCATTTCCTGATGTGGCATGACTCAAATTGAGGAGAAACAGCTGTAAACATCCATTAATAATAGGAACTTATAGGAATGTACAAAGTATGAATCAAGGAAAATTGGAAAGTGTCAAAAATGAAATAGAACACATAAAGATTGATATCTTAGGCATTAATGAGCAGAAATGGACTTATTATGGCCATTTTTAATCAGACAACCATATGATCTACTATGCCAGGAATGACAATTTGAAGAGGAATGGCATGGCATTCTTCATCACAAAGGATATTTCAAGATCTGTCCTGAAGTACAATGCTGTCAGTGATAGGATAATATTTATGAGCCTACAAGGAAGACCAGTTAATAGAAATATTATTCAAATTTAAGCACCAACCACCAAAGTCAAAGATGAGGAAATTGACGATTTTTATCAACTTCTGCAGTCTGAAATTGACTGAACGTGCAATCAAGATGTGTTAATTATCACTGGTGACTAGAATGCAAAAGTTGGAAACAGAGAAGAATCACTGGTAGTTGGAAAATTTGGCCTTGGAGACAGAAATAATGCTGGAGATCACTTGATAGAATTTTGCAAAACCAACCACTTACTCATTGCAAATATCTTTTTTCCACACAAGTGGTGATTATACACATAGACTTCACCAGATAGAATACACAAGAATCAGATTGACTACATCTGTGGCAAGAGGTAATGGGAAAAGTCAATATTTTCAGCCAAAACAAGGCCAGGAGCTGATTGTAGAACAGACCATCAACTGCTCATATGCAAGTTAAACTTGAAGTTGAAGACAATTAAAACAAGTCCATAGGAGAAAAAATATAACCTTGAATAAATATATCTCTCCTGATTTAGAGACCTTCTAAAGAATAGATTTGATGCATTGAACACCAATGACCAAAAACCCGAAGAATTGTGGGATGACATCAAGAACATCATCTATGAAGAAAGCAAGAAATCATTAAAAATATGAGAAAAGAAGAAAAGACCAAAGTGGATGTCAGAAGAAACTCTGCAATTTGCTTTTGAGCAGTGAGTAGCTAAAGCAAATGGAATAAATGACAAGATAAAAAGAGTTGAACAGAAGATTTCAAAGAGCAGCTCGAGCAGACAAAGCCAATTATTGTAATGAAATGTTCAAAGACCTGGATTTAGAAAAACAAAAGGGAAGAACAAGCTTGGCATTTCTAAAGCTGAAAGAACTGAGGAAAAAAATTTAAGCCTTGAGTTGCAATACTGAAATATTCTATGGGCAGAATATTGAATGATACAGGAAACATCAAGAGAAGATGGAAGGAATGCACAGTCATTGTACTAAAAAGAACTGGTCTATCTTCATCCATTTCAGGAGGTGGTATATATTCAAGAACCAGTGGTATTGAGGGAAGAGGTTGAAGCTGTGCTGAGGGAATTGGCAAGGAATTAACAGAATACCCACTGAGATGTTTCAACATATGGATGCCCTGCTGGAGGCACTCACTCAGTTATGGACTATATGAAGAAGAACGTGGCATCAGGATTGGAGGAAGAATCATTAACAACCTGTGATGTGCTTGTGACACAACTTTGCTTGCTGAAAGTGAGAATGACTTGAAGCACTTCTGCATACTGAAGAATACAGTCTGCAGTATGGGTTACATCTCAATATAAAGAAAACAAAAATCCTCACAACTAGACCTACAAGGAGCATCACAATAAATGGAGAAAAGATTGAAGTTGTCAATGAGTTCACAGTGCTGGGTTCTACAATTGATGCCATTGGAAGCAGCTGTCAGGACATTTGATGATGTATAGCACTGGGAAAGTTGGTTGCAAAGGACCTCTTTCAAGTGCTGCGGAGAAAAGATATCTCCTTGAGGACTAAGGTGTGCCTGACACATGCTGTGGTATTTTCACTCGCCTCATATGCATGTGAGAGCTGGACAATGAATAAAGAAGACTGAAGAAGAGTTGATGCTTTTCAGTTGTGGTGCTGGTGAAGAATGCTGAAAGTACCATGGACTGCTAGAAGAACTAACAAATCTGTTCTGGAGGAAGTGCAGGCAAGAATGCTCATTGGAAATGAGAATAGACAGAATTGTCTCACCTACTTTGGTCATGTTATCAGAAAAGACCATCCATTGGAAAAGGATGTCATGCTTGGTAAGGTGGAGGGTCAATGAAAGAGGGGAAGACCCTCAACGAGATGTACTGACACAGTAGCTGCCGCTATGGGCTCAAATATAGCAGGGATCATGGAGCTGGCATGGGACCAGGCGGTGTTTCCTTCTGCTGTGCATAGGGTTGCTATGACTCGGAGACCATCCGAGGGCACCTAACAACAAGAAGAACAAAATTTGCAGGCAAACGTGTGGGAAAAGATATAATACACAAACACAAATGAAAATTAAGCCAATGTAGTTATTATAATATTTTAAGAAATTAGACTTAACTAAATAATTACTAGTGATTAAATGAGACATTATATATGATAACACATATATTTGGGAAATAAAACAATTATCAAATTATGTGTGCTCAGTAATCGAGCTTTAAAATACATGAAGCAAAAAAATGCCATAACTAAATGGGAACTACAAAAAATCCATAATCATTGTAAAAGATTTAGGATGTATTTAGGATGTCATATCTAACAACTGTAGGATGCATTTTCTTTATAAGTATACATAAATTTACTTAAATTCCTCATAGTTGGCCAATATAACAAGTCTCAAGAAATTTCAAAGACTAAAATCATACATACTATATTTACTGATTAGAATCAATTACAGGGGCAAGTGGGAGAAAAGCAGATGAGGAAAACATCCCTATCTATTTGGGGATTAAGAAATATACTTCTAATACATGGAACCAAAGGTAAAAGAAAATAAAATCACAATGAAAATTAGAAAATAGTTTGAATAAAATGAAAATTAAAAAAAAAAATACAATATATCTATCCAGAGAGATGAAGCTGAAGTTGTCCTTTTAAAGAAGTCTATAGCCCTAAATGAATTTAAAGGGAGAAAATTATTTATTTATTCATCTCAATAATTGGGTGGAGAAGGGACAAAAAATAGAAAAAGCAATTTTGAAAATTTAGAAAAAATTCGAAGGCTGTACATTAAATAATATCAAAACTTGGTAACTAAATTAAAGTGTTACTTCTCAAGCATAATAAATAGAGCAGTAGAAGAAATATATAGAGACACTACAGAGCCATATATATAACAAACTTAAATTACCACAAAAGATACACCTCACAAAGGTGGGAAAAGACCAGTTTGTTTAATAAATGATTCTGTGTCATTTTTATCTCCACATGGAAAAAAGAAAAAATAACAGCATTATGGAACTTGATCCAATCTTTTTTTGTTTTTAATTTTTATTGTGATTTGCGTGAAAGTTACAGAGCAAATTCACTTTTCATACAGCAGCTCACATACACTTTATCTCATGACATTGACAGCAATTTCCAACAGTGCAACAGCTCCCCTCCCATTTCCTCCCCATAGTTACCTCCTCCCTATGTCCTTCCCTCCCATGCACTCCTGCCCCCCAAGCTGTCTCCCTGTGCATACACAGCCCTTCTATTCTCCCATTATTGATCTCTCCAAGGAGTATATCTACCTAATGTAAATGTTCAGTTCATATGCCCATCTTTTGTTCGGCTGGAAACTACCAGAGTGGGTTCAATTCCAGACCTAAAGGGCAGCTAGGGGACATAGTCTCAGGGGTTCCACCAGGCTCTATCAAACCAGCAAACCTGGTCTCTTTTATTATTTTTTGATGATTTTGAGTTTTGTTCCACATTGTTCTCCCACTCTATCCAGGATCTCCTATATAGATCCCCCTCTCAGTGCTTGATAGTGGTAGCCAGGCACAATCTAGTTCTCATTGATAGTGGTAGCCAGGCACAATCTATGGTCTCATAGTCATATAGGCTGAGGTTCGTGTGGTATACCAGTTGCTTGGACTAATTGTTTCCATGCATCTTTGGTTTTCTTCATTATTCTTTGCTCTGGATGAGGAGAGACCTATCATTGCATCTAGATGTCCGCTTGAAAGCTTTTAAGATCCCAGTCACTACTCATCAAAATAGGATGTGGAACAATGTTTTTGTGTAGTATGTTCTATCAATTGAGTTTGATGTCCCCTACAACCAAGGTCCTGAGCCCACAGGTCTGACTACTGGGTAGCTGGCTGTGGCCAAGAAATGACTACAACCCTGTGCCTGGTCAGCTCTACTATAGTCCTGGGAATTCTTAAAGAACATACAAATACACTTGAAGAAACATTGTCTGCCAACCCTGTTCATGGTCATGGGCACACTCCCCCCTGCATAGATGTACTTAACAGTTCAGCCTGTCCACCCATCCATCCACCCATATTGATCCAATCCTTTTACCACTGTAGGTGGACTACAGATCTAAGTGTGCAATCCCACAAAATAAAATTTTGGGTAATAGATAATAGAATAACATCTTCAAAGATTGTAGAAAAATATTTGTTAAAGAGGTTATCAAAGCACTAACTATAAAAGAAAATTAAAAAATTAATGAGACCATTAAAATAAAAACTACTGTTTATCAAAGATACAAGAGTAAAAGCAACATAGTAGGAGGAGATAATTGAAATACTTAGAACCAAAAAACACACATTCATATTTGGAATATATGAATAACTCTTACACATTCATAAAGAATTACTAACAAAAAACAGGCAACCTGACTGAAAAAGGGCAAATGACTTAAGGAAAAAAAAAAAAAAGTCTCAAGAGAGGATTTCCAGATATAATAATAATGGAGAGTTGTTCACCTCCAGGACCCCTTATATATGCATATGCATAATTTATTATAGGTATTTTTACCTTACTAAATTGTAGAAGCTGGGCAACTATTCTCGGTAATTGCTGCCTTTACTTCTGATGCTGGGGTTTCCAGCGCATAGAGCAGGAACTGAGGAAGGGTAGTAGATAGACAGATGTAAGCTGGGGGAGAATGAAAAGCATAACTGGAACACATGAGGCAAACTGGAAGCCATGTCAGGCTCTCATGGCCTCGGTGTCCATTCTGGTCTATTTATAACTCAGAAGTGATTAGATTTAGAATCACCCTACTTGAGTATGATTTACTTAGCAAAACAGAAAGTTTCTATTTCCAAACAGGATCACATTCACAAGTATAGAGGTTAGGATCCGAACACATATTTTTGGGTGGGACACAATTTAATACACAACACATGCCATATGCTTGTTGTGGATTGAACTATGTTTCCAAAGAATATGTGTTGTAAATCCTAACTCTTAAACTCATGGAGGCAATCCCCTTTGGTAATAAGGTTTTCTTTACTATATTTGAAGCCATATCAATGTAGAGATGTCTTAAGCCTAGCACTCTTGGTATATAAAAGGAGTAGCTTAGGCACAGAAACAAGGAAGCACAGGTGAGAAGATAGATGTCAATCCACATGATGATCATAGAGGAAACAAGGACCAGAAACTGAAAAGAGACAAGGACCTTCCCTTAGAGCCGACACAGAGAGAAAGACTTCTCCCAAAGCAGGTGCCCAAAATTAGAACACTCAGCCTCCTAAACATGTTAAAATAAATTTCTGTTTGTTTAAGCCATCCACTTATGACAGTTCTGTTATAATAGCACTAATTAAGAAAATAAAATTTATCCATGTTGTGATACGAACATCTAATTCATTGTTTTTGATCACTGCATGGCTTTCAGTTCTGGGCATATGCCTCATATACTTTACCATTTCCCCAGTGCTGCACAACATGTGATGGGCACATACATGGTCTTCAACTATCCCTTCATAAGAAAAAAATATGCTATTATGAAAGTGTCTATACATGATTATTGTGTGAGTCTCTCTACCAGTATTTTGATGGCATATAATTCTAGTAGTGAATCTATTATTTTTCCCTATAAACATTTATTAAGCGCTGCAAAAACACTCTTTAAAATAGCTGCACTTTATTACCTTTATGTTGTTGTTGTTGTTATGTGCTGTCTAGTCAGACCTGACTCAAAGCGACCCCTCCTTGGTTTCCAAGGTGGTATCACTGCAGAAGTAGATTACCCAACCTTCCTATTATCTTTATGCCAACATTCAAATGCCACTAGTGCTGTTATCATCTATCTTCCCTATTTTTTACTAAGTAATACTGTTTATTAAAAGATATGCTGATTAGTACTGGTAATTGGAATGCAGATGTTGGAAATAAAGAATTACAAATAGTTGGAAAATATGGTCTTGATGATTGAAATGATACTGGAGATTGCATGATAGAATTTTGCAAGACCAATGAATTATTCATTGCAAATATCCTTTTCAACAACATAAACTGTGGCTATACATGTGGAATTTGCCAGATGGACTACACAGGTATTTGACTGATTACATCTGTGGAAAGAGATGATGGAGAAGCTCAATATCTCCAGCCAAAACAAGGCCAAGAGTCGTCTGTGTAACAGACCATCAATTGCTCATATGCAAGTTCAAGTTGAAGCTGAAAACAATTAAAGTAAGTCCACAAAAGCCAAAATATGACCTTAATTATATCCCTTCTGAATTTAGAGATTATCTAAAGAATAGATTTGATACATTGAGCATCAGTGGCCAAAAACTAGAGGAATTGACATCAAGAACATCATATATGAAGAAAGCAAAAGATCATTAAAAAGACAAGAAAGGAAGAAAAGACCAACATGGATGTCAGAAGAGACTCTGAAACTTGTTCTTGAACATAGAGTAGCTAAAGCAAGTGGAAGAAATGACAAGATAAAAGAGCTGAACAGAAGATTTCAAAGAGCAGCTCAAGAAGACAAAGTTAATTTTTATAATGAAATGTGCAAAGACCTGGAGTTAGAAAACCAAAAGGGAAGAAAATGCTCAGCCTTTCTCAAGCTGAAAGAACTGAAGAAACTATTTAAGCCTCGAGTTGCAATATTGAAAGATTCTATGGCCAAAATATTGAATGATGCAGGAAACATCAAAAGAAGACAGAAGGAATACACAAGATTCACTGTACCAAAAAGAAGTGGTCGACATTCATCCATTTCAGAAGATCAAGAACCAATGGTATTGAAGAAAAAGTTGAAGCTGCACTGAAAGAACTGGTGAAAAACAAGGCTCCAGGAATTGATGGAATTCCCACTGAGATGTTTCAACAAACTGGAGGCATTTACTAGTCTATACTGAAAAATTTGGAAGACGACTACCTGGCCAACTGACTAGAGAGATGCATATTAGTACTCATTCCAAGAAAGGTGATCCACAGAATGTAGAAATTATTAAACAATGTAATTAATATCACAAACAAGTAAAATATTGCTGAAGATAATTGAAAAAGAGTTATAGCAGTATATTGACAGGGAAGGTACAGAAATGCCAGCTGGATTCAGAAGAGGACATGGAATGATGGATATAATCTCTGATGTCAGATGGATCCTGGCTGAAAGCAAATACCAGAAAGATATTTATTTGTGTATCATTGACTATGCAAAAGCATTTGATTGTGTGGATCATAACAAATTATGGATAACTTGAGAAGAATGGAAATTTCACTATACTTAATTGTGCTTATGAGGAACCTGTACAAAGACCAGGAGTCTGTCATTTGAACAGAAAAAGGGAATACTGCATGGTGCAAAATCAGGATGAGTGCATCAGGGTTGTATCCTTTCACCATACTTATTCAATCTGTATACTGACAAATGACCTGAGAAGCTGGACTGTATGAAGAAGAGTGTGGCATCAGGATTAGAGGAAAACTCATTAACAACTTGCAATATGCAGATGACACAACCTTGCTTGCTGAAAGTGAAAATGACTTGAAGCACTTACTGATGAAGATTAAAGACTACAGTCTGCAATATGGATTACACTTCAACATAAAAAAAAAATCATCATAACTGGACCAATAAGCAGCATCATGATAAATGCAGAAAAGTTTGAAATTGTCAAAGATTTCATATTTCTTTGTTCCAAAATCAACACCAATGGAAGGAGCAGTCAAGACAGAAGCTGACATATTGCACTGGGCAAATCTACTGCCAAAGACTCTTTCAACTACTGAAAAGCAAAGATGTCTCTCTGAAGACTAAGGTACATGTAGTGCAGTGAATTACTTGCTATGGCTTTTCTAGCCATAGTTTTTGTAGCTCCCATTAGATTACTGGGTGGGACCATGCAAATAAGGCGTCTAGAACTCTGATTTTGGGATTGGTTAGTTTTGTCACTCTGACAGGCTTAAAATGAGCCCTCCTATAGGTAGAGAGGGGATCTCATTGCCATCAAGAAAGAAGAGCTGGAGGTGAAGTCGACTGCATACTTGGACCTGAGATCCCTGCCCTGGACCCCGAGGACTGAAAAATGTCCTGGTCAAGGGACACCCCTGCAGAGAGGCACCCTGGCAGAGAGATGGTGGCAATGCAACCAAGAGTAATGAGACAGAATGGCAGGATTACCTGGCCCACAGAGGCTGAGAGGCCAAGGGCCAGAGAGATGTGTCTGAGGGCACAGCAGAGGGAAGACTGTCCTGATCAAATAATTGTACCCTGAGCCCATTCATGAACCTGAATTGCAGCCTGTTACTCCTGATAAATCCCATAATCATGAATATTGTCTGTGAGTTCTGTGTGTCCAATTCAATGAGTTATCAAAGCCAGCAGAGAAGTAGTGAGTGTCATGGGAGGGATGGTTGGTGTCAAAATTGGTAAAAAGGCTGGAGGGTGGTGGCATGTCTGGTCTCACAGGAATAAGCCTTGGACTTCTGATAGTGATTCTCTCTTTCTCTTGTGAAGTTAGAGGATGTCAGAAGATGCCACCTCCATGTCCTTTTTGCAGTACACCTAACCCAAGCCATGGTGTTTTCAATTGCTTCATATGCATGTGAAAGCTGGATGATGAATAAGGAAGACTAAAGCAGAGTTTATGCTTTTGAGTTGTGGTGTTGGCAAAGAATAC
>NW_006921633.1:4903070-4906880 GCF_000298275.1 Orycteropus afer afer | reverse complement strand
GGGCCGACTCGATGGCAAATAACAACAACAACATGCTTTCCTTATTGAACAAAAGCCATTAAATTTTGTTGCAATAACATCCATCAAAGTTACTCCTTTTAGCCCTTCCAGCCCCACCTCCAGATGAAACCAGAAAGATATCGACTTATCATATTTTTATTAGCTTTTTTAGTTTTATTAGCATTTTTAGTTTTTACAGAGCTCTGGTAGCATAGTGTCTAAGGCATTTGACTGCTAACCAGAAGGCTGGTGGTTCAAACCCACCAGTCACTCCTCTGAAGGAAGATTGGGCAATCTACTTCCGTAGAGATACTGCCTCAGAAACCCAAAGAGGGGTTGCTATGAGTCAATTCAGACTCAACAGCAGTGAGGTATTTAGTTTTAGTTTTTACGTAGTATTTTGTTTTTATTCATAGATTTCTCACTCACTGCTGTCAAGTCAGATTCAACTCCTAGTGATCCCTCCTTGGGTTTCCAAGGGGATATCTCTATGGAAGTAGATTGCACAACCTTCCTTCCGAGGAGTGGCTAGTGGATTTGAATTGCCAGTCCTCTGGATAGCAGCCAAATGCCTTAGGCACTACAGCACCAGAGCTCCTATAGTACATTTTTACTTTCATTTTATATGTGGTTTTGTATTTTTTTTTAATATATAGTGATCCAGTTTGCTCAATATCATTTTTCAAATAATATGTATACAAAACATGTATGTGCAAGTATCCTCCATCTTTTGAAAGTTCACTTTATATCATTTTGCTTTTACGAAAGACCTTCATTAGTACCTGTCTTCCTATGAAAAGAAATCCTAAGAGAATTTTTGCTTCTACCATAAAAGGCAAAAAATGCAACTAACCTTCAACATTTGTTTTGCAATGAGCTGATAAATAGAGGCAGCAAGCACACTGGAGTACCAAGAGGCTTCTCCAAACCCCAAAGAACTACACTCAGCCTTTCAACATCAAGATCCCTCACTGTATCTGTGAGGATCTGTGCTGTATTTCAATTTGTTTTGTGCATATGTTAGCAAGACATGTCCACAACCTTTCAGCCTTCCAGTGTACTCACTGTCTTTCTGATTCTGATAAGTGAAACTACACTGCACATAAATTATTTCTACAGAAGAATTGATACATCTGAATTGTGGTATTGGCAAAGAATAATGAATGTACCATGGAGTAGTAGAAGAATTAATAAATCTTTATTTGAAGAATACAGCCAGAATACTTCTTACAATAGAGAATGGACATCGCCTCTCGTTATTTGGTCATGTTGACAGAAGGAACAAAGCCTCGGAGAAGGATGTCATGCTTGGCAAAATAGAGGGTCAGTGAAAAAGGGAAGACCCCCAATGAGATTGATTGATACAGTGGGTGCAACAATGGGCTCAAGCATAACAATGATTGTGATAATGGGACAGGACCAGGCAATATTTTGTTATGTTTTATATAGGGCTGCTATAAGTCAGAACCAACTCTATGGCACCTACCAACAACTCAGGCTGGGTATTTATCATATTACTCCTGCTTTTACTATATGTTAGTGTTATTTTAGGTTTTAAGTGTTATTTTTTTTTTTTATGATTTGGTTGGTTATTGTTTGGGTCTGGGAATGCTCAAAAAATTCACATATAAATTAATGGTTATTTCTTCTTTGCTTTATGCCATTTTGGCTTACAAAAGGTTTCATAGGGACCCTTTACTTTTGAATAGTGGAGGAAATCTGAGAGAGATAGATAAGAGCTAGCTAGCTGGCTAGATATCTGAACAGTTTTATATGCTTATACATATGTTTATACAAACATAGCTGCATACAGGTTATACTCTAAATCCCAAATATGAGGCTGCTAGGTGAAGGACTCTACTATCTGATACAATTGGGTTTCCCACACAAAGACACTTTATAAAGTGTTGACAACTGATCCCCTGTTACTATCATTTATAGAAGGTAAACAGTAAACAGGAAAAGATTACTTATAGGAAACAAATGGTAAACAGCAGGCGGGTCTGAGGTGAACCTTTACCCTCCACCAAGATGAGTTCTCCACTTGTCATCACGGGAGAGGAACCTAGTTATGTCTAATAGGAAGCCCACTCACCCTCCCCAAGCTACTCATGTCAATTTTTGTGTCACTGGGAAGGAAGATCGTGAATCAGGGATCAGCAAATCTCTCTCAGTAGGTGTGTTGTAAGCTCAGGTCATGTATGACCTGGACAGGCCTCCCTCTTCTGAGTCTTAGGGTTACAGCTCTCAGCTCAACTAAAGGCACCTGATGCTGCCAAAGCCAGGTCAACTCAGCACCCACACTGCTCTTTGCTTTACTCAGGCATCCACCTACGGGGACCCAGGCTGTGCTACTTTCCCTTTATTGGGTGCCCATCTCCATTGGTGGTGATCTACCTTCCGGTGTCAAGCTCCACTCCATGTGCCAGCTTATTCACCACAACTGTTTGATAATCTTGTAGTTCCCACCACTCATATTACTGCCACCATTTCTCTGCCCTTCGGCTCTGCTGTACTTGCCATCATTGTGTTATTAGTTCAGTATACACTCCTTGATTCATACTGTTATTGTTAGGTGCCACAAAATAGGTTCTAATTCATAGTGATCCTATGTACAACAGAATGAAACACTGCCAGGTCTTGTGTCATTCTCACCATTGTTTCTGTGTTTATGCCTGTTGTTATAGTTACTATGTCAATCCTTCTCTCATTGAGGGCATTCCTCTTTTTCACTCACCCTGTACTTTTCCAAGCATGATGTCCTTCTCCAGGAATTGGTCCTTCCTGATACAACATATCTAAAGTATGAGAGAAGTGAAGCTAACCCACATTACAGCACTTTTATTGGGTTTAGGAGGTTCTCAGTTTAGGGACCCTGAGTTCAAAGGGTGCACTCCATGCCAAGTTCTTGATGATCATGAAATCCTTTAAACACCTTTTGAGACTGGCAATTTATATAAGAAATCTCTTAGTGAATTTCAAAATGTGACTTTCAAAACTAACCAACACCTTAGGTGGATTATATCTCAGCAAAACACTATTGGGTGGCTTGCAAACCACTTATGTGAGTAGCAAAATGATCCTTGTAAGACCACTTAGGCAGATAGCAGAGATCACTCTCTCGGAACAATTGCAAACCCAGGGCCCGAATGGCCACATAAAAGAAACCCATTGCACCACAATATTACATAATTTCCTATGAATATGCATGTATTTTCATAAATTCTATATTTTGTTATAGAAATTTTTTTTCTTCCTAAACCAGAACTATACTGTTTTAATTATTATAATTTTGAAAACTATCTTAAGGTATAGTGCAAATTCCACTTTGCTCTGCTGTTTCAAGTGCTTTTAAATGTCATTTTCTTTAATATTTCAAGGTAATTGTTAGGTTAAATCTAAATTAAATTTACCTGAAAAATTCCTCAAGGATGTTAGCAAGAGTAAAATGAATTTATGAATTAACTTTAGGGAATGTGTCACTTTTATAGTATTACTGGTCTACATCTGAACATGATCTATAGCTACATTTATTTGGGAGTTCTATGTTTTTACATTAAAAAAAATTAAAAAAAAACCTTCAAAGAGTTCTTCTGAATGCTTTGTTAGGGTAATTATTTATCATAGAGATGAACTATTTTGTGGAAATTTTTTGAAAAGTCCTCTGTGATTTCTCCATGACTGATGTATAAACAAAGATATATTATTTAATTTATTTAAAATTGATTTTTAACATAATTTATTCAGTGTAATGTATTCTATGCACTACAACACACAGGGATTTGAGTACCATCACCATAATGAAGATAC
>NW_006921633.1:4889500-4896418 GCF_000298275.1 Orycteropus afer afer | reverse complement strand
ATCCTTCTGCCTAGTCCGCCATCTTGCCGGAGCCTTGATGGTTATTTTTAAATGTTCTTTTAAATGTATTGTTTCTTCACCATTATTTTTGGGATCTTATTTCCAGAAATGTATTTTTTTCTGAGATTTTATATTTTCTTATGTAAGTAAACTTGAAGTCATAATGTCCTCCAAATTCATCCATGTTGTGAAATGATTCATGTATTCTTCATTATTCTTTAATGTAGCTTAGTATTCCATTGTGTGAATGTACCAAAGTTTGGTTATCTATCCATTGATGGGCATTTAGGTTGTTTCCATCTTTTTGCTATAGTGAATTGTGCTCTGATGAATATGGGTGTGGCAGATTCTTAATACTCCCTTTTTGACACTGCAGTATCAGCAGCAAATGTGCTGCTTCCAGTTGTTTCAGTAGTGACTTCCATTGCTGCATGAGACTCAGGGTTGTAAAGGATGTATGAATGTTAAGCCCAAATTGATTATTTCCCAATTTATCTGTCTTATATGAAAGTCAGCAATTTCCTCCTTTGTGTTTTTGGAAATAATAGCTGAGGATTAAGTGTGATATGTCATTACTGGACACTGCACATGTCCCTGAAAACTCCAGCTGATCCATGCCAGACAGGATCAAATATTAAATACAATTAGCCTTAGCTTTTTGTTGATGAATGCCAGATACCACCCATCTACTTGAAATTCTCCCTCCAAATTCTTATAGTTGAAAATACCTTTATTGAATTGTTGAAGTTATTTTTTTAAAATACATAAAAATAAATTTTAATTATACTTTATAGGAAATCAGAATACTGTAGCTGCACTAAGGGAATGGTCTGTGCACTTATCATAATTGTGTAGACTTTAGAATAATTTCCCTGGAATACATTTAACTTCAAAAGATAAGGTATGCCATAGTTGAAATTGCATTTGAAAATCCATAATTAATTGACATTTTAGCAATGTGAAAAATAATGATAAATAAGAATACATAATAATTAAAAGGAGAGGTTATAGATTACATTTTAGAACATATTTTGAAAAGTTTAAGACATATATCAGAAGATAAATGCTGAAAAGAACATTTAAAAAAAATTATTGTGATTTGGGTGAAAGTTTACAGAGCAAATTCATCTTCCATACAGCGGTTCATATACACTTTGTCTCATGATATTGATTGTAATCTCCCACAATACAACAGCTTTCCTCCTACTGCCTCCCCATAGCCACCTCTTTCCTGTGTTTTTCCCTCTCATGCACTCCTGCCCCCAACCTGTCTTCCTGTTCAGACACAGTGCTTCTATTCTCCCATGATGATCTCTCCAAGGAGTGTATCTGCCTAATATAAATGTTCAGCTCAAATGCTTGTCTTTTGCTTGGCTGGAAGCCAGAGGAGTGGGTTCATTTCCAGACCTGAAGTACAGCTAGGGTCCATAGTCTCAGTGGTTCCATCAGACTCTATCAGAACATTAAACCTGGTCCTTTTGTATGTGTGTGTGTGTGTGTATGTATGTGTGTGTGATTTTGAGTTTTGTTCCACATTGTTCTCCCACTCTATCCAGGATCTCCTACATAGATCCCCCTCTGAGTGGTTTACAGTGGTAGCCAGGCACCATCTAGTTCTTCTGGTCTTACAGTATTAAAGGCTGAAGATCTCATGGTGTATCAGTCCCTTGGACTAATTGTTTCCATGTGTCTTTGATTATCTTCATTATTCTTTACTCTGGACAAGGAGAGACCTATCATTGCATCTATATGGCCACTTGCCATCTTTTAAGATCCCAGTCAGTACTTGCCAAAAAGAACATTTTTAAAGAGTGAATACAATAAGAAAATAAATAAATTATTTAAAATGTTTTTATATGCAGCCAAAATCAGAAGTGATTTAGTAAAATGAATTAAAAACAAAAGAAAACAAAACAAAAAACAGTTAACTTAGTTGTTTTGTAAGGTTTTTGTAAGGTGCTGTTGAGTTGGCTCAACTTACAGTGACCCTATGTAAACAAAACGACACACTGCACAGTCCTGTGCCAGTTTCACAATCTCTGCTATACTTGAGCTCATCATTGCAACCACTGTATCAAGTCTATCTCATTGAGGGCCTTCCCCTCTTTCATTAACCTTCCACTTTACCAAGCCTGATATCCTTCTCGAAGGAATGGTCCCCTCTGACAACATGACCAAAGTAGGTGAGTTGAACTCTGGCCATTCTTCTCCCAATGAGCATTCTGGCTACACTTCATCCAGGACAGATTTGTTAGTTTTCCAGCAGTCCATGGTACTTTGAGTATTCTTTGCCAACACTACAACTCAAAATCATCAATTCTTCTTTGTCTTCCTTATTCACTGTCCAGTTTTCACATCCATGTGAGGCAATTGAAAATACCATGGATTGGGTTAGGCATTCCTTAGTCTTCAAAGAGACATCTTTGCTCTGCAACACTGAAAGAGGTCTTTTACAGCAGATTTACATATGGAAATATATAGTCTGATTAATTAATTAATTAATTAATTAATTAATTTTTTCATTGTGATTTGGGTGAAAATTTACAGAGCAAATTCACTTTCCATACAACAGTTCATATACACTTTGTCTCATGACATTGAGCACAATTTACCACAATGCAACAGCTCCCCTCTCACTTACTCCTGATAATTACCTCTTCCCTGTGTTCATCACTCCATGTCCTCCTGCCCACTGAGCTGTCTCCCAGTACATAGGCAGCCCTTCTTTCTCCTATGATTTTTCTCTCCAAGGAGTGTATCTACCTCAGGTAAATGTTCAACTCATATGTCTGTCTTTTTATTGGCTGGAAGCCGCAGGTGAGGGTTCAATTCTAGACCTGACAAGCAGCTAGGGGTCATAGTCTCAGTGGTTCCATCAGGCTCTATCAGACCAGCAAACCTGGCCCCCTCTTTTTTTTTCTCCAAATGATTTTGAGTTTTGTTCCACATTGTTCTCCCTCTCTATCAAGGATCTCTTACATAGTTCCCCTTCCAAGTGGTTGACCTTGGTAGCTGGGCATCATCTAGTTCTTCTGGTCTCATGGATGTATAGGCTGCAGATCGGAAGGTGTACCAGTCACTAGGACTGATTGTATCCATGAATATTTTGGTTTTCTTCATTCTTCTTTGCTCTGGAGGAGGAGAGACCCATTGTTGCATCTAGATCATTAAGACCAAGTGCCTACCTCCTAAGCAGTCAGTTTATGTTAATGGAGGAGGAACAACTCAGAAAATGAGGGTGAAAATGGTAGCACAATTGTAAGAATGTAATCAGTCACTAAATTGTACTGTAGAAATGCTTGAATTGGTGCATGGTTTGCTGTGTATATGCTGAAGAACAACAAAAAAATAAAATGAAAAATAAACAAATATCTGTATTTTTGTGACATAATATTCTAGAATACAGAAGTTATTACTACATGTCTACACAAATGTCTATTTTTTCTAACTATTTTTAGAACTACAAAACTGTCTCCAAAAGAATTAAACTAGTAACTTTGAAAACTATTCTCTAAATTTTAGAGATGTTCTGAGATATTACAGGTGATATGTGATAGAACTCAAAGCTCTTTCATTTTTTATCTCATTTCCTCATCAGTTTTGTGTCAGATACAATTCTAGGCATATGAGAATGTGCAAAAAGGAAAAGAAAGATGTGAGTGAGTTAATATTCTGATACTTTAGTGAAGTAAAAAGTATCAAATGAGATAAATTAGTGGATATATAATAAGGTGGGAAAAAAAATACTGTTACAGAATTAATTCCAATTCATAGTGACCCTCATTGGGCTTCCAAAGCTGTAAATCTTTACAGAGTAGATTGCCTCATCTTCCTCCCACAGAGAAGCTGGTGGGTTTGAACTGCTGACCTTCTGGTTAGCAGCCAAATGCCTTATTCACTACCTCACCAGACCTCCTTTAATATATAAGTGAGAAAGACAGATGTGAAAAATTCTAAATAGAGAAAGACAAAGATTTCTAGAAGGATGGTTTGTGTTTATAAAGAGATAGGTCAGGGAAGTTCTCCCTCAGTAGGTAACATTTGAGCAATGATAGGAAGAAGGTAGATTTCTAAAAAAAAAAAAAAGGTCTGTTAGACACAGGAAACACAGTGCAAACTCCTGAAGTAGAAGCATGTCTAGCAAGCTTAATGCAGAACAGGAAGTCAATGTGTTTGGAGGTGAGCAAGAAATAAGAGGAGACATAGAATGAGGTCAGAGAGTTGGCAGGGCCTTATAGATCATTGTAAAGATTTTGTTTTTGATTTGAGGTGAGATGTGAAGTCATTAGAAGATTTACAGCAGAGTACTGATGTAATCTGACTTGTACATTAAGAGGTTCACTCTAATGCCTGGAGTGAAAATGGGCTGCAAGTGGAACAGGCATAATAATAAATAAAGAGTGTAATTAGAGTCCATTAAAACAATCTAAGAAAGAAGTCCCAGTATCATGGACCAGAACAGTAGTCCTGGATGTGCGGAAAATGATCATGCTATGAATATGTTTTGAAAGTAGAGATGACATGGTTTGATGACAGGTTAGATGTGAGATTTCAGGTCTAGTCAAGGATGCTTCAAAGTTTGTGGTCTGTATAACTGGAAAGATAAATTTTCACTTATTAAGATTGAAAGATTAAAAGAAAGACATGTTTAGAGAGAAAAACAGAATTTGATTTGGAATTCAGAGAGAGTATTTTAAGCACTCAAGTAGAGACATCACATAGAATATATTAGGATTTAGGTTCAGAAATATTCTGAGTTAGAGATGTAAATTTAAAAACTGTTTGCATATAAACCAAAAAACCAAACTCACTGCTGTCAAGTCGGATCCAACTCATAGCTTTAGGTTTCACAGGTGGTATCATTACAGAAGTAGACTGTTCAATCTTCCTTCCAAGGAGTGGCTAGAGTACCTTTAAAGCCATGAGACTGGATGAGATGACTAAAGTTTTGAAAAAAGATTTAAAATAAAAATATTAAGAAAATGAATCACTGATGCACTCTGATACTTACCCGTCAAAAATATGACAAACTAATGAATAAAACTATACAGAAATAACCAGTGAGACAAGATGCATAAGGTACTGACAATTATGTGATGAAAATATTTCCACAGTTAAATAACTATTGACAATGTCAAATGCTGCTAATAGATTAAAAAAAGGGAAGCTATGAAAATTGACCTTTGGACTTAGCAAACAAGGACCACTGGTGACAAGAAGTACAATTTCACTGGTGAGGCAAAGGTCAAAATTTCATTGACTTGTGTTAAATGATAGAGAATAGGGCTGCAGAACAGATTAGGATGTGTGGTTGACAGATTTTTTTTTTCCTCCCTAGTTGTTTTTGGATTTTTAAAATTAAATCTGTAATAGTGAATGAAATGAGTCAAGTAAAGAGGAGTAAACTAACAATGTGGATGAGAGAGGAGAAATGCTGGGGCATTATTATTCATGGAGATTGTTGGCCTTAAAGACAAGACTGGAGGGAAAGCAGGAGACATGGATAAACATGCAGATGTGTAGAGGTGCTTGTGGGAACCTGTGAAAGTTATCTTTCTGATCATTATTTTCTAAGTGAACAACTAGTTTTCAGTGGAACATGAAGAAAGGTCATCTATTGAGAGTTAGGTTTAGGAAATAGTCTTAAAGCTTTTATTTTAAGTTGTTGTTGTTGTTATGTGCTGTCGAGTCAGACCCGACACCTAACAACCTTTCCTTGGGTTTCGGAGGCAGTATCACTATGGAAGTAGATTGCCCCATCTTCCTTCCGAGGAGTGGCTGGTGGGATTGAACCGCCAGCCTTCTGGTTAGCAGTCAAGTGTCTTAGGGACTGTGCTACCAGAGATCCTATTATAGAAAGTATTCTATTAGAATAATCATAGTCAAAAGGAAGAAAATACAGACTGCAAATTCTCATGGAATCCATACTTTCTGGAGGCATGGAGGTTGAAACCATTTCTCTGAGATACTCTTTAAACCTTAAACCTTGAACCAAAAATATCCTCTGAAGTCTTGAAACTAAATAATAGGTTAACTTAATTAGTAAATAATATCTGCCTTGAGCATTGTTTTCTTTAAGATCTACAGGCATACCTTGGATATATTACAAGTTCAGTTCCAGACCAACACAATAAAGTAAATACTGCAATAAACCCAGTCATATGATTTTTTTTTAATTTTTTTTATTGTGATTTGAGTTCAAATTTACAAAGTAGATTCATTTTACTCTCAATAGTTCATGCACACTTACAATCCCAATTATACTCCCAACAGTAAAAAGCTCTCCTTCTATCTCCTCCCTGTGACTACCCCAAGTCACATGAATTTTTTTGTTTTCCAATGCATATAAAAGTTCCCTGTACACATGTTTACACATACTGTAGTCATAAAGTATACAATAATAACGTTATGAAGAAGTTTGAAATATTGTGAGAGTTAGCAAAATGTGACACAGAAAGTGAGTAATGATGTTGGAAAAATTATGTTGACAGAGCTGCTTGACACAGGTCTGTAAAAAAAAAAAAAAAAACGCGTATCTGCGAAGTGCAATAAAAAAATGCAGTAAAACAAAGTATGCCTGTATCTACATGGGATCAAATTGACAGCAACAGCTTGAGAGGATAGATGGGAACTTAGGAGGCTATGAATTTACCATAATGAGGGAGGAACAATTTGGTAAAGGAAGGAGAGAGTGGTTGTACAACTTGAAGAATGTAATCAATGTCACTGAATTAAACATGTACAAATTGTTGAATCAGCGTGTACTCTGCTGTGTATATTCTCAACAATAACAAAAATAAATAAAATATATATATATACATAAAAAAAAAAAAAAAAGAAAGATTACAACCACTCCTCACAAATTGAAATGGTTAGGTTCCAAAAACCAGGTTGTTGTCAGAAAATGGAGAATGGCCA
>NW_006921633.1:4884674-4889395 GCF_000298275.1 Orycteropus afer afer | reverse complement strand
CTCGGAAGGAAGGTTGGGCAATCCTACTTCCGTAGTGATACTGCCTCGGAAACCCAAGGAGGGGTCGCTATGAGTCGGGGCCGACTCGACGGCATATAACAACAACAACAACAATGTTGTGTAGGCGCTGAGTGAGCATATTCCAGAAGCCTGGCTAGCTGTAGACATACAGTGCAAAGCCATATTTACAAAAGCCCTACTCCCTTCTTTTCCTTTTTTGTCTGCCATGAACTGGCCCATTTGTTGTTAGAGCTACTTCATAGTGAACTCATGTTTTATGCCCACATAATTCATTTCATGTCTCTGCTGAATAAACATAGATTTTTTTTTCCCTTTAATAATGGGACAGAGGTGAGAAATTTATTGATACAACCTTCAAACTATCTCCGACAGTACCTGGAACAGGATCGACACTAATTGAAAAGCCTCTTTGCTTCTCAGCAGAGGTATTCTTGCCAGGAATAGTTGGAGCCAGTGCTAATAAATGGCTCTACTCATTCAGCACCAGATTCTGTAACTTCTAATGTAATTTCTTAGGTGTTTTTGTTGGATTTTTGCTCTCTTATTAGCCAGTAAATCTCCAAGAAAAGTCTTAATTTCTCTTATGTCACCCTACCCATAGGACTTAATCAAGTTCTCATCTTAGGTAACTATTTAATTGAATTAATTTAACATGATTCAGTTTGTTTACATTTGAAGTCATGTTTAATTTCTATGGCCTCACTTTGCCAGTACTTCCTACACGAAGTTAAACATCTCATGATGTATTTCAGAGAAGAAAAATGAAAGTGTTAATGATTCATTCATACCCTTAGCTAACAAACATTTTATGAGATAATAAAAAACTATAAATAAGCTTATAATCTAATTAGAACTAAATCACTTATTGAATAACTATATGAAAGCACATCACACTGGTTTGTAGAGCTGCCACATTGATGAAATGAGGCCAAGGATTGCTGCCAATCATTATGGGAAGCATGAGATATGTGATTTATTTTCAATATGTATAATAGCAATTAATAATTGACATAATTTCAAAGCTAAAATAAACTTTCCTTTGCTTCTGCCATTTACATAAGCATAAGCAATAGGGAGAGAATATTTATGGCCAAGATATAATATTTTATTTCCTTCCCAGAGGTCTTAGTTAATTCCATGACTCTACACCAGCATGGAATCATATTTATTTCACAGCCAATACATGTGAACAAGAAATTGAAACAGATGATCAATAACATAACAAGAGTTTCTTTTATTGGAAATCTGGTTAAAATGATCATCTGCAAGGCAAAGACAAGTGAGGGACTTCTCTAAGCATAGAATAAACATTTTAATAATTTTAAAAACAGAAGTGAAAAACAAATTCTACTCTTCTTTACTCATTTTATTTGAATATTATAATCCTGACAATTGGCTCAATACATCAGCTTCTTTTGGCTAATAATTTAGGTAGTAAATGAACTGTGTTTGAGCTTCATAACTGAGCATGAATCGTTGCCTTTGTATGGGCTGAATCTTTGAAGACAGCTGTTGAGAGAGTTTCAACTAATGATAATTAAAAAACCATAAACAGCAATTTACAATGTGTCTCAAATAGAGACTCAAACTACTTATTATTTTCAGTACCTTGTCCCTTTAGGGTAAGGAAGAAGTAAACATTTTTTTCTAGTGAAGAATTACAGTAATTTTTTATAAAAAGACAGAAAACCACAGGCATTTCTTCCCTTCACACTGTTAACTACTGGGTATAAAGCTTTCTTAGAGTTTCAAAATAATTTAATCAGTGATGCATAGAATTTTAGCAAACAACTCAACTGCTATTTAGTATTATATTTCACAAAATAATTTATAACTTTTATTAGACAATAAGGAAGTCAAAAAGGGAATTTTACATTAGCGGTCTCTCTTTCATATTGTTCTTTTATTTATTTATTAATGTATTTGGGTATAAATTTACAAAGCAGATTTGTTTTGCATTCAACAGCTCATGCACATTTGATTTCACAGCCCCAATTACAATCCTCAACCATAAAAAACTCTCTTCCCCTCTCCTCCCTGTGACCACCCCCTCCCTGTGCCCTTCTTACCGATGCACTCCTGTCTGTCCAGCTTTCCCTCTATGTGAATGCTGCCCCTCTGCTGTCCCATGGCTGATTGATCTAAGGGGTGTATCTCCCTAGGATAGGTGGGTGCATCTCCCTGGGGTAGGTGTTCTGCATGTTGTTCTTTCTACTGTTGTGCTGAGAGCCAATCCACAGAAGTGAGTCCATTTCTAGGCCCAAAGGTTAACCTGGGATCATAGTCTCGGGGGTTCCACCAATCTCTATCTGACCAGTAATTCTGGTCATTTTTGTGTTTTTGAATTTTATTCCACATTTTTTCTCCCACTCTATCTAGGATCTCCAATTTTTACCCCTTTCCAAGTGGTTGGCATTGGTAGCCGGGCATCATCTAGTTCTTCTGGTCTCAAGGTCATGAAGCTTGAGGTCCTCATGGTCCATCATATCTTTGGACTAATTGTTTCCAAATGTCTTTGATTTTCTTCACTCTTCTTTGCTCCACGTGAGAGAAGACTAATAGTTGCATCTTAGATGGCTGCTCAAAAGCTTTTAAAGACCCCAGTTGCTACTTACCAAACTGAGATGTAGAACATGATATTTATGTACTAGGCTGTGCCAATTGAGCATGATGTCCCCCAAGACTATGGTCTTGAGCCCTCAGGCCTGGTGATTCTCTCTCCTAAGGTGTTTGGTTGTCTCTGAGAAGCTACACTAACCCTGTTCTCTGTTACTTCTGTAATGTATGTGGATAATTTTGTAGCATAAGTACATGTTGTTATTGTTGTTATGTGCTGTCAAGTCAGACCCGATTCAGTGACCCCTCCTTGGGTTTCCGAGGCAGTATCACTACGGAAGTAGATTGCCCCATCTTCCTTCCGAGGAGTGGCTGGTGGGTTTGAACTGCCAGCCTTCTGGTTAGCAGTCAAGTGCCTTAGGCACTGCGCTACCAGAGCTCAGCCAAATCTATCCTTGGTCTTAGATACATTGGGTATATTATTGTTTGCCCACCCCCACCTGATCTTCTCACCTATCTGTGCATTTACCTATTGCCTAGTGTTTGGTCCAATGATAATGCAATATTGTTCACATGGTAGTATTTGTCTCTGTTGTCTCTATCATCTATGCACATGTCTGTGTCCTCCCATTCCCATTGTCACCATGCTGGTCACAGATTCTTTCCATACCATCCCTCCCCTCACCCAAATCAACATGTGATCACAAACTAGTCCATAATTTTCCCTCCCCTACTCTTTCATCTCCAGTAACCAAAAAAGTGAATTTCCTTCCCTGAGTAAAATTTTCCTTGACCTTTTACCATAATGGATTGTGTTAAACTGAATTCTCTAGAGAAACAAAACCAGTAAAACATATGCATATATATATAGAGAGAGGAATTTATCTTAGGAAAATGGCTCACACACTTACTGAAGATGTCAAGTCCAAAGTTCTTGGATCAAATATCAAGCTGGAGGCTTTTTCCAACTCTTGCAGCTGCAGGGGCTGAGGAGCTCAAGGTTGGCAGGCAGTATACTGGCTGTTGACTCCAACGAATGACGAATCGAATCCAAGATCTCCAGGCTGAATAGTAGATTGTTAGCTCATGGACAATTGTAGGTCAAATTATGGATTGTTTGCTCACAGACAATTGTAGGCAGCACAACAGAATCTGGATCCACAGAAGAATGTCTCTTTTTGCAGGATGTCCATAAATATACTGGAAGCAGGCCACACCCCTAGGGAAACTCCCTTTCAATGGATTGGCTGCTCAAAACATATTCATCTGATCCCATCATGGGAATAACCACATCACAATTGTTTAAACCACACAGAATTGTGGTCCAGCAAAGTTGACACACAGCTCCAACTATCACATGGATTCATACAATATTTGTCCTTCTGTGACTGACTTAGCATAATGTCCTCCAAATTTATCAACTTTTGTGAGATGATTCACATATCCTTCATTGTTCTTTAATGTTGCATAGTATTCCGTTGTGTGAATGTACCATAGTTTGGTTATCCATTCTTCTGTTAATGGGCATTTAGGTTGTTTCCATCTCTTTGCTATAGTGAATTCTGCTGCGATGAACATGGGTGTGCGTATGCATATTCATGTTCTGTCTCTCACCTCTTTACATTCCTAGTAATGGAATTTCTGGGTCAAATGATATTTCTATTTTCAGTTTTTTAAAGAAACACCATACTATTTTCTAGAGTGACTATACCATTTTGCAGTACCACCAGCAGTGTATGAGATTTCCAATCTCTTTGCACCCTCGTCAGCACTTGTTACTTTCTGTCTTGCTGAACTTCACTATTATTGCAAATAATGAGTATATATTCTTTAGTGAAGTGTATGTTGTATCTGTCCTTTGCCCATTTTTGAATTGGATTGTTTATCTTTTAGGTGTTGAGGTATTGAAGTTTTCTTTAAATCTTGGAGATAAGTCCATCATCAGATATGGCATAGCCAATTTTTTTTTTTTTTTTCTTCACAATCTATAGGTTCTCTTTTTACTCTTTTGGAGAAGTCATTAGCTGCACATGAGAATTTAATTTTTTATAAGTCTCAATCATCTAGTTTCTCTTCTGCTGCTTGTGCATTTTGGGTTATGCTTGATAGTCTATTTATGTCCTAAATTAGGGTCTCTAGATTTG
>NW_006921633.1:4864118-4865770 GCF_000298275.1 Orycteropus afer afer | reverse complement strand
TCCACCCCTTCCTCCTGCTCTTCCGGCCTGCTACTCTGTGCTACGCCTGTGCTTACCTTGCTCCCGAAGACCTGGTCCCTCCCGGTAGGGTAACAAGGGAACGTGTTCAGTGCAGATCATTGAGTAAGCACAAGCCCGCCTTGTTTCAGTGCCTATGCTTAAACTGCCCCCTGGCTGAACACTCTTCTCTTTGAACACTTCCTATTATCGATTTCTAATTTTATAGCATTGTGATTCAAGAAGGTGCTTTGTAGTATTTCAGTGTTTTAAATTTATTGAGGCTTCTTTTGTGGCCTAACATGTGGTCTGTTCTGAAGAATGATCCATGTGCACTGGAGAAGAATGTCTATTGTGTTTCTATTGGGTGCAGTACTGTTTATACATCTATGAGGTCAAGTTTGTTGATTGTGTTGTTGAGTTCCTATGAATCTTGAGTTTTTTCTGGTTGTTCTGTCCTTCTTTATATGTGTGTGTTAAAGTCTCCCACTGCTTTGTACAGTTGTCTCTTTTTCCTTTCAATTCAGTTAATATTGCTTTATGTATTTTGGAGCCCTTTCATTGGGTACATAGATATTTATTATGGTAATATCCTCTTGGTCAGTTGACCCTTTTAACATCATATAGTGTCCTTCTTTGTCCCTTATGATGGTTTTCATCTTGAAGTCTATTGTCAGAAATTAATATTACCTCTCCTGCTCTTTTTTTGGTTGTCATTAGCTTGATATATTTTTTGCACCTCTTGATTTTTAATTTATTTTTTTCTTTGTGTCTAAAGTGGGTCTCTTGTAGGAAACATATCAATGGGTCTTCTTTTGTTACCCAGTCTGCTATTCTCTTTCTCTTGACTGGTGCATTTAGTCCATTCACTTTGAGTGTAATTAGTGATAAGTATGAATTTATTGCTGTCATTCTACTGCATTTTTTGTTGTGTTGTTGGTGATTTCCTTGTTCCAAATATTTTTCTGTGCTGAGTCCATTTTGTCTTTGACAGTTTTCTGTGTTTTTCTTTCTTTCCTTTTTTTTTTTTTTTTTGCCTCCTCTAGTTCTAGTATTCCATTCAGCATGTTTTTTTTTTTTTTTTTTTCTTTTCATGTCATCCCATATAAGTCTTATGTTTTCTTCATTTCTCTTCAATCTTTGTTCTGATTTTTCCTCATACAGACTGATGTCAAGGGATTGGTCTTCTACCTGGGAAATGTGTTCTTAGCCAGGTCTAGTTTACTCTTTTGTTATTTCAATGTGTTATCTATATCCACAATTTTAGTGCCCATCTTCTGGATTTCTAATTGCTTTTTTTGCATGAGTTCTAATTGTGTATTTATCTTGTCATTTTGTTTTTGAATGATTTTCTTGAATTGTTCCAGGATACTATCTGTCTTATTGCTTCTGTTTATGATTTCCTTGAGCTCTTGGAGGGATTTAGATATAGAGAGTGCTCTGGTAGCACAGTGCCTAAGGCATCTGACTGCTAACCAGAGGTTGGTGGATCAAACCCACAAGCCACTCTGTGGAAGCAAGACTGGGCAATCTACTTCCATAAGGATTTATCACCTCAGAAACCCAAGGGGTTGCTATGAGTCAGATCAACTTGATGGCAATGGGTTTGGGGAGATTTTATACATACATACATATATATATATATTGTTGTTGTT
>NW_006921633.1:4850433-4863913 GCF_000298275.1 Orycteropus afer afer | reverse complement strand
TATATATATATGTATATGTATAAAATCTTCTGAAATTCCTTCTCAGGTAGTTTTATTACTTAGGAAGATATCCTAATTCTTTAGCTTGAGCATTAGTTTCTACTATCTTGTCCTTTGTTGTTGTTGTTTGATTTGAGGTTGTCTGTTGTTTCTTAGATATTTTGAAGTTGTTGTCTTTATAGTTAGATTTTATTGCTTTGTTTCACAGATTTTATGTTTTACTATATCTGGAAGTGTGGAGCAGGTGTACTTCTTTGGTTATTAACTTGACTGTACTGGGTCACTTTCCAGCTTTCTCTGTTTTAGTGGAATCACTGGTAGAGACATGGGTGAAGGTCTCTGTTCATCATGCATAGGCTTTGGAGTTGGGAAGAGCAGATGTTGTCCACCATCTGTTATTGATCCTGTGGTGCAGAAGGTATTGGTGTTACTTGTCTGTTGGGTGAGGTGTTCAACGTAGTAGCTACAGTTGACTAGTACAGGATTAGTATGTTCCTCTTATTGGATGAGGCAAGGGAGAAAATAAAAATAAATAAATAAATAAATAACAGAAACAAACACCAGGATAGAAAGAACAAACTGCTTTCTGTGCTTAGCATGAGGTAAGTCAGTGATCCAGGCACAGGAAGGACAGCTTCAGTCCCTGTCTCTGATGGAGACTTTCTGCAGATGATGGTGCCCAGCTGTCAATCAAAGCCCAGCAGTTCAGACCATACAGTGGCTCCCAAGACAAAGGGCCACCTTCTTCCACATGGATTCACAAGTCATGATATCCCAGAACCTAGATCCACTCTATACTAAAAGGAGCCGCTAAGAGCTGGACTAGAGCCCAGTGCCATGTATCCACTTTGGGGTCCTGTTTATTCAGATAATTTTTCTTCTCTTTCCATTACTCCTTTTCACACTCTACAGCAGTTTAAGCTAAGGGAGTCCTGTACCATTTTCAAGTATGATCTATATTCCCCAATGAAAGCCCCAGCTCACCTTGAAAACCTGTGTGGCTGTTCTGAGTCTTTCATGACTGTGGGTTCTGTGATGTGATTTTTTTTTTTTTTTCTTCCCTTCTCCTCAACCTCCTTTGTATTTCTAAAGACTCCTTTTGAGCTCCACTTGCTGGGTGGATTTCTTTATTTTTCTCAGTTACTTAACCTGCTCTCTTTTGCCACCTTCACTGGATCTAATACTTTATCTTCTCATTAGCTGCTCATAACTCTAGTATCATTATTTGCATCTGCTTTACCTAGTTTCTCAACTTCTCTGTTGATAGAGGGACAAAGTTGTGGACTGTCAATATTGCACCATCTTCCTACCCCAGTCTCTCCTCTTTCTTAGTTCATCATTGAAAGAAGGGGAAAAATTCCCCCTTTTATTTCCCCTGTTCTGTAGTGACTCTTTAGTGAGATCATTTGTTCTTTTAGTAAAAATAAAAAAAATTTGTATTCAGTCAAACAAATATTTAGATTTAGAGCAGAAACCAAAACCAAAAACCAAACTCACCACTGTCAAGTTGGATTCAATGCATAACAACCCTCCTTGGGTTTCCAAGGAGGTATCACTATGAAGTAGATTGCCCAATATTCCTTCTGAGGAGTGGCTAATGGGTTTGAACTGCCAGCTTTCTGGTTAGCTGTCAAATACCTAAGTCAAATGCCTTAGGCACTATGCCACCAGAACTTCTAGAGACAGATAAATACCATTGTAAGTATCACTTAGGTGCCATATATTATATATATATATATATATAATGTATATACACACACACTGAGCTTGATTTAGAGTGAAAGCCTTGTATTTTAACATATGTCTTTACCTGTATATTATTTTATTTCAGAGTCAAAACTTACTTAGAATCTTTATAATTCTTCTGAAAAAGAAAAAGCTATATGCATATTTTAATGCTACTTCATCCCTTAGGTTACTGCAAAGAAGGGGAGTTTGAATTTGTTTTCAAAAAACATTATTTATTTAGGTGAGATATTTATCCATATATTACCAATTTCTTTGATGACTGTTGTTGTACACTTATGAAGAAATCATCTTGTTAGATTGATTGCATGCTAGTATCAACTATATAAGTCATTGCTCATACAGACCCTTCCTAGCCATCATGTAGTTGGGGAAACTTAGAGTGTCCCCAAGCCCACAGACTGACCTCTCTTTTCATAGTAGCCTATCTGATTTATTTGTCATGAGTTTGCTTATGTCAAAGCTATATTCCTCTTTGTCAGAATTCCTGTTTCTTGTGTGTCCTCATTATTATCCTTATTTTTGTGGTTATCTTGATATATGTCAAGGTTTTATTAAGGATGACTTCAAATCACAATGAGTGTAATGAGAAAATTTTAACATGTCAAAATAACACATTTGTGAAGAGAAAGAAAATATGCTAAATATTTATGGTCAGTATTTGTTAATTGTTGTGTTATAAAGCCAAAACTAAACACTGATATCAAGATAGTCTCTCCCAATGACACTTTAGAAAAAGACAAAAAAAGAAAAAGATCATCCTGAAACCTACAATCAATTCAAATCTTTTAGTCTCTACCCAGTTTTTCTTTTAACCACTCTTCACCTCAACCCATTGCCACCCATCTATTCTTCTGTCATATGACAGCCATCTATTCTTCTTCTACTCCTTGATATCCCAACTGACTTACTCTTTATTCAAGGTCTTTCTCAGAAAAGAAACAATCACATCACACTATATCCCATTAAAATTGCTTAACCACATAGCATTGGCAAAATAATGGACACTTTGTTAAATGTTAAAAATAATAAGAAGGCTGAAAATATGCAAAGGAATGGAATGCACTGCTGTTCAGGCAGATCTGACTCATAGCGACCCCTCCTTGGGTTTCTGAGGTGGTATCATGTAGTAAACTAATACTTTGGCAAAGAAGCAAAGACAATATAATTTAGAAAGGATAGTCTTTTCAGTAAAAGGTGCTAGAATATCAAACATCCATAATAATAATAATAATAATAATAATAAAATGAACCTAGACATAAACTTTCCATCTTCCACAAAAATTACTTCAATATAGGTCACTGACTTAACTGTAAAGTTTGAAAATATAGACTTAAACACAATATAGAGAAAAACTTCATGAGCTTGGGTTTGGTGATGAGACTTTATATATATCAGTAGCATGATCCATGAAAATAAGAAGGATAAATTGGACTTCTTGTAATTAAAAATTTTTACTGTGTGAAAAAAATCATATGAAAAGATGCTCAACATAATTTGCCATTAGTTGTTTGCAAAATTAGACTATAGTAAAATATCACTACATACCTATTAGGATGATTAAAATCCAAATAATTGACAATCCCAGTTGATGACAAAGTCATAGAACAGACACCCTCAAGAAAAAAGAAATGCTAAAATGTTATAACTCTTTGAAAGACAGTTTGGCAACATGATATAAACCTAAACATAGCCTTAACAAATATTTAACAATCATTTCTAGATATTATGTCATCAGATTTGAAACCTTGAGTCTATGCAAAACTTGCTTACAAATGTTTACAGCAGTTTCACTCATAATTTCCAAACACTGGAAGCAAGCAGCATATTCATTAATAGGTGAATGGATAAACAATCTATGCTGTACTTACACAGTATTACGTTGTTATATTAAAAAAATATATGGATTATCAATCTATGAAAAGATATTAATAAATTTTAATTGCATATAACTTAGTAAAAGAAGCCAGTGTTTCAGAATAGAACTGTGCTCCATAGATGATAAAACTCTCCTCTGGAAAATGTAAAATAATTAGTGGTTGCTAGGGGCTCAAGAAGGAGAGAGAACAGTTGAATATGTAAAGTGCAGCAAATATTTTAGAGCAGTGAAACTCTTCTCTATGATACTGTAATGGTGGATATATGGCAATACATATCCATCAAATTCCATAGAAAATTACAGGACAAATTATATCCAATTAAAAAATAGAAAAAAAATTCTTAGAAGAAAACATAGGAGTAAAGCTTCAGGACACTGTTTTTGACATGATATGATACCAATGCATGAGCAACAAAAGAAAAGATAGATAACATCTTATGTGCATGAAAAGACTTTATCAAGAAAGTGATTAAATAAATTACAGAATGGGAGGAAATATTTGAAATCCATATATCTCATAAAGGTCGAATATCCAGAATACATAAAAAGAAACTCCTACAACTTAACAGAAAAAAAAAAAAAAAAAAATTTAGTTTACAAATGAGCCAAGAATGTGAATAGACATTTCTCCAAATAATATACATATGGCTAAAAAATAAATAAAATATAAAATGATGTAACCACTGTGGAAAATGTTTGGTAGTTCTTCAGAAAGTTAAAATTAGGACTATCATATCCAGCAATTCCTCTTCTAGCTGTGAGTGTACCCTAAAGATTTGAAACCAAGGACTAAAGTAGAGTCTTCAATGTTCATTGCAGCATTATTTGCTATAGCCAAAAACATGGAAAAAATCCACATGTCCATCAATTGATAAATGTATAAACAAGATATGACACACACACACACACACACACACACACACACACACACATATATATATATATATATATATATATAATACCATTGATCTGCCCACTGAATCTAACCCATTAGACTAAACTAGAGGTACATACACATACAGATACACATGTAAAATTATTAACATACGTTACTTCAGTTAAAACTCACTACTGTCAAGTTGTACCCAACTCATAGTGACCCCTCCTTGGGTTTCTGAGGCAATATCACTATGAAAGTAGATTACCCAACCTTTCTTCCAAGGAGTGGCTGGTGGGTTTGAACCACCAGCCTTCTGGTTAGCAGTCAAATGCCTTAGGCACTATGCCACCAGAGCTCCTGTTACTTGAGTTGGGGAAGGGAAATACGAGTAAAAGGTTAGAATTGGAGATATGAGGTCATAGTTATCTCGTGCTACTATAAAAGTAATACCACAAGTGGATGATTTAACAATCAGATTTTTTTTTCCTTTTCACAGACTAGAAGGGTAGAAATCTGAATTCAGGGTGCAAACTCTGGGGGGAAAGTCTTTCTCAATCAGCTCTGGAGGAAGGTCTTTGTCTCTTCTGAGTTTCCCTGAGTGATCTTTACGTGGCTTAGTATATCTCTTCCCTATCTCTGCTTCCTAACTTGGTTGTTTAATCTCTTATATCCAAACGGAATTGACTGAAGACACAATCTGTGGTGACCTGCCTCATTAACATAAAAAATGCATTCCCAAATGAGATTATAACCACAGATAAAGAAGTTAGGATTTATAACACATATTTTGCGGGATGTAATTCAATCTATAATGTGAGGTCAAGCAAAAGATAATAAAAATAAAATATTCATTTAAAATACAAATCATCCACAATTGTGCATGGTATAATAAAAGATAGAAATAATACATACAAAAATTATTTCAGACATGTTATTTTTAGGTGCCAATGAGTTGTCTCCAAATCATAGTGACCTTATGTACAGCAGAATGAAACACTGCACAGTCCTGTGCCAACCTCACAATTCCTGCTATACCCAAGGCCATCTTTGCAGCCACTATGTCAATCCATCTCATTGAGGTCCTTCTCCTTTTCAATTGACCCTCCACTTTACGAAGCATGATATCCTTCTCCAGGGAATGGTCCCTTCTGACAACGTGACCAAAGTAGGTGAGATGAAGTCTAGCTATTTTCTCTTCCAAGGAACATTCAGGCTGTAGTTTTTCCAGAACAGATTTGTTAGTTCTTCTGGCAGTTCATAGTATTTTCAGTATTCTTCTCCAACACCATAACTCAAAAGCATCAACTCTTTTTTTGTCTTCCTTATTCATTGTCCAGCTCTCATATGCACATGAAGCAATTGAAAATGCCATGGCTTAGGTTAGGAGTACCTTGGTCTTCAATGAGGCATCTATGCTCTTCAGCACTTGAAAGCCATCTTTGGCAGCAGATTTGAGGGATCCAGAACTGAATGCAGAATGTAACAAAACAATCCAGCTGTATTAAAAAGGTACTAAAGAACTTTCTTAAGGTGTGCAATTTGTGGAATCTATAAGACTAAACATAAAAGGAACTATACATAAATACTGTACTCTGTTCAATTTGTTTTCCAAAAAAAATACAGATCAATAATTCTGATACCACTATATATGTATACTGAAATTGAACAACTATCTAAAAAGAGGGTAGAGGTGGAGGCAGGTGATGGCAAGGTGGGAGGTAATAGGTAACTGAAAGAGGAGGTTATCCATGGGGAAATTAGTTACAGTTGAGATATCACTATGAATTCATGTTTACCTTAATATAGATACAGATGGTTACATAGAAATATTAATGTCTATATGTGGGTTAATATACTCACATGTATCTCCTTCCTTTGTCAGCTTGGAGAGACTAGAAACAATGACACTCCATTAAAGATGAGCACATCTAGCACCCAGATCTTGTTTATAATACCATTCTCCATAAAAGAAACCAGCATTCCTGGAGAAATTGCTGATTCTGAGACTGGGATAGCAAGTATTCAATATGTGCCTGGAGCATGGGGTAGTGCCAGAAATAAAGAATATTCAAAATACTAGTATTTGTACTTTGGTTTATTCAGTAACCTTTGGAAATCTTTTGTTCACTTCTTTTATTTCATCATTTCTTCCATTCACTTTAGCTACTCTCCATTCTAGAGTAAGTTTCAGAGTCTCTTCTGACATCAGTTTTGGTCTTTTCTTCTTTTCTGGTCTTTTTAATGACCTTTCACTTTCTTCATGTATAATGTTCTTGATGTCATACTACAACTCTTCTGGTCTTTGGTCACTGGTTTTTAAAATGTAAAAATAATTCTCCAGAAGGTCTCTAAATTCAGGTGAGATGTAAATCAAGGTTATATTTTGGCTCTCATGGACTTGTTTGAATTTTCTTCCGCTTCAACTTGAACTTGCACATGAGCAATTTATGGTCTCTTCCACAGTCAGCTCCTCACCTTGCTCTGACTAATGATATTGAGCTTCGTCATTGCTGTTTCCAGTGATGTTCATTTGATTCCTGTTCATTCCATATGGTGAGGTCCATGTGTACAGTTGCTGTTTATGTTGTTGAAAAGGTATTTGCAATGAATAAGTCCTTGGTATTGCAAAATTCTAACATGTGGTCTCCAGCATCATTTCTATCATGAATGTCATATTTTCTAACTTACTTTGTACCAAGTTCTTCCTTCTAATATTTAGAAATCATCAATATATCTTGATTGCATGTTTGGTCAATTTCATGCTGCAGAAGTTGGTAAAAATCTTCAATTTCTTCATCTTTGGCTTTAGTGATTTGTGCATAAATGTTAATAATGCATATTAAGTGGTCTTTCTTGTTGTATGGATATTATTCTATCTTGGCAGCATTACACTTCAGGATAGCTCTCGTCATGTTGTTTACGATGATGAACGTGATGACACTCCTTCTCAATGTGTTATTCCTGGCTTAGTAGAGTATGTAATTGATTCAAAGTTCCCCAAACCAGTCTATGTCAGCTCAGTAATGTTAGAATATTGACCATTTTGTGTTCCATTTCATTTTTGACAATGTCGGATTTTCCTAGATCCATGCATCCCATGTTTTCATTATTACTGAATGTTTGCACCTGTTGCTGCTCATTTTCTATCATTCCAAATCAGCAAATGAAGGTACCGAAACTTTACTTCATCCACTTCATTAAGGTTGATGGCACTCTGAGGAGGCAGCTCTTCCTCAGTCATACTTTGAGTGTTTTCCAACCTGAGGGGCTCATCTTTGAGCATTATATATCATACAAGATTTCAGTGCTATTCATAAAGTTTTACAGTACTATGCCAGACAATATTTCACTGCTATTTATAAGAATTACAGTGGCCATTTCTTTTTTTTTTTTTTTTTTTCAGAAGTGGACCACCACATTCTTCTTCCTATTCTGCCTTAGTGTGGAAGTTCCATTGAAACATATACACCATGGATGACCCCGCTGGTATTTGAAATAGCAATGGCATATCTTCCAGCATCACAGTTACATGCAAGCCACCATAGTATGATAAATTGAACGGGACAAAAAATAAGGAAGACCAAAGAAGTGATGTCTTTGAATTGGCAAAGAATACTGAAAATACCTTGGACAGCCAAAAGAACAAACAAATCTATCTGTGAAGAAGTACAGCTGGAATGTTCCTTAGAAGTGAGAACAGCCAGACTTTGTCTCTTGTAACTTGTTCTTGTTGTCAGAAGGGAGTCGTCCCTGGAGAAGGATATCATGCTTCATAAAGCACTTCAATAAAAAAGGGGAGGACCCTCAATAAGATGGACTGACACAGAGGCTGCTAGAATGGGCTCAAGCATAGCAAAGATTGTGAGGATGACATAGCACTGGGCAATGATTCCCTCTGTTGTATGTAGAATTGTAAGGAGTGGGAATGAACTCAGCAGCATCCAACAACCATAATATTTTTATTTCCAAGCCCTTTCGGCTAATGCCTAAATTGTCCTACTGCCAACATAAAGATTAGTGGCTTGAACCCACCAGCTCTCAGACAGAAAATATGTGGCAATATGCTCTCTTAAGATTATAGCCTAGGATATCCTATGGAACAGTTCAACTCTGTGCTATAAGGTTGCTGTGAGTCAGAATTGACTTCACAGCACACAAAAATACACATTTTTTTTTTTTGTTTTCTCTTGGAATCATCATTGGGCAGAGTATGGTCAGCTGACCTGTTTATTAATCATCATGGAATCTTGATTATTTCAATGATCCTCCTACTTATAATATCTACAAATATTTTTAATTCTAGGTTTGTGATTCTGAGAGTATAGAGGAAATTTGTTTTTGTTTTGTTTTGTTTGTCTTTTGTTTTATCTGATGACCCAGAAGTTTGTTTCCATATCTAGCATGCTTACTTTCTGGGAATTTTTGAAAATGCGCAGCTACAAGTTAGATATATGAATTAGTAATTTATATTTATAGCATTTTTTTTAACTGTCTAACAGGTTATATAACATAAGAGAAGACAGGATTCTCTTAGTTCTGTAGTTGTTTAAAATTTTCCTAAAGTCTTTTTTTTTTAAAGTCAGCTTTCGAATTGTCTATATTTTATTTAAAATTTTAAATCATTGTCCAATCTACCCTAAGGTTAAGAATTCTGAAATTACTATGCAGTAAATACCCTATTCTACTTGTCTCCTGAAGGCCAATTTCTGAGTTACGCTTGTTTGAGTTATTTTAAATATCTCTGGATTTCCAATTTTGCTGTTTTAGTCATGGTTTACTGTCCAAAGACTTAACAAGAGAATTAGCTGTATAGAACTGATTGGACATTAAAAATACAACAAAATTCTGAAATTTATAGCAAGTATTTTGTCTGTCCTCTTGGAGTTTAAGAAAATCTTTTAACTTGATTTAGATTGGGCTGTTATAGAGTTGTGGTTAAAGCATTGGGATACTAATCAAAATGTTGGTGGTTTGAACCTGCTCCATGGAAGAAAGATGATCAGTCTGCTTCTGTAATGATTACAGCCATGGAAACCCTATGGGGTAGTTTAGTATATTTTATTAGGCCAAAGTATGTTTTATTGAATTTTAATCATGGCCACCCAAGTATAACATATTCATATTAATGTTTCTTCATACATTTTTATTGTTCTGCCTCTGAGGATTATTAAAATGTTGAAAACTATGTGAGCAACATAATTCTTATTAATTGCTTTTAAGCTTCACACAAATTTCTTTTTATAACCTTTGTATCTTAGTACAGTTATGGATTTAGGAAAAATTGTGAAAACAGTACAAAAACTGCCTTTATACCTCAAGTAGTTTCCACTATTAACATCTTAAGTTAGTTTAATACATCTGTTACAATTAAGGAACATGTTTTAATAGATTATTAACTATATTCAATATTTTATTCATATTTCCTTTCTTTTTCCTTTAGTTTTATTCTTTGTCACATTTGTTTCAGGATCCCATTCCTTGTTTTTTGATGACTTTGGCACTTTTGAGGATTATTGGTGATGTATTTTGTATAATGCTTCTCGACTGGGATTTGCCTGATGTTTTCCTAAGAATTAGAATGAGATTATTGGGTTTGGAGATAAAGACAACAGAAATAAAGTGTCATTCTCATCACACTGTATCAAGGATACATACTTTGAACATGACTTATCCTGGTTCATGCAAACCTTGACCACATGGCTGAAGTAGTGTTTGCAGATTTATATACTATAAAGCTACTATTTCTCCTATTGTCTGTTGTTGTTAGGTGCCCTTGAGTCATTTCTGACTCATAGCAACCCTATGCACAGCAGAATGAAAGACCACCTGGTCCTGCGCCAACTCTGCAATCCTTGCTGTATTTGAGCCCATCACCACAACCACTGTGTCAATCCATCCCATTGAGGGCCTTACCCTCTTCCATCGACCCTCCACCTTATCAAGCATGACATCCATCTCCAGAGAATGGTCCCTTCTGACAGCATAGCCAAAGTAGGTGAGATGAAGTCTTTCCATTTTTGCTTCCAAGGAGCATTCAGACTGCACTTCCTTCAGGACAGATTTGTTAGTTCTTTTAGCAGTCCGTGGTACTTTCAGCATTCTTTGCCAGCACCACAACTCAAAAGCATCAATTCTTCTTTGGTCTTCCTTATTCATTGTCCAGCTCTCACACACACATGAGGTGAATGAAAATATCGTGGCTTGTGTCAGGCACACCTTAGTTCTCAAGTAGACATCTTTGCTCCTCAGCACTTGATAGAGGTCTTTTGCAGCTGACTAGCCCAATGCTGTACGTCATCTGAGGGAGCTCTAGTAGCATAGTGCCTAAGGCACTTGACTGCTAACCAGAAGGCTGGTGGTTCAAACCCACCAGCTACTCCTCGGAAGGAAGGTTGGGCAATCCTACTTCCGTAGTGATACTGCCTCGGAAACCCAAGGAGGGGTCGCTATGAGTCGGGGCCGACTCGACGGCACATAACAACAACAACAACAACATACGTCATCTGATGTCCTGACTGCTGCTTCCATTGATGTTGAATGTGAAGTCTTTGACAATTTTAATCTTTTCTCCATTTATCATGATGCTGCTTATTGGTCCAGTTGTGAGGATTTTTGTTTTGTTTATATTGAGATGTAATCCATATTGTATACTGTATTCTTCAATCTTCATCAGTAAGTATTTCAGGTCATCCTCACTTTCAGCAAACAAAGTTGTGTCATCAGCATATGGCAGGTTGTTAATGAGCTTTCCTCCAAACCTGATGACATGTTCTTCTTCATATATTCCAGCTTTTCAGATTATTTTCTCAGCATACAGATTGTATAAGTATGGGGAAAAGATACAACCCTACTTGATTTTAAAACATGCAATGTCCCCTTGTTCTGTTCAAATAACAACCTCTTGCTCTATGTATAGGTTCCTCCTGAGTACAATTAAGTCTTCTGGAATTCCCTTTCTTCTCAATGTTATCCACAATTTTTTATGATCCACACAATTGAATGCTTTTGCATAGTCAATGAAACACAAGTAAACTTCTTTCTGGTATTCTTCATTTTGAGCTAAGGTCCATCTCACATCAGCAATGATAAACCCTTGCTCCACGTCCTCTTCTGAGTCCAGCTTGCACCTCTGAATGTTCTGTCAATATACTGCTGTAACTATTTTTGAATTATCTTCAGTAAGATTTTACTTGTGTACAATATTAATGATATTGTTTGATAATTTCCACATTCCATGGGATCACCTTTCTTTGGAATGGGTACAAATATGGATATTCCAGTCAATTGGCCAGGTAGCTGTCTTCCAAATCTCTTGGCATAACCAAATGAATGCCTCCAGTGAGGCATCCATTTGTTGAAACATCTCAATGAGTATCCCATCAACTCCTGGAGCCTTGTTTTTCACCAATTCCTTCAGTGCAGCTTCAACTTCTTCCTTCAATACCATTGGTTCTTGATCTTATGCCACCTCCTGAAATGGATGAAAGTTGACCAGTTATTTTTGATACAGTGACTCCGTGATTCCTCCAATCTTCTTTTTTATGTTTCCTGCATCATTCAATATATTGCCCATATAATTTTTCCATATTGCAACTTGGGGCTTAAATTTTTAGCTCAGTCCTTTCAGCTCGAGAAATGCTGAGCTTACTCTTCCCTTTTGTTTTTCTAACTCCAGGTCTTGGGATGTTTCATTATAATAATTGGCTTTGTCTGCTCCAGTTGCTCTTTGAAATCTTTTGTTCAGCAATTTTATCTTGTCATTTCTTCCATTTGCTTTAGCTACTCTTTGCTGAAGGACAAGTTTCAGAGTCTATTCTGACATCCATTTTGGTCTTTTCTTCTTGTCTTTTTAATGACCTCTTGCTTTCTTCATGGATGATGTTTTTGATGGCATCCCACAATTCTTCTGGTTTTCAGTCATTGGTGTTCAATGAATCTAATCTATTCTTTAGCTGGTCTCTAAATTCAGGAGAGATATCTTCGAGGTCATATTTTGGTTCTTGTAGGCTTGTTTTAATTGTCTTCAACATGCAGTTGAACTTTCATATAAGCAATTCATTATCTATTCCACAATCAGCTCCTGGCCTGGTTTTGGCTGAAGAGAGTGAGTTTTTTCATTGCCTCTTGCCACAGATGTAGTCAATCTGATTCCTGCGTATTCCATCTGGTGAAGGTCACATGTATAGTCACCTTTTGTGTTGTTGAAAAAGGTATTTGCAATGAATAAGTCATTGGTCTTGCAAAATTCTATCATGAGATCTCCAGCATTATTTCTGTCACCAGGGCCAAATTTTCCAACTACTGGTGATTCTTCTTTGTTTCCAACATTTGCATTCCAATCACCAGTGATAATTAACACAGCTCGATTGCACAGTCAGTCAATTTCAGACTGCAGAAGTTGATAAAAATCTTCAATTTCCTCATCTTTGGCTTTGGTGGTTGATGCATAAATTTGAATAATAGTTGTATTAACTGGTCTTCCTAGTAGTCAAATGGACATTATCCTATCACTGACAGCATTGTACTTCAGGATAAATCTTGAAACATTCTTTGTGATGATGAATACCACACCATTCCTCTTCAATTTGTCATTGCTGGCATGATACATGTTATGGTTGTCTGATTCAAAACGGCCCAAACTGGTCCCTTTCAACTCACTTATGCCTAAGATATCAATCTTTATGCATTCCATTTCATTTATGAAAACTTCCAATTTTCCTAGATTCATACTTTGTACATTCCATGTTCTGATTATTAATGGATGCTTGCAGGTGTTTCATCTTAATTTGAGTCATGTCACGTCAGCAAATGGTGCTCTCAAAAACTTTACTTTATCCATATCAGTAAGGTTGGTTCTATTTTGATGAAGCAGCTCTTTCCCAGTTGTATTTTGAGAGCCTCCAACCTAAGGGGCTCATCCTCCTGCACTGTATAAGACAAAGTTTCTGGGTTATTCATAATGTTGTACACTAAT
>NW_006921633.1:4846385-4850263 GCF_000298275.1 Orycteropus afer afer | reverse complement strand
AAGTTCAACCCTGCTGGTGTTTGAAACACTAGGCTATGTTAAAAATCTCAGAACCACTTCTATACAACAGGGAAATTGAACACAGAAAGCCTCACAACAACATGTAAGCCACCACAGTTTGATAAACTGACAATTTTGTCTCCCTTAGCTGTTTGAAACCTCTGACTGCTGCTCTGTCAGTCGTTGCTAACCAGCTTTTCTTTTCCCCACTTTCCTACCTCTTGCAGGTAGAGCCTGTGTTTCTCTCCTTACCTGGATTCCTGCTTTTGCCTCCTACTTTCTATTGGGTACTTATTAAAAGTAAGTCACTATGTATAGCCCATACTTAAATGAAAGATTTTGTCCTACACCCTTGAGGACAGAATATTTACAAAGATTATTTGGAAATTTTCTGCAAGGGAGATTTTGTGATCCAACAGAATGTAGAAATTATCAAACTATGTCATTAATATCACATGCAAGTAACATTTTCCTTAACATAATTCAAAAACTTTTGCAGTCTTATATTGACAATAAACTGCCAGAAATTCAAACTGGATTCAGAAGAGGACATGGAATGATGGATATCACAGCTGATGTCAGATGAATCTTGGATGAAAGAAAAGGATACCAGAAAGATGTTAACCTTTGTTTATTGACTGTGCAAAGGTATTTGATTGTATGGATCATAATAAATTATAGATAACATTGTGAAGAATGGGAATTCCAGAACACTTAATTGTGCCCATGAGGAACCTGTACATAGACCAAGAGGGAATTTTTCCAACAGAAGGAGATACAGCATGGTTTAAAATCAGGAAAGGTGTGTGTCAGTGTTATATCATTTCACCATACTTATTAAATATGTATACTGAGCAAATAACCTACAAAACTGGACTATATAAAAAATGTGGCACAACATTGGAGGACAACTCATTAACAATGAGTTTTGTGCTAAAAGTGAAGAAGACTTGAAGCATTTACTGATGAAGATCAAAGACTATAGCCGTCTGTATGAATTACACTACAACAAAAATCCTCACAACTGGACAATTAGTCAGCATCACAATAACTAGTGAAAGGTTGAAATTGTCAGGAATTTCATTTTACTTACATCCACAATCAGCACTCACAGAAGCAGCAGTCAAAAAATTGGACAAGGTATTGCCCTGGGCAAAACAGCTGTTAAAGACCTCTTTAAAGTGTTGAAGAGTAAATATGCCATTTTGAAGACTAAGTTGTGCCTGACCCAAGCCATGGTATTTTCTATAGCCTAATGAGAGAAATGTTAGGACTAAAAAAAATATTTATCCTTCCCCTGGATGAGAATATAGTTTTTTTGTTTATATGTCACTCTACTAACGATTAACCCTACTATCACAGAACATCAGAACTCTCAAAGTTTTAAGACCACTCAAGTAGTCAGATATCTAACAATCCAAAGACCTCTCATTTGCCTCCTTCTTTAACTGCTAATTTGCAACTGTGGTCAAAAGAACATTTGTTTCTCACTGTACATAGCTATGCAAATTCAATAGGAATTTATTTTGCAAGTAGGACTACTAAATATAATGAACCACAGGATTATTTTTAGAAACTACAATTAATTTTCTCAAATAATCGAAATATTAAGGATATATATATTAGTATATCTACACTACATATGATTGGGAAATAAATGTATTCCCTGTGGTAGCACATTATTACAGTGTTTTTCACCCTGCTTTTAATGATTGTGCTCCTAAGGAGTCTTTTTAACCATTTTTCTTTTAGACAGTTATGGTGAAATAAATTATTTCCTGTCATCTTTTGCCTTGATTTTTTGGAATAAAAATCTTGAGAAATGTCTGCCTTAAACCTGAGGCATTGCCCAGTGTGGGGTTGGCTCCTTATATACAGAACTCCTTGTCAATTTCAAGGCATGGCTCCTCCCAGCTGGGACCTCAAACTGACAAATTGTCAATAAAATGTAATATATGAAAGCAGATAGCAGACTTCACTTGGTCTTTGAGCAGTAGTTTGGTGATCTCTGATCTAAAATTACCCAAAATCAACCACTAAAAACAATAAGAGAATTGCTGAGGTTAACTACACTATGCACACAATGGGTGTCAAACTTTCCTGATTCAGAAAGTCATTTTTTAAATTTGGCTATATTAAAAATCTCAGAACCACTTCTACAGAACACAGAAATTGAATAAACTTTCACTTATATCAAAATAGTCCTTTAAGAAATACCAAAACTTACATACACACAATGGAATACTATGCAACCCTAAAGAATAACCTAGAATCTACAAAACATGGCATAACATGAGTGAACTTGGAGGACATTATGCTGAGTGAAATAAGTCAGTCACAGAAGGACAAATATTATATTAGTCGGTTACTATAAAAGTCAAGGAAAAGTTTATCTATGGAAGGAAATTTTCTTTGTTGGTTACGAGGGATGGGAGGGGAGGGGAGGGAACACTGTTAGATAGGTAGAGATAAGTATTGATTTGGGTGAAGAAAAGGGCAATGTACCAAGTGTGAGTGATCAACTTGGTGGCATTGAGGAAGAGGAAGATATAGAGAGGTACATGGGAGGTGCAGACAACAAAGATGAACCCTTTTGCACATACAGTACTGTGTTGTCAGTGAAGGCAAACATGGGTATATGGGTGGATAGATGGGTGGACAGGCTGAGCTATTAGGCATGTCTATGAAGCAGAGAGTGTACCCAAGACCATGTATAGGAATGTCAGACAATGGCCTTGTAAGTGTATTTGTATGATCTGAATTCCCAGGTGTATAGTAGAGCTGACAAGGGACAAGGTTGTAGTCACTTCTTGGTCACAGGCAGCTACCCAGAGGGAGCGAGTAGTTGAAGCTGTGGGCTTGGGATCATAGTCACAGGGGACATCAAGCTCCATTGGCATAACATACTACACAAAACATTCTTCCACCTCCTACTTTGGCAAGTAGTAACTGGGATCTTAAAAGCTTGCAAAAAGCCATCTAGATGCAATGATAGGTCTCTCCTTGACCAGAGCAAAGAAGAATGAAGAAAACCAAAGATTCATGGAAACAATTAGTCCTAGTGACTGGTGCACCATGAGATCAGCAACCTGTATGACTATGAGACCAGAACAAGATGGTGTTTGGCTACCACTGTCAACCACTCAGAGGAGGATCTATGGAGGAGATCCTGGATAGAGAGGGACAAAAATGTGGAATAAAACTCAAAATCATTTGGGAAAACAAATGGGGGACCAGCTTTGCTGGTCTGATAGAGCCTAATGGAACCACTGAGACTATGGTCCCTAGCTGCCCTTCAGGTCTGGAACTGAACCCACATCTGTGGCTTCCAGCCAAACAAAAGACAAGCATATGAGTTGAACATGTTCCTAGGTAGATACACTCCGTGGAGAGAACAATCATGGGAGAAAGAGGGGCTGTCTATGCACAAAGAGACAGCTCAGGTGGCAAGAGTGCATGGAGGGATGGACACAGGGAAGAGGAAACTATCAGGAGAAAGTGGGAGGGGAGCTGTTACATTGGGGTAAATTGCTGTCATGAGACAATGTGTGTGTGAACTGCTGTAGAAAGTGAATTTGTTCTGTAAATTTTCACCCAAATCACAAAAAAAAAAAAAAAGACAAAGAAAGAATTCCAAAATCAACATAGGAAAAACAAAAAGTTGCTTACAAAGAGCAACCAAATAAAACTAAACTCTAATTTCTCAGAGAAACCATGCAGTTGAGAAGGCAATGGGATGGTATATACAAATCTCTGAAAAAGAAAAATTTCCAACCAAGAATTATATGTTGTTGTTTTTGTTGTTGTTATGTGCCGTCGAGTCGGCCCCGACTCATAGCGACCCCTCCTTGGGTTTCCAAGGCAGTATCACTACGGAA
>NW_006921633.1:4835481-4844630 GCF_000298275.1 Orycteropus afer afer | reverse complement strand
CTATGAGTCAGAAATGACTCGACGGCACTTAACAACAACAACAACAAATTCAAGGAGAAAATTATAAATCACAGAGTAATCTCAAAATAAAATGATAAACCTTCACATCACAATAAAAAAGAAGACCAGCACATATATTTAGCAAATACTAAACCAATAGCAATGAAGGAATTGATAATACAGTTCATAACCAATATGAGCTCAGCACAGAAAATTATGTGGAACAAAGAAATCAGCAACTCCGTGAAAATACACATAACAAAATGACACCAACAAAGTCATACCTGTCAATAATTACACTGAAGATAAGTGGATTAAATGCACTACTCAAAAGACAGAAAGTTTCAGGTTGGATAAGAAAACATAACCCATCAATATACTGTCTTCAAGAGACACACCTTAAAGACAAAAACAGACTGAAAATTGAAGGTTGGAAAAAGATATATCACTCAAATGGCAATCAAAAAATAGCATAAGTGGCAAGATTAATTTCTGATCAAATTGACTTTAAGACAAAAACCACCATCAGAGACACTGAAGAACATTATATGATGATTTAAGGATCAATTGAACAAGAAGACATAACCATAATAATGTCTATGGACCCAAATGAAAGGGCCCCAAAATACATAAATCAGACTTTAACAGAATTGAAAGGGTGAAAAGATGACTCCACAGTCATAGTAGGAGACTTTAATACAACCCTTTCAATGAAACAGAACAACTGGAAAGAAACTCAATAAAGACTCAGAAGAACTAAAGAATACAATCCATCAACTTGACGTTATAGACATCTACGAACAGTACAATATACATTCTTTTCCAGTGCACATGGAACATTCTCCATGATAGAATACATATCAGGTCATAGAGCAAGGCTTAATAAATTTTAAATATTGAAATACTGAAAAATATCTTCTCATATTACAATGCTTTCAAATTAGATATAAAAAATAGACCAATAGAAAAAGATCAACAGAAAAAGAGCAAACACATGGAAACTGGACAACACCCTCCTCAAAAATGACTGGGTAATAGAAGAAATAAAAAATGAAATTATAAAATTACTTGAATCAAATGAGAATGAAAACTACCAAAATCTTCAGGACACAGCCAAAACAGTGATCAGAGCGCAATTTATAACAATAAATGTGCACATCAAAAAAGAAGAAAGAGCCAAAATTAACACCTTAACCCAACATCTCCAACAATTAGAAAAAGAACAGCAAAAAAAGCCTGCAGTCACCAGAAGAAAGGAAATAATAAAGGTTTGAGCAGGAATCAATGAAAGAGAAAATAGAAAGACAATAGAAAAAAATATCAACAAAACTAGAAGTTGGTTTCTTGAAAAGATTAATAAAATTGACAAATCACTGGAAAATTTAACAAAGGAAAAGAGAGAATACAAATAACATGAATAAGAAACAAAATGGACGACATCACAACAGAACTATCTGAAATAAAAAAAAGATAATATCAGGATACTATGAAGAACTGGTAGCATAGTGCCTAATACACTTGACTGCCAACCAGAAGTCTGGCAGTTCAAACTCACCAGCAACTCCTCAGAAGGAAGATGGGGCAATCTACTTCTATAGTGATACTGCCTGGGAAACCCAAGGAGGGGTCACTATGAGTCGGGTCTGACTCGATGGCACAAAACAACAACAACATGAAGAAATGTACTCCAACAAATTTGAAAATCTGGAAGAGATGGGTAGATTTCTACAAACACACTACTTACCTAAACTAACAGACTGAGGTGGAAAAGTCGAACAGACCATAACAAAAGGAGAAATTGAATGGCTCATAAAGGAATTACCAACAAAAAAAGTCATGGTCAAGTCTTTGCTCTTCAGCACTTGAGAGAATTCCTTTGCAGCTGACTTGCCCAGTGCTCTATGTCCTCTGATGTCCTGACTGTTGCTTCCATTGATGTCGATTGTAGAACCAAGCAATGTGAAGTCCCTGACAACTTTAATCTTTTGTCCATTTATCGTGATGCTGCTTACAGGGCCAGTTTTAAGGATATTTGTTTTCTTTATATTGAGGTGTAATCCTTACTACAGACTGTGTTCTTCCATCTTCATCAGTAAGTGTTTCAAGTCATCTTCACTCTCAGTAAGCGAAGTTGTGTCAACAGTGTATCACAGGTTGTTAATAAGCCTTCCTCCAATCCTGATGCCATGTTCTTCTCGTATAGTCCAGCTTCTCAGATGATTTGTTCAGCATACAGATTGAATAAGTATGGTGAAAGGACTCAACACTGATGATGCACTCCCTTCTTGATTTTAAACCATGCAGTGTTCCCTTGTTCTGTTCAAATGACAGCCTCCTCATCTATGTACAGGTTCGTCATGTGCACAATTAAGTGTTCTGGAATTCCCATTCTTCTCAATATTATCCACATTTTTTTTATGATCCACATAATTGAATGCTTTTGAATACTCAGTATAACACAAGTAAACATCTTTCTGGTATTCTTTGCTTTGAGCCAAAATCCATCTGACATCAGCAACAGGACATTCCATGTCCTGTTCTGAATCCAGCTTGCATTTTCTTGAAGTTCTCTGTCAATATACTGCTACAACTGTTATTGAATTATCTTTGGCAAGATTTTACTTGCATGCGGTATTAATGATATTGTTCGATAATTTCCACATTCTGTGGGATCAGCTTTCTTCAGAATGGGTACAAATGCGGATCTCTTCCAGTCAATTGGCCAGGTAGCTCTCTTCTAAATCTCCTGGAATAGCTGAATGAGTGCCTCCACCAGTGCATCTGTTTGCTGAAACATCTCAATGAGTATCCCATAAATTCCTGGAGCCTCATTCTTTGCCAGTTCCTTCAGTCCAGCTTCAAATGTTTCCTTCAGTACCATTGGTTGTTGATCATATGCCACCTCCTGAAATAGATGAACAGCAACCAATTATTTTTAGTACAGTGACTCTGAGTATTCCTTCTATTTTCTTTTGCTATTTTCTGCATCATTCAATATTTGCCCCATAGAATCTTTCAATAGTACAACTCGAGGCTTAAATTTTTTCTTCAGTTATTTCAGCTTGAGAAATACTAAATGTGTTCTTCTCTTTGGTTTTTTAACTCCAGGTCTTTGCACATTTCATTATAATAATTGAATTTGTCTTCTCGAGCTGCTCTTTGCAATCTTCTGTTCAGCTCTTTTATCTCGTCATTTCTTCCATTTGCTTTAGCTACTCCTTGCTCAAGAGGAAGTTTCAGAGTCTCTTCTGACATCCATTTTGGTCTTTTCTTCCTTTCCTGTCTTTTTAATGATCTTTTACTTTCTTCATGGATGATGTTCTTGATGTCATCCCACAGTTCTTCTGGTTTTCGGTCATTGGTGTTAAACACACCAAATCTATTTTTCAGATGGTCTCTAAATTCATTATGGATATATTCAAGGTCATAAATTGGCTTTCATGAACTTGTTTTAATTATCTTCAGCTTCAACTTGAACTTGCATATGAGCAGTTGATGGCCTGTTCCACAATCAGCTCCCAGCCTTGTTTGGGCTGAAGATATTGAGCTTTTCCATAGTCTCTTGCCACAGATGTAGTCAATCTGTTTCCCATGCACGCCATCTGGCAAAGTCACTGCTTGGAGATCTGCATAAGAATTTAGGTTCATATATCATTCATATTCTGAGCAAATTACTGAAACTTCCTTAGTCTTAGTTTTCTCATTCATACAGTCGGAACTGATCATTTGTGCTCCTGCTATATTGTACTTTCGCTATGAGTCGGGGCTAACTCGATGGCACATAACAGCAACAACATATTATACTTTAAAGATTTATTTATTTTTCACTTTAAAAACATGAGTGTCAAAGTCTGACTTTAATAATTTAAAATTACATAAAAATTACTATTTTTTTGAGCTCGGTGGCATAGCAGGTAAGGCACTTGACTGCTAACCAGAAGGTCAGTGGTCAAACCCATCAGCCATTCCGTGGAAGGAAGACTGGGCAACCTACTTCCATAAAGATTTACCATCTCGGAAATCCAAAGGGGGTTTCTATGAGTTAGAATTAGCTTGATAGCAATGAGTTTGTTTGTTTGTTTGTTTTTAAATTATATGTAGATCAAAATATGTATTTTTTAAAATCTATTTTTTCTTACCCAGTTTGATTCCAAAACAAAAACCAAACGCATTGCAAAAAAACAACAAAAAACAAACTCCCTCCAGTCGGATCCGACTCATAGCAACCCCTCCTTGGTTTTCCACGGGTTGTATCTCTAGAGAAGTAGGATGCCCAACTTTCCTTCTGAGGAGTGGCTAGTGGGTTTGAACTGCCAGTCTTCTGGTTAGCAGTCAAATACCTTAGGCACTAGGCCACGAGAGCTCCTCCAACTTGATTACTTAAGAGATAATTCTGGGGGGGGGGGCGAGGAATGAGAAATAAGAGGTATCTACAAAACAAGAAGATAAATGAAATTAAGTTTCATAGTAAGTAATTTCAATTATTTCTAAATTTAAAATCTCATCTTACAAGTTCTTTGCTTCAAAATTGCCAATAGATAGAGTTGAAGCCCAATGCTAACATAAAGAAGTCTAGTCATCTACCTTTTTTTCTGTCCTCAAAATGTTGAGTCCTTGATGGTGCCTCAGAAGAGAGGGGCACAAGTGAACCTTGAGGTCATGGTTAACAGAACCCAAGACATTGTGAAGCCTCAGTTTGTTTCTCACTGATTCGTATATCTGTGCAAAACAAAGTCTAGAAAATCTTTTGAGATTTTCTGTGCCCCGTTATATTTTTAAACATGTAACAGCTTTCATTAGAAAGGCGTAATATATAGTGATTGCAAGTGTGAATGCTGTCCTCAGAATGTCTGGCTTTAATTCCTGGTGACCTGCTTTTAATATTGTTCAAGTTATGTAAACATTCCATGTCTTGTTCTTTTAAGTTATAAAATAGTGATGATAGCAAAGGTTTGTGTGCATTTGTGTATAAGATTTAATGGAGTCATGCATGTAGAGTTCTTAGAATAATACCCAACCTTTAAAAATGTGTATTTGATATATAATAATTTTCATTAGTTAAAAACAGTACTTCTTTGAAATACTGACAGGATCTACCAATAAATACCTTGAGTAAACTTCAACAAATACTCATAAATACTCTTTGAGGACTTTCTAATTTTGCAAAGAATGTCTTATTATTTACTTAGAATACTCTCCCTTGTGTACACCTGAAAAAGTCCTTTTATTCAGCAAGACTTAAATGTAAGCTCATTTCTTTGTACTTCTTCTCAAAATTTAGAATAAGTTGTTCTATACTCTATTCTTCTGTAGTATGCTGCACCTACTTCTAACATAGAATTTATTACATTCCATGCTTCTTAATTATTGGTTTTGCCAAAGGACCATGAGGTTCTGGAAAAAATCAGGAGGGAGGGAAACATTATTTTGTTCATCTCTCCATCTCTATTTCAGTAGAGACTATAACTCATTGAAAGTTAGTAAATGTAAAATACATAATCCTGCAACTGGCAAATGGAAGCAATAAAGACAAAATGAACCCCTGCTTCTGGGACCATAGGGCAGATTCTGATGTAAAGTCTAGAGTAGAATGGAATCTGCAAAAAATTACCTATCTAATGGGCCTTCCCTTTATAAGATATTGACCTATTTTAACAGAAATAGCAAACTGGATAATGTTGGCTACTTTTGTCCATCAATAAAAAGATAGATTGCACTAGTCAGCTTTTGTGTCCTTGATGGTTAGTTGTGATTTTTTAATCACTCTCAGTAATGTGCCTTCATTCTCTGAAAAGGAGTGAAAGCTCTTTAACTTCTACTCTATTCTTCATATAGTCTTGCTGGAGATAGAAGGAGATACTATTGTCAACATTTGACTGTTTGGGTACTAACATATTTACCCACTTTCCTTCACATGAATTTAAGAGGGAGATTCAAATATAATTTTATTAAAATGTTTAGTATTCTCTTTGAAATCACATCTGTGTTGGCAAAAGACAAACACAGCCATTATCAGTGGCATTACCAGTGGAGTAAGGGGTGTGTGTTGACCATACTGGGTGACATCGCCAGAGAAAGTAACATCAAAATGATTTTTTATAAAATTTTTGTGCAGTGTTTCAGCAGAAATTTGTTATTTTTTTAATATAAAAATAACACTGTAGTTGGTTGTCACAACAAAAACATTTTTTGTAAGCTCAATTTATATGTATCAGCATACCTACAAGGCTCAAACTCTATGCTAATTTACTTTTTGAAGCTCTAATAGAATAGTGCCTAAGGCACTTGACTGCTAACTAGAAGGCTGGCAGTTCAAACCCACCAGCTACTCTTCACAAGGAAGGTTGAGCAATCTACTTCCATAGTGATACTACCTTAGAAACCCAAGGAGGGTTCGCTAGGAGCTGGGTCTGACTTGATGGCACTCAACAACAATGTGCTTTGGTCAGAGCTGTCATTATTAACCATTTACAATGATGCTTCAAATCACGTGGTTTTGTCTGCACACTCCACAAATATGCATTCTGGTTTTCCTTGCTGCCATTTTCTTTATATTAGCTGATTTTGCCAAATTTTCTGATGTTTTAATTATAGCATTGTGGTAATTTATATTTGTGAACCTATGCAGATCACATCTTTGAGAATAAAGTAATAATTAATAGAAAAGGAGAAACAAAAGGCTTCTGCCAAGTTACTAATAATGCAATTCAATGTGGAAAGATTTAATGACATAATTTTGTTGTTAGTATCCATATAAATCTAAAAAATATTACATTTAATGAAATTATAACTATATTCATCACATATCATTCTATGATTAAAATTGATGATAAATATTACTAAGAAATCTGCATGGGGGTGATGATACAAAGAGTTACAAAATTAAACACCAACCCTAGTGCTGCCATTGGTCGTTACATTAAAAATATATAGTTCCTTGCTCTGGCTGGCTTTAATCTATGTATGTTTATCAGCAGAACTGATTATCAATCTGTTTTTTGAAATCCTGACAAATCACAGAGACAAATATGTTGGTTGTCAAAACTTATAACTGAAAACCTGTCTATCTCATAATGAAATGCAAAATTTATGTAATATTTGAAAAGACTGGCACTTCTAGCTACATAATGTTATGTCTCTTGGGTTGTTTATGATATTGGTGTGCTTATTCATGTCTGTGAAAGAAAAATGCAAATTAAAATTACAAATATTCAAGAGAGTGTCCCTGAAATCTAAGTTATATTGCAGAATATTAACATCATAGAGCAGCATTGCTCCCAGAATTATTCTGCAGTAATACCTTTACCCAAAGTTTCCAAGTCAACTCCAAATAGTTTGTAATGAAAGTAAAATTCAGTTTCAATATATCACTGGGATTTTGAAGTAAAAAAAAAAACAAACTGACCAATTTTAATCTTTTGACAAGAGGCAAAGCTGACTCCATAGTGTAGGAGGCTTTATTTATATGATAAATAATGAGATACTGAGGAAGTTATATTAGGGGGAAAAAAAAAAGGAGACAATCAGGAAAATCTGTCAAGGGTTGCCTCTAAAAAAGAAACCTGGAATAGTATTACTTTTGCTGACACATTTTATTGAATCTGGTGTAGTGCCTAAGGCATTTGACTGCTAACCAGAAGGCTGGTGGTTCAAACTCACCAGCCACTCCTTGGAAGACTGAGCAATCTACTTCCTTAGCCACACTTCCTTGGAAGTCCAAGGTGGGGGAGTTGCTATGAGTACAATCTACTGGAAGACAGTGAGAGTTTGAGTCTATGTATTTGCTAACTTCATATAAGTGAGATCATATACTTATTTATCCTTTTGCTACTTAACTATTTTGTTCATCATAATGTTTTCTAAGTTCATGCATGTTGTAGGATGCATCGAGACTTCATTTCCCTTACTGGATGAGTAATATTCCATTGTATGTATATTCTTTTACTACTCCTGCTTTTGTTGTTGTATCTGAAAATTCATTGCTAAACCTATATCTGCCAGCCTAGCTCCTATATTTTCTTCAGAGATTTTTGTTTGTTTGTTTTAGTGTTCACATTTAGGTCCTTGATGAATTTTTATTTGGTCTTTGTGTATGGAGTGAGTATGAATCTTGATTTATTCTTCTACATGGGGAAATTCGATTTTCACAGAACCATTTGTTAAACTCTTCTTTCCCAGTTGAATGGACTTAGTACTCTTGTTGAAAGTCAATTAACCATAGATTGATCATTATGCCTCTTTAAAGTCTAGTGTTTCCAACCACCACTCATCTGTCAGTTTGTCATACTGTGGTGGCTTGCATGTTGCTGTGAGGCTGGAGGCTATGCCACTGGTATTTCCAGCAGGGTCACCCATGGTGGACAGGTTTCAGCAGAGCTTCCAGACTATGACAAGGCTCAGAAGAAGGAAGGGGCCATCCACTTCTCAAATAATTGGCCAGTGAAAACCTTATGAATAGCAGTGAAACACTGCCTGATATATAATTAATGTTCTAATAGGAACTGGTTTCCAAATTCCTATTAGAACATTAATTTATTCCGTGACAAAAAATCTTAGGAATAGAATGACCTCCATTTATAATACCGAATTTCTAAAGTGACGGGATGGAATCAATTTACTTTAATTTTTGTTGAATCCCACTTTTTCAATAGGCCCTCTGGTAACATAGTGTCTAAGGCATTTGACTGCTAACCAGAAATCTGGTGGTTCAAACCCACCAGCCACTCCTTATAGATTAAGTGATCTACTTCCACAATGATACTGCCTCAGAAACCCAAGAAAGGGTCACTATGAGTCGGATCCAATTCGACAGCAGTGAGTTTTGGTTTTGGACTTTTTCAATACTTCAGCTTGCCATCTTCTTTAAAGCTCCTTGCAAGATTTTACACTAAATGCACACCTATTTTTAAAAGCAGCATAATGACCTGGACTGTTTGTCATTTAACTTCTGTATCTGAGAACTGAAAGAAAACGGAATCAAAAAAGCAGTTAACACAATGCAGTGCTGGTATCAAGTTAGTCATCGAAGAAAGAAGGAGGCATTTGTGATGTAGAGTTTGATTTAAATGGAACAACATGATTTTTGATGCAGTAAGTTCATTTCTATTGAATTAATATCAATGTTCCAGGTAATTAGTTAAGAATTAGTA
>NW_006921633.1:4833911-4834466 GCF_000298275.1 Orycteropus afer afer | reverse complement strand
TTTTTTTTTTTCTTTCACATATGTGCTTCTCTGTTTCTTCTAGTTTCATTATACTGAAATGACTCTACAATTATATACATGGAAATACAAGCATTTCTAGATGCTGAAATGGAAATTTCTCCAAGAAGTGATCCTGATGAATTTCTGACATTTTTCAGCATTAGGGTCTAGTGGATATAATTATGGACACAGGAGGCAACCTAGCATAGGCACAAATCCTTACTAAGTTGGTCAGTTACAATCTACATGATCTTCCTTTCAAAAAGGAAAATATTTTTTTAAAAATTAAATTTTTATTGTGATTTGGGTGAAAGTTTACAGAGAAAATTCACTTTCCATACAGCAGCTCACATACACTTTGTCTCATGACATTGACTACAATCTACCACAAGGCAACAGCTCCCCTCCCCCTTCCTCCTATAGCTACCTCTTCCCTGTGCCCTTCCTTCTCATGCAGTCCTACCTCCCAAGCTATCTCCCTGTGCATACAAAGCCTTTCTATTCTTCCATGACTGATCTTTCCAAGGATTGTATACACCTAATGTGATTGTTCAG
>NW_006921633.1:4831115-4833241 GCF_000298275.1 Orycteropus afer afer | reverse complement strand
TTGTCCCTTGTTACCTCCACTATATACCTGGAAATTCTTACAGAATGTACAAATACACTTGTAAAAACATTGTCTACCAACCGTATACATGGTCTTGGACACACTCCCCCCTGCATAGACATACGTAATAGTTCAGCCTGTCCATCATCTATCCATCCATATATCAATGTTTGCCTTCACTGACAATGCAGTACTGTATGTGCAAAAGTGTTCATCTTTGTTGTCTGTACCTCTCATGCACCTCTCTATGCCTGCTCTTACTCAATGACACTCACATTTGGTATATTGCCCTTCTCTTCACCCAAATCAATACTTGTCTCTACTTATCTAACAGCGTTCCCTCCTCTTCCCTCCCACCCCTGGTAACCAACAAAGAAAATTTCCTTCCATATATAAATCTTTCCTTGACATTTTACAATGATGTATTAAAAAAATATTTGTCCTTCTGTGATTGACCTATTTCATTCAGCATAATGCCCTCCACGTTCATCCACATTATGAGGTGTTTTGCAGATTCTACATTATTATTTAGAGTTGCATAGTATTCCACTGTGTGTGTGCACCATAGTCTGGTTATCTACTCTTCTGTTGATGGGCACGTAGGTTGTTTCTGTCTTTTGGCTATTGTAAATAGTGCTATGATGAACATGGGTGTGCATATATCTGTTCTTGACCTGGCTCTTACTTCTTTAGGATATATACCTAGTAATGGGACTACTGGGTCATAAGGAATTTCTAATTCCAACTTTTTAAGGAATCACTATACTGCTTTCCAAAGTGGTTGTATCATTTGACAGTTCCACCAGCAGTGTATGAGAGTCCCAATCTCTTCATCCTCACCAGCATTGGTTATTCTCTGTCTTGTTGAAATTTGCTACTAGTGCTGGAGTGAGATGATATCTCATTGTTGTTTTGATTTGCATCTCTCTAATGGCCATAGGCTGGAACCCAGGTCACTTCTCAAATAATTGGCCAGGGAAAACCATATGAATAGCAGAGAAACACTGTCTGATACATTACTGCACAACTTTATGAAAAGTCCAGAAACATTGTCCAATACAGAAGAAGAAGATAAGTAACTTAGCTTAGAAAACTCTCAAAGTAGGACTGGGCAAGAGCTGCGTTATCAGAGTAAAATCAGCCTTACTCATATGGATAAGATAAAGCTTTTGAGACCTCCATTTGCTGCCATGGCATCACTCAAATTGAGGAGAAACAGCTGCAAACGTCCATTAATAATTGGAACATTGAATGTACAAAGTATGAATCTAGGAAAATTGGAAGTTGTCAAAAATTAAATGGAACACATAAAGATTGATATCCTAAGCATTAATGAGCTGAAATGGACTAGTTTTGGCCATTTTGAATCAATCAACCATATGATCTACTGTGCTGGCAACAACAGTTTAAAGAGGAATGGCATGGCATTCATCATCACAAAGGATGTTTCAAGATCTGTTCTGAAGTACAATGCTGTCAGTGATAAGATAATTTCCACATGCCTACAAGGAACATCCATTATTATAATAATACAACTATTATTCAAATTTATGCAGCAAGCACCAAAGCCAAAGATGAGGAAATTAAAGATTTTAATCAACTTCTGCAGTCTGAAATTGACCAAACATGCAATCAGGATGTGTTAATTATCACTGGTGACTGGAATGCAAAAGTTGGAAACAGAAGAATTACCGGTAGTTGGAAAATTTGGCCTTGGTGACAGAAATAATGATGGAACTTACATGATAAAATTTTACAAGACCAAGGACTTTTTCATTGCAAACACCTTCTTTCAACAATACAAATGGCAGCTTTACATATAGACTTCACCATATGGAACACACAGGAATCAGCTTGACTACATCTGTGGCAAGAGGCAATGGAAAAACTCAGTATCTTCAGCCAAAACCAGGCCAGGAGCTCATATGCTCATATGCAAGTTTAACCTGAAGTTAAAGACAATTAGAACAAGTCCACAAGAGCCAAAATATGATCTATAATATATCCCTCTTGGATTTAGATACCATCTAAAGAATAGACTTGATGCATTGAACTCCAATGACCGGAAACCAGATGAATTGTGGGAGAATATCAAGAACATTATCCATGAAGAACGCAAGAGATCA
>NW_006921633.1:4827852-4829122 GCF_000298275.1 Orycteropus afer afer | reverse complement strand
GGGCGGTGTTTCATTCTGCTGTGCATAGGGTCACTATGAGTCGGAAGCGACTCGACGGCACCTACCAACAACAACAACAATGGCTAATGATCATGAGCATTTTTTTCATGTGCTTGTTGGCTTCCTAAATATCCTCTTTGGTGAATTGTCTATTCATGCCTTCTGCCCATTTTTAAATTGTATTATTTGTCTTTTTGTTGTTGAGATTTTGGAGCTTTCTATAAACTTTAGAGATAAGTCCCTTGTCAGATATGTCATTGATAATTTTTTTTTCCCCAATATGTAGGTTCTCTTTTGACTCTTTTGGAGAAATCTTTGGAAGCACATAAAATTTTAAATTTTAGACAGTCCCATTCAACTAGTTTCTCTTCTGCTGTTTGTCCATTTTGGGTTCTGCTTGACAGTCTATTTATGCCATATATTGTTGTTGTTATGTGCCATCAAGTAGTCCCTGACTCATCGTGACCCCTCCTTAAGTTTTTGATGCAGTATAACTATGGAAATAGATTGTCCAACCTTCCTTCTGAGGAGTGGCTGGTGGGTTTGTATCATCAGCCTTCTGGTTAGCAGTCAAGTGCCTTAAGAACTATGCTACCAGAGTTCCATGCCATATATTTAGGCCCCTAGTTTTTCCTTGAAGAACTATATATTTTTAAGCTTCACATTTAAGTCTTTGATCCATCTGGAGTTAGTTTTTGTGTATGGTATGAGGTACAGAACTTGTTTCATTTTTTCTGCAAATGGATAACCAGTTTTGCCAACACCATTTATTAAACAGACATTCTCTTCCCCATTTAATGGATTTCTGCCCTTAGTCAAATGTCAGCTGACCATAGGTCAATGGATCTATTTCTGGGCTTTGAATTCTATTTCATTGGTCTAGGTGTCTGTCATTGTGCCAATACCAGGCAGTTTTGACTATTGTGCCTGTATAGTAGCTTTTAAGATCCAGGAGTGTGAGACCTCCTCCTTCGTTCTTCTTCTTCAATGTCATTGTTATTGTTGTTATGTGTCGTTGAGTCAGACCCAGCTCATAACGACCCTCCTTGGGTTTCCACAGCAGTATCACTATGGAAGTAGATTACCCAACCTTCGTTCCAAGGAGTGGCTGGTGGGTTTGAACCACCAGCCTTCTGGTTAGTAGTCAAGTCCCTTAGGCACTATGCTACCAGAGTTTCCTCTTTATCAATAGTGCTTTGCTTATCCAAGGTCTCTTTCTTTCCATATAAAGTTAGTGACTGGTTTTTCCATATCTTTAAAAAATATTGAT
>NW_006921633.1:4823289-4826567 GCF_000298275.1 Orycteropus afer afer | reverse complement strand
TATCTTTTTTTTCAGTTGGTTCTGTTGTAATGTCTCCAATTTTGTTTCTTATTTGTGTTATTTGTATTCACTCCCTCTTTTTCTTTGTTAAATTTGCCAGTGGTTTGTCAATTTTATTAATCTTTTCAAAAAACTAACTTCTAGTCTTGTTGATTTTTTTTCTATTGTCTTTCTATTTTCTGTTTTCTTGATTTCTGCTTGAATCTTTATTTCTTTTCTTCTGGTGACTGTACTCTTTTCTTACTATTCTTTTTCTAATTGTTGGAAATGTTTGTTTATAGTGTTTATTTTGGCTCTTTCTTCTTTTTGATATGTGCATTTATTCCTATAAATTGACCTCTGACCACTGCTTTTGCTGTGTCCCAAAGATTTTGAAATGTGGTATTTTCATTCCTGTTTGATTCAAGGAATTTTTTAATTTGATTTTTTATTTCTTCTATTACCCAGTCATTCTTAAGGAGGATGTTGTTCAGTTTCCCTGTGTTTGCTCTTTTTCTGTTGATTTTCCTAATGTTGATTTCTAATCTAATAGTGCTGTGGTCTGAGAAGCTGTTTTCCAGTATTTCAATGTTTTTAAATTTATTAAGGCTTGCTTTTTGGCCTAACCTATGGTCTATCCTGGAGAACATTCCATGTGCACTGGAAAAGAATGTGTATTGTGCTGTTGTTGGGTGAAGTGCTCTGTAGATGTTAATAAGGTCAAGTTGTTGGATTTTATTGTTCTGTATCTTTGTGGAGTTTCTCTCCAATTGTTCTATCTTTCATTGAAAGTGGTGTATTGGAGTCTCCCACTATGATTGTGGAGGAGCTCTGGTGGCATAGTGCCTAAGGCATTTGCCTGCAAACCAGACAGCTGGTGGTTCAAACCCACCAGCCACTCCTCAGATGGAAGGTTGGACAATCTACTTCTGTAGTGATACTGCCTCAGAAACCCAAGGAGGGGGTCACTAAGAGTCAGATCTGACTGGACAGCAGTGAGTTTTTACTGTGATTGTGGAGTCATGTATTTTCCTTTTCAATTCTTTTAAAGTCTGATTTATGTATTTTGGGGCTCTTTCATTTGGTCCATAGATATTTACTATGGTTATATCTTCTTGATCAGGTTATCCTTTAATAATTATGCTTTCTTGTCCAGTGTGCAACTCTATATCTCTTGAGAGGTGCATTTAATCCATTGACATACAGTGGAATTATCAACATGTATGAGTTTGTTGCTGTCATTTTGTTACTTTTTTTTTCATGGTGTTCCTGGTTTCTTTGCTCCTTGTAATTTTCTGTGCCAAGCTCATTATGTTTATGAATCATGTTATCATTTCCTTTGTTGCTATTGTTTTTGTTTTTGTGTTTGTTAAATATTTGTGCTTGTCCCTTTTTTATTGTGATGTGAAGGTTTATCATTTTTCTTTGAGGTTACCTTGTGATTTATAATTTTCTCCCTGAGTTTATAACAATCCATTCAATATTGCAACTCTCTTGACTTACTCACTGTTTAGAAGTTCTGTATCTACACTATTTTTACCTCCTTTTTGATCTGTAGTTGTCCTCATTTGACAATTGATGTCTCTCATTCCCTGTTTACAATTTGTAAGCTTATTTTACCGTGGATATGTCCATAACTGTGTTGGTTTATGGGTTATGTAATCTTGTATATTAATGATCTGTTGCTTGTTATTATTTGTTCTCTGTTCAAAGGACTCCCTTTAATATTCCATGTAAGATTGGTCTGGTTTTAACAAATGCTCTTAATTTTCACTTACTTGGAAATCTCCTAATTTCATCATCATATTTGAGAGACAGTTTTGTCTGGTATATAATTCTTGGTTGGTAATTTTTCTCTTTCAGGGTTTTATATATACCATCCCCTTGTCTTCTCGCTTGCATGGTTTCTGCTAAGAAATCAGAACTTATTCTTACAGATTGACCTTTGTAGGTAACTTTTCATTTTTCCCTCTCTGTTTTCAGGACTCTTTCTTTGTCTTTGGTTTTGATGAGTTTGATGATGATATGTTTTGGTGATTTTCTTTTAGGGTCCATCCTGTTTGGGGTTTATTGGACTTCCTGAATGGATATATTCTCATCTTTCATCATATCAGGGACATTTTCTCCCAGCAATCTTGGATAATTTTCTCTGTGGTTTCCTTTTTCTCTTCCTGTTCTGGAATTCTGATTACAAGTAGGTTATTCCTTTTGATGGTATCCTACATGAACCCTAGGTTTTCTTCATTTTGTTTTTATCTTTTTTTGATTGATCCATTTTCGAAGAAGTATCTAGGTATTTGTCCTCAATCTCATTAATTCTGTTTTCCATTGATTCTATTCTGCTCCTTTGCCCTTTCAATGTGTTATCTATTTCTGAAAATTTAGTATTAATCTTCTGGATTTTTATCTCTAGATTTTTTTATCATTTCTACTTTTTCATTTATTTTGTCATTTTGTCCTTGTATTTTCTTTTGAAATTGTTCTAGGGTTTTGTCTGTGTGTTCCTTAATTTTGTCAGTGTTTTCCTTGAACTGTCTCTCAATTCTTTGAAGGTGTTGTTGTTGTTGTTGTTGTTGTTATGTGCCATTGAGTCAGCCCTGACTCATAGCCACCCCTCCTTGGGTTTCCGAGGCAGTATCACTGCGGAAGTAGGATTGTCCAACCTTCCTTCCGAGGAGTGGCTGGTGGGTTTGAACCACCAGCCGTCTGGTTAGCAGGCAAGTGTCTTAGCCACTATGCTACCAGAGCTCCCCTAAATATAATTATTTTGAATTCCTTATCAGGGAGTTCCAATGCTTCTTCTCCAGGGATGTGTTGTTAGTCTGTATCCTGTTCCCTTGTTTCTACCTCTTTATCTTTGTTCTTTGTGTTGACTGTGATGGTCTATTGTGTCCAAGACATTGTGACATTGTTGTATTTAGATCTCTGTTAATGTTTGTGAAGAGCAGTTAAGGTTGAGTTAGTATCTTCTTAGTAGTTGTTTATTGTTGGTCAGTTGGTGGAGAAGAAATTGTGGCTTTCACTCAGTAAATGAAGCTGCAGGAGGTGTGGGCATGGTTGCATCGTATAGGCATGCTTTCTGTCTCCCACTCAGTTAGACAAAACAATGATAGAAAAACCATCAAAAAAGTTAATGCCAGCAGATAAAAAAACACACTGTATAAACACACAGGAACAATTACCAAAAAAAAAAAAAAGGAAAAGGAAAGAAAACATACAAACCATCACCACCACCACCACAACAAAAACCCTGCAATATCTGGTGAGGGGGCAATAGAGAAAACAAGTAGAGTAGGAGA
>NW_006921633.1:4816555-4823009 GCF_000298275.1 Orycteropus afer afer | reverse complement strand
TAGTAGTAATAATTTTTAAACAGACAAAAACAAACTGTAAAAAAGAAAAGAAAAATAATGAAAAATCTGGGCAGCTAGGGGCAGAGTACCCAGGCTCCTTCAGAGAGCACAGACTGGGATGAATTTCCTGCCAGCCCAGAAGATGGGTGGAAGTGAAGGATGACCACATCTCCATTCATCAACAGGGTGTGGGTTATAAGTGTAACAAGGGGAATATCAAACCTTTCCAGACATTCATGTTCAGAATGTCCTTGAGGTTCTTGGCAAATGGAGCCTATTTTTAGGCTCCTAGAACCTAAGAGAAGGCTGTCACTTTAAATATCCAAAACGGTCAAACAGCTTGCAAATATTCAAAGTGACTGTGCCCTCCAGACAGGTAAAAGTACACAGCTCAGCTTGTCTCTTTCTTTGCAACTTCCCTTTTTATTCACCAGTCACCAGTGCAATCCACCATGCAGCCCATGGCTAGTGGTCCCGATTTTTAGGTTAATTCTTAGGTCCTAACACCACTTGGTAATATATGAGCTGTCCATGCTGTCGGGATCACTAACAGTCTGCAGCTCTGTATATCTCCTTTTTTAGTGTTTTCATGCAGATTCTTCTACTAATTGGAGTTTAGTCCACTTCTGTAACCTTCCTTTGAAAGCTGAATGTCCCAGGATTATCTTCTGTATCTGTGTTAATTGTTTCCCTTTTCTTTGTTGAAGAGAGTCGGTGTAATTTGTCTGTTTATTCTGCCATCTTACTGGAACGTTTCCTCTATCAACATGACCTTGTACAAATAACTTGACTCTATCTTCTCATCTATGAAGTTTGGAAAATGGCAGGATCTACCTCAGAGTAACATCATATAGATTCAATTTTATAAGTAAAATGTTTGGTACATTTATTACCACATATGTCAGTGTAGGTTATTTTCGTTATGAATATCATCATCATCATTTCACAGGGCATGTGAGGACAAAATAAAAAATAAATATAAAACACATAACCTAATGTGTGACATATTAAATACACCTATAAATGCTTTAGTGTGTTGAAAGGAAAATGCTCTTTGACAGACTTGTCATGAGAGTTGGTTATTTCCTTATTCTGTCCACATTTAATTCTTACCTTCACCACTGTGCATGTAAAAGTTTAGCACTGTTTGGTTTATTGATATGTAAATCTTCTCATGATTTTAATTTATAACTGCATATGTCACATCTTCACCAAAATTTACCAACTAAGAACAGTGGAGAAGTAAAATAACATTATGTGTCCATTTAGTGATTGAAGATGAACTGGGAATAGGACAGGGAAGAGCTACCTCTTTACAGTAGACTTGATCTTAATGACATGAATTGAGTAAAGGTTTTGGGACCTCAATTTGCTAATGTGGCAGAACTCAAAATGGGAAGAAACAGCTTCAAGCATCCATTAATAATCGGAACATGGAATGTACAAAATATGAATCTAGGAAAACTGGAAGTTGTCAAAAATGAAAGGGAAAGCATGAAGATGGATATCGTAAGCAACAGTGGGATGAAATGGACTGGTTTTGGCCATTTTGAATCAGACAATCATATGATATACTATGCCAGGAATGACAAATTGAAGAGGAATGGCATGACATTTATTGTCACAAAAATATTTCAAGATCTATCTTGAATTGCAATACTGTCAGTGATAGGATACTATCCTTACACCTATAAGGAAGATCAGTTAATACTACCATTACTCAAATTTACACACCAAACACCAAAGCGAAACATGAGGAAACTGAAGATATTTTTTACCAACTTCTGCAGTCTAATATTACCAAACATGCAACCAAGGTGTGTTGATTATTACTGGTGATTGGAATGCAAAAGTTGGAAACAAAGAAGAATCATCATTAGTTGAAAAATATGGCCTTTGTGATAGAAATGATGCCAGAGAGCACAAGATAGAATTTTGCAAGACCAATAACATAAGCATTGCAAATACCTTTTTCAACAACATGAATGACAGCAATATATGTGGACTTCACCAGATGGAATACACAGTAATCAAATCAACTACGTTTGTGGAAAGAGGTGATGGAGAAGATCAATATCTTCACCCAACACAGTGCCAGGAGTTGACTGTGGAACAGACCATCAACTTCTCATATGCAAGTTCAAGTTGAAGCTAAAGGCAATTAAAACAAGTCTAGGAGAGCCAAAATATGACTTTTCAAAGTATCCCACTTGAATTTAGAGACTATGGAAAGAATAGATTTTACACATTAATGTTAATAACCAAAAACATGAAAAATTTTGGGATGACATCAAGAACATCCCACTATTCATCTGTCAGTTTCTTGTACTGTGGTGACTTGTGTATTGCTGTGAGGCTAGAGGCTATGCCACCAGTGTTTCAAATATTAGCAGGGTCACCCATGGTAAACAAGTTTCAGTGGAGCTTCCAGACTAAGACAGACTCAGAAGAAGGAAGGGGCCATCCACTTCTTAAAGAATTGGCCAGTGAAAATCTTATGACTAACAGTGAAACACTGTCTCATATATCACATTAAAACTTTACGAACAGCCCTGAAACATTGTTCAATATAGTGCCAGAAGATGAACCACTTGAGTCAGAAGGCACCCAAACTATCACCGGGGAAAAGTGGCCTCTTCAAAGTAGAGTAGAACTTAATGACATGGTTGGGGTAAAGCTTTCGGGACCTCCATTTGCTGATGTGGCATGACTCAAAATGGGAAGACACAGCTACAAACATCAATTAATAATCTGAATGTGGATTATATGAAGTATGAATCTAGGGAAAATTGGAAGTTCTCAAAAATAAAATGGATTGTATAAAGATAGATATCCTGGGTATTAGTGAGCTGAAAAGTACTGCTTTTGGACATTTTAAATCAGACAACCATTTGATCTACTATGTCGGGAATGACAAACTGATGAGGAATAGTGTGGCATTCATCATCTCAAAGAATGTTTCAAGATCTATCCTGAAGTACAATGCTGTCAGTGATAAGGTAATATCAATACCTCTGCAAAGAAGACCAGTTAATACTACTAATGTTCAAATTTACACATCAACCACCAACCCAAAGACAGGGAAATTGAAAAATTTTACACATTTCTACAGTCTGAAATTGACCCAACATATAATCAAGAGGTATTGTTTATTACCGTGATTGGAATGTAAAAGTTGGAAACAAAGAAGAATCACTGGTAGTTGAAAAATCTAGCCTTTGTGATAGAAATATTGCTGGAGATTGAATGACAGAATTTTGTAAGTCCAGTGACTTACAAATATATTTTTTCAACCACACAAACAATGGCTGTACCTGTGGACCTTGCCAGATGGAATACACAGGAATCAGATTGACTATATATGGGGAAAGAGGCAACAGAGAAAAAGTATCTTGAGCCAAAACTAGGCCAGGAGCTGACTGTGGAACAGATCATCAACTGCTCATATGCAAGCTTAAGTTGAAGCTGAAGACAATTAAAGCAAGTCCAGAAGAGCTGAAATATGACCTTGATTATATCCTACATGAATTTACAGACCACCTAAAGAATAGATTGGATGAAATGAATACCAATGTCCTAAGAATAATCATGAAATGACATCAAAAACATTATCCATGAAGAAAGTGAAAGGTCATAAAAAGGCCAGAAAGGAAGAAAAGACCAAAAGGGATGTCAGAAGAGATTCTGAAACTTGTTCTTGAAGGGAGAGTTGCAAATGGAAGAAATGACATGATAAAGGAGCTGAACAGAAGATTTCAATGAGCAGCTCCAGAAGGCAAAGTCAATTATTATAATGAAATGTGCAAAGACCTGGAATTAGAAAAGCAAAAGTGAAGAACACACACAGAATTTCTCAAGCTGAAAGAACTGAAGAAAAAATCTAAGCCTTGAGTTTGAATATTGAAAAATTTTATGGGTAAAATATTGAATGATGCAAGAAACATGAAAAGAATATGGAAAAAATACAGAGTCTGTAGCAAAAAGAATTGGGTGATGTTCATCCACTGCAGGAGGTGGCATGTGATCACAAATCAATGGTCCTGAAAAAAGAAGTCAAAGCTGCACTGAAGTTATTGGAAATAAACAAAGCTTCAGGAATTGACAGAATACCCATTGAGATGTTTCAAAAAATGGATGTCACACTGGAGACACTTACTCTTACATGCTAAGAAATTTGGAAGAGAGCTACCTGGCCAACTGACTAGAAGAGATCCATATTGTTATCCATTCCAAAGAAAGGAGATCTAATAGAATGTGGAAGTTACCGAACAATATCATTAATATCACACACAAGTAAAATCTTGCTGAGGATAATCCAAAAATGGTTGCAGCAGTACATTCACAGACAACTTCCAGAAATGTAAGCTGGATTCAGAAGAGGACGTGGGACGAGGCATATCATAGCTGATGTCAGATGTATCATGGCTGAAAGCAAAGAATATCAAAGAGATGTATGTGTTTTACTGACTATGTAGAAGCATTTGATTGTGTGGATCATAACAAATTATGGATAACATTGAGAAAAATGGGAATTCCAGAGTACTCAATTGTGCTCATAAGGAACGTGTACACAGACCAGGAGGCTGTTGTTAAAATAGAACAAGGGGAAACTGCATGGTCTAAAATCAGTAAGGGAGTGCATCAGGGTTGTATCCTTTCACCATACTTACTCAATCTATATGATGAGCAAATAATCTGAAAAGCTGGATTACATGAAGAAGAACATGGCATCAGGATTGGAGGAAGACTCATTAGCAACCTATAATATGTGGATAACACAATTTTCTTGCTGAAAGTAAAGATGACTCGAAGCACTTACTGATGAAGATTAAATACTGAATTCTGCAGTAAGGATTACATCTCCACATAAAGAAAGCAAAAATCCTCACATCTGGACTGATAAGAAGAATCATGATTAATGGAGAAAAGATTGAAGATGTCAAGATTTCATATTACTTGGGTCTACAACCAACACTAATGGAAACAGCTGTCAATAAATGAAATGTTGTATTGCACTGGCCAAATCTGCTGCAATAGACCTCTTTCAAGCTCTGAAGAGCAAAGATGTCTGTTTGAAGATGAAGGTGTACCTATCACAAACCATGGTATTTTCAATCACATCATATGCATTGGAAAGCAGGGCAATGAACAAGGAAGACTGAAGATTTGATGCATTTGAGTCATGGTGTTGGCAAAGAATATTGAAAGTGTCAGGGACTGCCAGAAGAATGAACAAGTATGTCCTGGAAGAAGTGCAGCTGGAATGCTCCTTGGAAGGGAGAATGGCCAGACTTGGTCTCACCCACTTTGGTCATGTTGTCAGGAGAGTCCACTCCCTGGGGAAGGATATCATGCTTGGTAAAGTGGAGAGTGAGCAGAAAATGTGAAGGCCTTCAACGAGATGGACTAACACAGTGGCTGCAGAGATGGGCTCAGGTATAGCAAGGGTTATGAGGCTGGTGAAGGACCAGGCAGTGTTTCCTTCTGTTGTACATAGGATTGTTATTTGTAGGCGCCAACTGGACAACACCTAACACAACAACAACATTATTGGCTTGCTCTTTCCCTTGGTTATTTACTTATAAATAACCAATCAATCTTCCCAGGAATCCTTGAAAGGGGTGCTACTATCTCTAATAGATGAAATAAATGAGGTTAGTAACTTCTTAAAGGACAGAGTCTATTTATATATTATGTAGGTACGTACTCACATTTAAAGCGGTGTGACTGCTAATAATATTTGTGTCTCAAACTATGCAACTTATAAATATATTTTTTTGATTTTAGAAAATGTAATCATAATAAAGAGAACATTTGGATTTCAGTAAATTTTCCAAAGTGAATATTTCAATTAGTCAACTGTATTTATATCTTAAGGGTATCTATGTTTTTCACTATCATCTACTTTGATTTAATTAAGAAACAATACAGGGGGAAAAAAGTAGGTCTAAAAGTTAAAAATTGATAGATATGGAATTTAGTCAACCCTGTGCTCTAAAATATGAAATTTTACTTTGTGGAAAGTGGAAGAAACCAATCATCTTGTGCTTAACTTTCTTCTACATAGACTTTCTCTCTATGTTGTCTACTACATTGGGTATTACAAAGCTAGAAAGAGAAAAGGTCCCCATTCATGAAGGTTCTACACTTTTTTTTCCATGGCACAGCTAAGCTAGACTTAAGACAGAAGAATTTACCTCCTATGTATGTATGTGGTGTTTCCCCTCAACTCATCTCTCTAGCAACAGAGAAACTGAAAAGAACATGCATTGTAATGTTGTTGTGACCTATCACCTTTTCTGGACATAGAATCTTGCTGAATATATAATCTGTCCCCTCTTATGATGCCTTTCAATGATAAAGTTTCCTAAATGAAGATTCTTCAGTTTTTGGAAAGTTATGTGAACATTCAGTTAAATTGCTTTGTACCTAGGCTTGTTTTCAGTTGAAAATT
>NW_006921633.1:4807882-4816233 GCF_000298275.1 Orycteropus afer afer | reverse complement strand
AATTTCCCAGGGAGCTCTGGTAGCATAGTACCTAATGCACTTGACTGCTAACCGGAAGGCTGGCAGTTCAAACCCACCAGCCACTCCTTGGAAGGAAGATAGGGCAATCTACTTCTGTAGTGACACTGCCTCAGAAACCCAAGGAGGGGTTGCTATGAGTCGGGTCCGACTCGATGGAACATAACAACAACAACAACAACCATCACCACCACCATACTATTGTTTGATACTAATTAGGCAGAAAAAGCATCAAGGAGCTAGAAATTCTAACACTGAGTATTAGAAATTTGTTCATATAAATGAAATGATAATGTTGCTCATTGCTTTTGATTATTTATTTGTTTAAAGAGTTCATAATGAGATGAATAAAATGAAGAAATCTAAAGGTCAAAGCTAAAAATTTTTGATATATTAATCATCTCCAATTGTTGTGGTTAGATGCCATCGAGTCATCTCTGACTCACAGCAACCTTATGTACAATGGAACAAAATACTGCCTGGTCCTGGGCCAGCTTCATGATCCCTGCTATACCTGAGCTCATCCTTGCAGCCATTGTGTGAATCCAACTTGCTGAGGGCCTTTACCTCTTTCATTGACCTTTCACTTTAACAATCATGATAACCTTCTCCAGAGAATGATACTTCTGACAACATGACCAAAGTAGGTGAGACAAAGTCTGGCCATTCTCGCTTCCAAGGACCATTGCGCTGCACTTCTTCTAGGACAGACTTTTTAGTTCTTTTAGCCATCCATGATATTTTCAGTAGTCTTTGCCAGCACCACAACTTAAAAGCATCAAATCTTCTTCAGTCTTTCTTATTCATTGTCCAGTTCTCACATGCATATGAAGCAATTGACAATACCATGCTTTGGGTTAAGTGTAACCTTACTCTTCAAGAAGACATCTTTTCTCTTTAGCACTTGAAAGAGGTCTTTTGCACCAGATTTGCCCAATGCAATATCAATGTCATGTGATGTCTTGACTGCTGCTTCCATTGTTGTTGATTGTAGAACCAAGTAATATGACTATCTTTGACATCTTCAATCTTTTCTCCATTAATCGTGATACTACTCATTGGTCCATTTGTGAAGACTTTTGTTTTCTTTATGTATAGATGTAATCTATACTGCAGAATGTAGTCTTTAATCTTCATCAGAAAGTGCTTCAAGTCATCTTCACTTTCAGCAAGAAAAGTTGTTAATGAGTCTTCCTCCAATCCTGATGCCATGTTCTTCTTCATGTAATCCAACTTCTCATATTATTTGCTCAGTATACATATTGAATAAGTATGGTGAAAGGATACAACCCTGATGCACTCTCTTCCTGATTTTAGACCATGCAGTATCCTGTTGTCCTGTTCTAACGACAGCCTCCTGATCTATGTACAAGTTTCTTATGAGCACCAAGTCAGTATTCTGGAATTCCTATTCTTCTCAATGTTATCCATAATTTGTTATGATCCACACAATTCAATACTTTTGCATAGTCAATAAAACACAAGTAAACATCTTTCTGGTATTCTTTGCTTTGAGCCAAGATCCATCTATGATATCCCTTGTCCCATGTCCTCTTCTGAATTCAGCTTGCATTTCTAGAAGCCCTCTGTTGATATACTGCTGCAAACATTTTTTTTAATTATCTTCAGGAAGATTTTACTTTAGTATGATATTAATAATATTGTTCCATAATTTCCACATTCTGTAGGATCACCTTTCTTTGGAATGGGTACAAATAGGATCTCTTCCAGTCAGTTGGCCAGATAATTGTCTTCTAAATCCTTGGCATAGCCAAGTAAGTGCCTCCAGTGGGGCATCCATTAGTTGAAAAATGTCAGTGGGTATTCCATAAATTCCTGGAGCCTAGTTTTTGACCAATTCTTCATTGCAGCTTCAACTTCTTTCTGTAGTACCATTGGTTCTTGATCATATGCCACCTCCTGAAATGGATGAACATGGAACAATTTTTATGGTATAGTGACTCTGTATATTCTTTCCATCTTCTTTTGAAGTTTCCCGAATCATTCAATGTATTGCCCATAGAATTTTTCAATATTGCAACTCAAGGCCTAAATTTTTTCTTCAGTTCTTTCAGCTTGGGAAATGCTAAGTGTATTCTACCCTTTTGGTTTTCTAACTCCAGATCTTTGCACATTTAATTATAGTAATTGGCTTTGTCTGCTTGATCTTCTCTTTGAAATCTTCTGTTCAGCTCTTTTATCTTGTCAAATTTTCCATTTGTTGTAGGTACTCTCCACTTAAGGCAAGTTTCAGAGTCTCTTCTGACATCTATTTTGGTCTTTTCTTCCTTTCTTTTCTTTTTAATGACCTCTTGCTCTCTTCATGGATGATTTTCTTGATGACATCCTACAATTACTCTGTTTTTTTGTCTTTGGTGTTCAATGCATCAAATCTGTTCTTTAAATGGTCTCTAAATTCATGAGGGATATAATCATGGTCATAATTTGGCTCTCATGGATTTCTTTGAATTGTCTTCAGCTTCAACTTGAACTTGCAAATCAACAGTTGATGGTCCATTCCACTATCAGCTGCTTGCCTTGTTTTGACTGAAGATATTGAGCTTTTCCATTGTCTCTTGCCGCAGATGTAGTCAATCTGACTCCTATGTACTCTGTCTGGCAAAGTCCACATGTATGCTTAGCCACTGCTTGTGTTGTTGAAAAGGCATTTGCAATAAATAAGTTGTTGGTCTTGCAAAATTATATCATGTGATCACCAGTGCTATTTCTATGTTGTTGTTGTTGTTATTTGCCATCAAGTCGGCCCTGACCCATAGCAACCCCTCCTTGGGTTTCCCAGGCAGTATCACTACAGAAGTAGGATTGCCCAACCTTCCTTCCGAGGAGTGGCTGGTGGGTTTGAATCGCCAGCTTTCTGGTTAGCAGTCAAGTGCCTTAGCCACTAAGCTACCAGAGCACCTGTGCTATTTCTATAATGAAGGCCATATTTCCCAACTACTGGTGATTTTTCTTTGTTTCCAACTTTTGCATTCTAATCACAAGTGATAATTAACACATCTTGATTGCATGTTCAGTAAATTTCAGACTGTAGAAGTTGGTAAAAATCTTCAACTTTGTTGTCTTTGGCTTTGTTGGTTGGTGCATAAATTAGAATAATGGCAGTATAACTGGTCTTCCTTACAGGTGTATGGATATTATCCTACCAGTGATAGCATTGTACTTCATGATAGATCTTGAAACATTCTTTGTGATGATGAATGCCATGCCATTCTTCATCAATTTGTCATTCCTGGCATAATAGATATGATAGCCTATTTCAAAATGGCCAAAACCAGTCCATTTCAGCTCACTAATGCCTAGGATATCAATTTTTATGTGACCCATTTCATTTTTGACAACTTCCAGTTTTCTTCAATTCATATCTGTAAATATTATGTTCCAATTATTAATGGATGTTTGCAGCTGTTTTTTCTCCTCTTGAGATGTGCCACATCAGCAAATGAAGGTCCTGAAAGCTTTACTCTATCCATGTCATTAATGTCAGCTCTACTGTGAGGAGGCAGCTCTTCCCCAGTCATATTTTGAGTGCCTTGTGACCTGAGGAGCTCATCTTTTGGCACTTTATTTGACAATGTTTCAGGGCTATACATAAAGTTTTCCAGTAATATATCAGTGTTTCATTGCTATTCATAAGGTTTTTACTGGCCAATTCTTTCAGACATGGACAGCCTCTTCCTTCTTCTTAGCCTGTGTCAGTTTGGAAGCTCTGCTGAAACCTGTCCACCATGGATGACCCTGCTGGCATTTGAAACTTTGGTGACATAGCCTGCAGCCTCACAGTGACACACAAGCTACCACAGTACAACAAACTGACAGACAAGTTTGTCTCCCCTAGTTGTTCCAAACTACCACTCTCCCTTAGCTGCTCCAAACTTGCTAGCTTACTTTCTGGCCTCCCACAGCTGCTTCAACACCCCCTTCCATGCCCAGCTCAATTACCTGGCCTGCCCCAAGCACTCCAAACCCCACTGCTGTGCCCGGCTCTCTTATCTGGCCTGCCCCAGGTACTCTAACACCCATCTGCCATGCCTGACTTACTTACCTGGCCTGCATAGTGATGAAGATATCATACAATATTTATTTACTACTATAGAGCTAATTACACAGGTTAGGAATAGATCAATAAAATAAAATACAAACATTTTTAGTATAATATGTATAATCATTATTTTCTAATTTGTGCTTAGTGATCTCAAGGTCTTTTCTAACACAAGGAAAAAAAAAAGAACGACATACATTTGAACATCTTTATTTAAGCATACAGAAAACTAACGTTGTAAAATTTAGGGCAATTTCTTACACTAATTATTTAGATATATGTGACAAGTTTAAAAAATGGTGAGATGATAACAACTACATTGTTATATCTTCTTCACAGGCCTGTCAAATTGAGTGGCAACAATGCACCATGGAAAAAGTTTGTCTTAAACATAATCTGTGTTTCCATTAAAGTCAACTGCAAATATCTTAAAATATTTTTCCACAACTAATTAATAATCAACTAGACTATCAATTACTGGATATTTAAATTCTATTAATACTAAAACTTTTCTGCATCTTTTTTTTTTAATTTTCCTTTTCAACATGTCTAAGTTTGGATTTTTTTTTTTTTTTTAATATACATTGACCTCCATATTTTGCAGACATTGTACATCCCCAAGTGGGAACACAAAGGAAGGATAAAATGATGAAAAATACAATGTTAAGTTGCTTACAAAAATTGACTCAATGGTTGTGCATGGGGTCACTATGAGGCAGAAACGAGTTGATGGCACCTAACAACAACAACAATGGAAGAAAAGGAGCTCTGGTAGTGCAAAGGGCTGGTGTTTCAAACCTCCAGCCACTTCTCAGAAGGAAGACTGGGTGATATACTTCCATAGAGATACCACCTTGGAAACCCAAAGAGGGGTCAGTAGGAGTTGGAACCAATTCAACAGCAGTGAGTTTGTTTTTTTGGTTTAAATGGAGGAACAATAGAAAAGTAAACATGCAATTAAAATAAAGGGTAATAAGTGTTATAATATACCCCAAACCAAACCAAACCCACTGCCATCATGTAAATTCTGACTCATAGTGGTGACCCCCGTCAGGTTTCCTATAAATCTTTATGGTAGATGGCCTCATCTTCCTCCTGTGAAGCAGCTGGTGGGTTCAAAAAGCAGATTTTTTGGTTAGCCTAATGCCTTAACCACAGCACCACATGTGTGAAATAACTAATACAAGCTAAGAGATTTTGAAATCCAGGAGCTAATTTGTGATGTTGTTATTGTTGTTGTTAGGTGGCATTGAGTGGGTTCTGACTCACAGCGAGTACAACAGAAAGAAACACTGCTCCATCTTCCCCATCCTCACAATTTTTACTATGCTTGAGCTCATTGTTGCAGCCATTGTGTCAATCCATCTCATTATGGTTTTCTTCTTTGCACAGAAACTCTACTTTATCAAGCATGATATCCTTCCCCATGAACTATTCCCTTCTAATAACATTACCAAAGTACATAACACAATGTACATGCTTCTAAGAAGTATTCTGGCTTTGCTTCTTCCAAGACAGGTTTGTTTATTCTTCTAGAAGTCCATAGTATATTCAATATTCTTTGTCAACACCATAATTAAAATACATCAATTCTTCTTCTTCCTTATTCACTTAGCAGGTTGCACATGCATACTGAAAATATTGCAACCTGGGTCAGGCACACTGTTTTGGTTACCTAGTGTCACTCTAACAGAATATACCACAGGTGGATGGTTTTATAAAGAGAAGTTTATTCTCTTACTGTTTTGGAAGCTAGAAGTCTGAATTCAAAGTGCCAGGCTCTAGGGGCTGGGTGAAAGCCCTTTGAATTTGAGCTTCAGCTCTGCCTCTTGCTCCCGGCCCACTGAAACTGGAGACTTTCTTTACTCAGGCAACTGCTGGCTGCTAAGGCTGACAAACTCAAAGTTGACAAGTAAAAAGGCACAGTCTCGATATTACCAAACTACTCAGCAGTCTACTGATGCAAGTCCACTAAGAATCCCAAGATTGGCAGACAACATGGCAGGCTGTTGAGTAATAACTTGACTACATGCAAGATTCAAGCATGCCAAAATCTGCAGACCTCTCTCAAAGCTGCTTCTTATATACTGGAAGCAGACCATATCCTTAAAGCAGCTACTCAGCTACTCCAGTAGATTTTACCATGGAATTGATTATCAGTTTCACCATGAGGAATAACTACATCCAGCCCATCCACTTAACCAAGCCCAGTCAAGCTGACACATAACCTTAACTACCACTCACACTTTAGTCTTCAAAGTGACATCTTTGTTCTTCAATACTTTAAAGAGGTCTTTTGCAGCAGATTTGCCCACTGCAATACAATACATCATTTAATTTCTTGACTGCTGTTTCTGTGGGCATTGATTATGGATCCAAGTAAAATGAAATCCTTGACAATATCAATCTTTTTTCCATTTATAGTAATGTTGCTTAATGGTCAGTTCTGAGGATTTTTGTTTTCTTTATGTCGAGAAGTAATCCGCACTGAAGTATCTAGTCTTTAATCTTCATCAGTGAGAGCTTCAAGTCTTCTTCACTTTCAGCAATGGAAGTTATGTCACTCACCTGTGACAAGTTGTGAATGCATCCTCCTCCAATCCTGATGCTGAATTCTTCATATACTCCAACTTCTGAGATTATTTGATCAGCATACATATTGAATAAGTGTGGAGAAAAGATACAACCCTGATGCACACCTTGTTGATTTTAAACCATGAAGTCATCCCCTGCTTCTGTTTGAATGGTTGCCTCTTGGTCGATGTACAGATTGCTTAAGGTCACAATTAAGAGTTCTGGAATTCCCATACTTTGCAATGTTATTCATAATTTGTTATGATCTGCACAATTGAATGTCTTTGCACAGTCAATAAAATACAAGTAAAGATCTTTCTGGTATTCTCTGCTTTCAGCTAAGATCCACTGACATAATAAAATAATATCACTCGTTCTTTGTTCTCTTCTGAATCTGGCTTGAATTTCAGGCAGTTTTCTGTTGATGTATTGCTGCAATCATTTTTGAGTTATTTTCAGCAAAATTTTACTTTTGTGTGATATTAATGATATTGCTCAATAATTTCCACATTCTATTTGATCACCTTTCTTTGGGATGGGCACAAACATGGATCTCTTCCAATCAGTTGTCCAGGTAGCTCTCTTCCAAATTTTTGGCATAGATGACTGAGTGCTTCTGGCTTTGCATCCATTTGTTGAAATATCTCAATTAGTATTTTGTCAGTTCCTGAAGGCTTGTTCTTTTAAGTCCGTCAGTGCAACTTGGACATCTTCCTTCAATAACATTGGTTTTTGATCGTAAGCTACCTCCTAAAATGTTTGAATCTCACTCAACCAATTCTTTTTGGTACAGTGACTGCTTGTTCCTTCCATCTTTTTTGATGTTTTTTTTGTATTCAATATTTTGCCTATGGAATTCTTCAATATTAGAAGTCAAGTCTTAAATTTTTTTCTTCAATCCTTTCAGCTTGAGAAATGCCAAGCATATTCTTCCCTTTTGGTTTTCTAGTTCTGGATTGTGGTAGTTAAAATTGTGTGTCAACATGTCTGGGCCTGGTTTTGAGTGGCTGGGCAGCTGAATGTGGTTATTTCCCATGATGAGACTGGTAATCAACACCATGGTGGAATCTACTGTGACCAGCTGAGTACCTGCCTTAGTGATGTGGTCTGCTTCCAGTATAAGAAGAAGCTTTGAGGAAGGTCTCTAGCTTCTTGGCACATCTGGATACTACATTTGGCATAGTCATCAGTGGTCTGTGATGTTGTCTGCTGATCTTAGGACTGTTTCTGGACTTGAATTAGCGGCCTTTCATGTTGCTTGATAATCTTGGGACTGTGCTATTTTACTTATCAACCGTGGGTTTGTCAGCCTCAGTAGTCAGCAGCTGCCTGAGTTAAGAGAAGCTTCCAGCTTCAATGAGCTGGGAACAAGAGGTAGAGCTGAAGCCCAAGATGGGAGGTCCTTCACCAGCCCCTAGACCTGGCATTTTGAACTTGTACTGCTAGCCTCCTGAGCTCTAAGAAAATAAATCCTTGTTTGTTAAAGTGCTACTGTGGTCATATTCCTATTAGAGCAGCACTAAAGAACTAAAACACAGGTCTTTGCCTATTTCATAATAATATTTTACTTTGTCTTCTTAGCACCTCTTTGTAATCTTCTGATTTTTTTTTTTTTTTTACTGCATCATTTCTTCCATTCTCTTTACCTAATCTGTATATACAATTAAATTTCAGAATCTATTCTGACATCCATTTTGGT
>NW_006921633.1:4802192-4807492 GCF_000298275.1 Orycteropus afer afer | reverse complement strand
GCTACATTTTCCCACAAATGGTGTTTCTTTTTGTTTCCAGGTTTCACATTCTAATCATCAGTAATTATCAGAGCATTTTGATCATTTGTTTGAACAATTCCACACTGCAGTAGTTGGTAAAAATCTTCAATTTATCATCTTGAGCTTTAGTGGTTTGTGCATAAATTTGAGTAATAGTCATATTAACTGTTCTTCCTTGTAGGTGCATGGATCTTATACTATTCTTAACAGCACTGTAGCTCAGGATAGATTTTGAAATGTTCTTTTGATGATGAAGGTAACATCATTCCTCTTCAATTTTTCATTTCCATCATAATCAACCATATGATTTTCAGATTCCAAGGGACCTACACCAGTCCATATCAGCTCACTAATGCATAGGGTATTGATCTTTATGCTTTCTATTTCATTTTCCAGAACTTCCAATTTTCTTAGATTCAAACTTCATGCATTCTGCATTCCTATTACTGATGCATGCATGTTTGCTGCTATTTCTTCTCATTTTAATCATTTCAAAAACCGAATGAAGGTTCTGAAAGTTTTACTCTATCCATATCATTAATGTAGACTCAACTTTGAGTAGACAACCCTTCCCCAGTCATATTTTTAAGTACCTTGTAACTAGAGGGACTCATCTTCTGGCATTATGTCAGACAATGTTTCACTCCTGTTCATAAAGTTCTCAAGTACTGTATCAGACAGTGTCTCACTGCTATTCATAAGGTGGCTGATTTTTCAGAAGCAGACCATCTCATCCTTCTTCCTTGTCTGTCTTAGTCTGGAAGCTTCACTGAAACCTGTGCACCATGGGTGACTCTGCTGGTATCTGAAATACCTGTAATATAGTTTCCAGCATCACGGCAACTAGCAAGCCATCAGAATATGATAAACTGACTATACGTTAGTGAAGGAACAAAAGAAAAGTAAATATGAATCTAAAATGCACTATAAGAAGTTTTATAACTCAAGTATGTACAAAATTACTAGCAGTTAAGAGATTTTGAAGTCCAGGAGCTAATCTCTGAAATACTAAAGATAAATGGTATATGCGGGAAGAGGAGTGACAGTGATAGTCTGAAAGTATAGATATGGGAGACTTTCAGTAAGATGGAGGAATAGACAGAAAAACTATGCAGACCCACTTCAACAAAGAAAAGAGAAAGGAATAAACACAGAAACAGAAAATAATCCTGGAGCCTTGAGTTTGGAAAGGAAAGATACAGAAGTGGATTAAACACCAACTGGTAGAAGAACCTGAATGATAAAAAGAGAATAAGAACACAAATGGAGCTGTGGACTGTCAGCTATCCTGATGGCATGGACTGTTTGAATATTTCCAAGTGGTGTTAGGGCTTGAGAATTAACCTAAAAATCAGCCCTGCTCACCAAGGGCTATATGGACAACTGCACTGGTGGCTAATGACTGAAAAGGAAAACAACAAAGATGGAGAAAAACTGAGCTGTGGAATTTTAGCTGTCTGGAGGGTGCAAAAATTTTGAATATTTACAAGGGGTGTGACCAATTTGGATATTAAAAGTGGCAGTGCTCCCATTCAGATACCTGGGACCTAAGAATAGGCTCCACTTGCTGAGGACAGCACAGACACACTAGAGGCTGACTACTTGAAAGGAAACAGATGATGAGTGCATAAGTGCTGCCAACTAGCAAATAGAGGAAAACAGTACCCTGCTTACTCAGATACACCCAAACAAAACAAAGAAAATGAGAATTTTGGGCAAATCACACCAACATGCAATCACCAATTAAATATAAGTACAACAACATCACCATGTCTCAAAGACCACAGACTATCATAGTCCAAACAAAGAAGCAAGATAAAGTAGTAGAAACAAGGGAGCAGGATAAAGACCCAGAAAACATCCCAGAGGAAGAAGCACCATTAGAACTTACTGATAAGGAATTCAAAAGAGTTATATTTAGGTACCTTCAATGGCTTGAGAGGCAAATCAAGGAAAATACTGACAAGCTTAAGGAAAACACAGACAAGACTCTAGGATAATTTGGGAAGACAATACAAAGACAAAATGATAAAATAAATGAAAAAATTAGAGATGATACAAAATCTAAAGATAGAAATCCAGAAGATTAAAACTAAAATGTCATAAATAGGTAGCACACTGATTGAGAAAAGGAGTGGAATCAAATCAGTGGAAGACAGAATTAGTGAGACTTATAACAAATTCCTTAATACTACTTTGGTAAGGGATCAATCAGATAAATGATCAAAACAAAATGAAGAAAATCTAAGATTCATGTGGGATACCATCAAGAATATCCTACGTATAATCAGAAATCCACAACAGGAAGTGACAAATATAACCACAGAAAAAATTGTTGACAATTCTTGGAAGAAAATTTAGCTGCTATGATGAAAGATGAGAATATGTCCATTGAAGAAGTCCAATGAACCCGAAATAGGATAGACCCCAAAAGAAAATCTAACACAACATTAAACTCACCAAAACCAAAGACAATGAAAGAACCTTGAAAGTAGTGTGGGAAAAATGAAAAGTTACTTACAAAGTGCAACCAATAAGACTAAACTGTGGTTTCTCAGCAGAAATCATGAAAGTGAGAAGACAATTGTAAAATAGAATGGACTATTCTAAACTTTTAGGAGCTCTGGTAGCATAGTGCCTAAGGCACTTGACTGCTAACCAGAAGGCTGACGATTCAAACCCACCAGCCACTCCTCAGAAGGAAGGTTAGGCAAACCCAAGGAGGGGTCGCTATGAGTCAGGGCCAACTCGACAGCATATAACAACAACAGTCTAAACTCGGGAAGAAAAATACAAATCACAAGGTAACCTTAAAGAAAAATAATAAAACTTTGCATCAAAATAAAAAGAGGATAAGCATATTTAGCAAATAGTAAAACAATATCAATGAAGGAAATGATAACACAATTCATAAACAAAATGAACTCAGCACAGAAAGTCATATGGAACAAAAAATCAACAACACCACAAAAGAACACAAAACAAAATCATAGTAACAAATTCATACTTCTCAATTATCATACCAAATATAAAGGGATTGAATGCACCACTCGATGGAGAGTCACACACTGGTAAGAAAACACAACCCATCAATATGCTGTCTACAAGAGACACATCTTAGACACAAAGACAAAAATAGATTAAAAATCAAAGATTGGGAAAGATATATCAAGCAAATGGCAATCAAAAGAGCAAGCATGGAAATATTAATTTCTGACAAAATTGACTTTAAGACAAAAACCAGTATATAACACACAGGGAGCACATTATATAATGATTAAAGATTGATTGAACGAAAGGACATAACCATAATAAATAACTATACAGCCAATGAAATAGCCCCAAAATACATAAATCAGACTTTAACAGAATTGAAAAGACAAATAGATGACTCCACAGTCATAGTAAGAGACTTTAATACACTACTTTCAATGAAAAATAAAACAACTGAAAGGAAATACAACAAAGATGTAGAGCAACTAAACAATGCAATCAACCAAGTTAACTTTACAGATAACTACAGAGCACTTAACCCAACAACATACAATATACATTCTTTTCCAACACACGTGAAACATTCTCCAGGAGAGAACGCATGTTAGGCCACAAAGCAAGCTCAATAAATTTAAAAATACTGAAATTCTGCAAAGCTTTTTCTCCAATCATAGTGCTACAAAATTAAAAGTCAATTATAGGAAGATCAATGGAAAAAGAGCAAACACATGGAAACTGAATTACACCCTTCTCAAAAACAAATGGGTAATAGAAGAAATAAAAAAATGAAATTATAAATTCTTTGAATCAAACAAGAATGAAAACTCAGTAAATCAAAATCTTATGGACACAGCAAAAGCAGTGATCAGAGACCAATTTATAGCAATAGATATACACATCAAGAAACAAGAACCAAAATCAACACCTTAACCCAAAATCTCTAGCAATTAGAAAAAGAGCAGCAAAAACATCCTACAGACACCAGAAGAAAAGAAATAATAAGGATTAAAGTAGACATAAATGAAGCAGAAAAATGGAAAGACAATAGAAAAAAATAAACTAGATTATTTGTTGGTTTTTTGAAAAGATTAATAAAATTCACAAACCACTGGCAAACTTAACAAAGGAAAAGAAGGAGAAAATACAAATAACATGAACAAGAAACAACAGAACCAAGTGAAATAAAAAAGATATTAACAGGATGCTACGAAGAACTGTACTCCAACAAATTTGAAAATCTTGAAGAAATGGACAGATTTCTAGAAACATACTACTTACCTAAACTAACACAGACCGAGGTGGAAAATTTGAAAAGACCCATTACAAAAGAAGAAATTGAACAGGCCATTAAAAAAAAAAAAAATTACCAACAAAAAAAATCCTGGCTCAAACAGTTTCACTAGAGAATTCTACCAAATATTTACAGAAGAACTGACACCAATCCTACTCAAACTATTCCAGAACATAAAAAAGGATGGAATCCTCTCTAGTTCATTTTATTAAGAAAGCATAACCTAGATACCAAAACCAGACAAAGACATCACTGAAAAGGAAAACTACAGACCTATATCCCTCATGAATATAGATGCAAAAATCTTCAACTAAATCCTAGCTGATAGGCTTCAACAATATATCAAGAAAATGATACATTATGACCAAGTGGGATTCATACCAGGTATGCAAGGATGTTTTAACATTGTTGTTGTTATTGCTAGGTGCTGTCAAGTCGGACCAACTCATAGCGACCCTTTCTTGGGCTTCCGAGGAGGTATCACCACGGAAGTAGATTGCCCAACCTTCCTTCTGAGGAGTGGCTGGTGGGTTTGAACCGCCAACCTTCAATCAAAGTAATCCATCACATAAGTAAAATAAAAAAAAAAAAGAATATCATCACATCATCACATCAACTGATGCAGAAAAGATACTTGATAAAATCCAAAACCCATTCCTGATAAAAACTCTCAGAAAAATAGGAATAGAAGGGGAATTCCTCAACATAATACAAGGAATATATACAAAGCCAACAGCCAAAATTATTTTCAATGGACAGAGACTGAGAGCATTCCTCTTGTGAATGGGAACCACACAAGGATATTCTCTTATCACCATTTCTATTCAATATTGTATTGAAAGTCCTAGCCAGGTCAATAAGGCAAGAAAGGGAAATAAAAGGCATCCAAATTAGTAAGGAAAAAGTAAAACTATCCCTATTGGTAGATGATATGATCCTATACTTAAAAAACCCAAGAAAGAAAACTATTAGAACTAATTGTGAAATTTTGTAT